>NC_084666.1:69951030-70551863 GCF_028389875.1 Rhea pennata
GTAATTTTTTCCTTCCAAGACTCTTTCTTTTTGACAAGTAATAGAACAATAATGTATTCCACTTCTCAAAATGAGGATCAGTGGGTCAAAAAAACCCCACATATTTAAGCTCTATTTTGTCATTTATACAAAACGTAACTGACCCTATCATTTAAGAAAATGCCATCACACTAACATAATCCTAAGTGACTTTTTTAAACGTGCATGAAAACGCAAAATCTTGCTTCTTTTTTGGCTTTGTTACACTTCACTTAAGTCCATTCTCCTCTTTTCCCTCAATACACACAATTTTTTCAACAGCTTTTTGTATTCTACATTTCATAACCAAAACATGGAGGATTTTGCTTTCTGAGAACAGTGCTGTTCCTTGACTGAGTCAGACTACCTTTCTAATGAGCGGGAGTTCCTTCATTAATTCTTTTAAATACAGTGTTTTCTACCGTACTTCATATCCTCCAACTAAACTAAAAACATAGCAAAGTAGATTCTGAAGAGTTATCTTGTGTCTTCTTCCCTGCCTAGCAGATTAAGTGAGACATTTTAATGACAACTAACACGATGCCTATAACTGAGCTAAATAACATTCCAGGATATACTGCCAGACATATTATTTTACTGTTAAAAACACAGTTGCACTCTTGGAACTGCTTTGTGAGAAGTGGCATATATGACTAAAATTGAAACAAAGCTACTCTGGTGGCATTTAGCCAGGTTTTTCATTGAATTCTATAGGGCATTCATTCACATCAACGGACACTGAAATAAGACCCAAAATTTATCTCTAGACAATCTAATCAATTTGTAACATTGCTTTAACAAAATAATCATAATTAAAAAAATGCAGGATAAAAAAGGGTCTAAGCATTCAACTGAATTATAATCCAATAATATTTCTTACAAAGATGAATACATAGCTTTTCAAAAATGTTTTTCCCCCCCCATTTGTAGATACGAAAGCATCCTGTAAAGGGTAAATCTATTATTCTTGTTTTAGAGAACAGATAGAGAAGCTGAACGTAGGAGAAAAACTGCATTTCCTGATTCCGTCTTCAGCCACCCATTTGCTATGTGACATTGCCAACTCAGTATTGTAAAAAAGCAGAGTAACTGAATAGCCAGACCTTCTAGTGCTGAAGTATCACCTATGCAGAAGGGAGCAGCTGGGGAAGAAAAGGAAGATGAATCTCTTTTCTGTACAACTGCATACACGCATGTACGTACTCTCCAGTGGATCACGGTGCAGCTCCCTTCTACTTTCTCTAGCAGTCTGAGATGAAATACCAGGTTCATGGCTAGGAAAGCAAGAAACCGTCCCCATGCTCACCTCAGTCCAGTATTAGTCACGCTCATTTTGAAGCTTTTCTATTAGTTGTTACAAAGGAAGTTTAAACTGATATTTTTGTTAGCCAAATAGCGAATGCATATGGTTCTGTAGAAAAAGTGAATGCAACAATCATAGTGACTTTTAAAAAACAACAAAAATATAAAGAATTGCAATACAGGACTAGCACACAGATGGGGATGCAGGGGGATCTTCACTGAATGTTCAACTAGCACTTTCCTCATGCGAAAGCACACTGGGAGAGTAATGCCTTGGAAGGCGTTGTGGGGTTTTCTATATATGGGTAAATTTACACCTTAGGAAAGGCCAGAAACAAATATTAAAGTTAATGCAATAAATATTTCCCTGAGTGCAGTATCACATCTTATTCCTGAATTTCAAATTGTACCTCCTATCTCAAAGCACAATATAGGAGCTAAGAAACTGTCTATCAAAATATTGGCACCCAGTTATCTCTTGACAGTCAGAGCCAGCATTTGAAACTTATACTGACTATCAAACTCTTCTTTCTTGGAAACATCAACAGCAGGTTTGGGCTAAACGTTTCAGTTCGAAGATCTTCTGTTAACTTTGCTGTCAGTCCTTCAGCAGACATTTTACCACCTCTCTGGAAATTTGTACCATCATACTCCTACAAAAAGATTCAATTACCATAATTTGCCTCAAGATAGACTGTGAGACATCCTAAAATTAAAAATACACAAGTTGGTAAAGTCAAAAATCATCCAAATATTATGAAAATTAGTTAGGTGAATAAATATATCTTCTAAAAAGAAGCATACCTAAACAGGCAAACAGACATACCTGTTATTGTATGTATGTCCTGAAAAAGTATTTGTGTGGAAATGTTTATGAAACACTCAACCCATTCTTCTATTACACAATAGTAAACCAAGCCATGGAATAATAATTACAATTATTGCTGTTTGACCTGTATTTACTTTATATACTGACTGTATCTGAAATATCATAGCTCCAAGAACCTCACTCACCTCAGAAGTTAAAAAGTTATTTTTGAGTACAGTTACTTATCCTCTCAAATCTCTTTCTTAGCGTCATCCTTATCATCTTTTAAGCCTGGAACTTGTGTATTTTACACTTCCTTAAACTTCCTCCTTCTGAGACTTCCCTGACAGCGCCCACATCCTAAAATGCCCCAGCAAATCCATTACAGCTTCCTGGTTCACTCTGAGCTGCAAACTAGCGCTCTGTACACGTTTGTGTTACACCAGCCAGGAGGGCTGCTACCTGCCTAACAAAATACCACTCCTCTGTGAAGGCTTCCAGTGGGAACTCATGCTAAATCTTTTCAGCGGGATCTCCTCTGCTAAACTCAGCCTGGAGCAAGGGTTTGCAGCACCGAGCACAGAGACGCCGTGAGTTAGGGGCCTGACTGGCACGTGTTCATTTCCTGATGTTCGTTATTGTCTTCTAATGAGTTTGATACAGAGCTAGAACAAAACCTGCATTACAAAATAAGAGAACGCAGAGAGCTGAAAATTTTCCTTCTCTGACCCACGCTGCAGGCGTTACCCATTTTTTCAGAAAGCTACTTGCTCACGCAGCAATTCCCCCTTAACGCTTGACACTATCACCCGAGCAGCTGAAAGACAAAAATGTGCCAAAAGCTCTCTGATCATACTTATAATGTCAGCCTGCTTCATCCAAGGTGTTGGTCCCTATTTTTCTCAGCAGAACCTTCACATTTCTTCAGGGAGATACTTTTCTAAGTTTCAGATGGATTCAGGGCACTCCTTCCGTGATTTTTTTCAGTGGTTAGCAGAACAGCTTTCCCTTAGCCTCCCTCAACACTTCACCAGTCCTGTAAGAACTTTTTAAAAAACAAAGCAAAACAAAGAACAAGCCAAGGCACGTCTTCTGTATTTCAGGCGTTAAAAGCAAAGCAATCAAGCAATCACGCTCCATATATTCAAACCCACAACTAGCCGAAAGGGCAGTATTTCTAGTGCTAGTGAAAAAAGCAGATGTGAGAGAAACCAGCAAAAAAGACATCTTTCGAAAATAAAGACTGCTATGCTGTTTTGTGAAGGCTAGGATGTAAATAACAAGCCCCCTGCCATCTAGTTCAGATTTCCTATTATTCATTCCCTTAGTTTAAAATTTGGCAGCTTCCTCCCTCCATTAGAAGTAAAGTAAGATTCTCTTACAAGTGACCCCACAACCTGGCATAGCACATGCCAGCCCTATGGGAGATTATCACAAAGTAAATCTATTTAACTCTATTATTCTCCTAAACACTTAGAAAAAAATTATTTACTTTGCCAGATGAGGAACAGTATATTGATTACTCCTTGGGCAAATGTTTACAGGAATACTGAGGGTTATTGTAACTGACTGCAGGGGGTTTTTTGTCTGGGGATTGCAAGGGAGAAATGCTTCCATCTATGATTGTCTGAGACCAAAGTCTAACTTTAGCTACATACAGTTATTTCTATCTTTTTCTCTGTGTTCATAAAAGTTACAGAAAAGTTTTACTAAAATTTTATTCACTATTGATAACATGTCAAAGACTAATTTTTAAAGCTAATGAAAGTCTTGCTACTAAAAATGTACTTTCTATAATTACTTGAACCTATTAGCAATAATAGACTTTATGTTGATTTGAAGATGTATATCTGACATGTTTTTAAAGGGAAACATGAATTAAAATTTGACTAAAAGTACAGATGTTATGAAAAAGTTTTTTTCCTAATCTAAGATTAAGAAATATTGTATTATATTTTAGATAATAGTTTAAAAATAAAAAGGTTTTGGCAAAACATTATTTTATCAAATTAATCACTTTTTCCTTTATTTTGAAAAGAATTGAATGTTTTGTACATTTTGATATGTGAAGATTGTTCCCAGATACATTGTAATCATTTTTATTCTTGTATTCTTATTGGTCAGGAATAAGCTTTGGCTATATATTATAATACTTTTTCTAAAGTACTATAATACTTTTTTCTTTGCATGAAAAAAAGCTATTTCTTTAATAATTACACATAAGAAGAGACTTTTATGTAGGGCTTCTTCAAACAAATAAAAATTCCTTTTCATTATCTGCAACCCAATATCCACATGGGTAATTTGAAAATGAAGCTGTTGATAAACAAGAATTAAATCCTGCTTCATTGATTTGCCATCATTCTGCTTCAAAAGAAAAGATTTGTCAAAAATCAAAAAAGCATATTATATCCAGCCTAAACAGTAAGTACACTCAAATGCAAAAAGTTAGTCTATTTTAAGAATGCTCAAGTGAGACGCGTAAAAAACTAACCTTTAATAATGCTGAAGTGAAACATGTAAAAAAACCAAATTTGGAACTGCCAGTTTTTCTTTAAAATGAACTTTCTCTGGGCAGCCTTCTCTAAATGAGTAACGTGTAGTGCTCTTACTGATCTTGAATACTTCCTGAAATCAGTGTTCCGACTAACAATATAAATAATAGGTATCAGAATGGGATTCTTAACCATTTTTAGCCTAGATGTTATCTTAAATACATATGTTTCTATCTATTATTATTGGGATTGCTCTGGATGTGTTCAAGAAACGATTCTTGGGAAGGGCTTCTGTAGTGTGTTATTCTACCAAGCCAGATGCAAGTCAGACACAATCAAATACTCATTTTTGCCTGCCAGCTGTACATAAACTCCTACTGAGTCAGGTACTTGTTATATAAAGGAGGCAGATAGGTATTAAGCACAAAGAATAGCCTAAGTGAACAATTCCTTACTGTAGGATACTTAGATTAATTGTGATTCAGCGGATTTATTATGCCTATAACAAAAGTAGGGCTATTTAAGCTTACTGGCAAATACTTATGTGGACCATAATTTCCTTCCAGTGTTGCTTTAAAATTATATGAAATATACACGCCAAATTCATTCACTCTAAATGACGACACACTGCAACCTCGTAATTCTTCCGACCTGTCACTTCTGCTGTATCTTTCTTTCTCACAGCAATCTCTCAAAGGATTGCTGTGCAATGGCCTATACACAGTGACACTTCATCTTGAACATATGCTGAATTTCAATGTGCTTAATTTCTTTGGTACAGACTAAGCTAAAAACTTTATTTACATACACAGTGCGCTGTTTTCTTTGTACGCTTGGAGAGAACAAGACAATAGCTACTTCTGCTGCTGCCACAACACTAAGCTTAGTTTTATCCAAAGACAAAACCAAGTTCTTTAATACACTGTGTTAATATGATCCACTGTAGTATAAGTGTTCTGGCTTTACCTATTTAACTTAACATTCTCTGAAAAAAATACAGAGAGGTTGAGTAAATGGATCAATAGATGTCAGAATCATCTACTGAATGGACAGATTTAATGCTATTCAGGCAACAACTTCAGTTATGTTGATCAGTGCTGATTTTAAGCTTGTGTTCTCTAGACTTGTGTGAAAAGCTCTGAAGAGTCTACACACTACCGAAGGGGAGGGTAGGCCAACAATTAGAAGATGAAGATATCTTTTAAATTCAAGCTAATTCAGAAAGTAATTTCGATAGAAATATATGGAGAAAGCTTTTATAAGCTTTTAGATAGGCTTTTTCCTAAAGAAAATATTTTGGCTTTTCATTAAAATGAACAAAAATATTTAGGCATTAATCTGAGAAAAATTTTTTGAGGTTTTTGCTATCCACAAAACCATACACGTTTCACCATCTTTCAGGATAGAAACCAAAGCTATTTTCAGTTTTAGTTAAGCACCAAACAAAAAGATCCGTATTCACTAAACTTTATAAATCACAACCATGCTCAAGGATTGTACTTAGTTTTCCAGAAAAGTAAGGAATTTGCAACTGAAAAGGAAACTGTAAAAAGAAGAGGCTGGGGGTTACATGTGGCATAGTATATAGTACATCTCCCCAAATTAATCCAATATGAGTATTTTTTGAGGCTTGGAAAATGTTGTCACCATTTTTTAAAGCTCATGTACCTCTTACACTTGTCATCTAACTAAACGTGGTACCCATTCAGGTGTTCTGGTAGTGAATATACAGCTCATCTTACAAGGGACAGTGCAGAAATTAATACAGGTAAATATGGTGTGGGTAAAGCATCAAATATTGCCAGTGATTGAAAAGGAATAGTCACAATTTAGCAAATGTGTAAACTGACAAAATTAATAAAACACAACACGAGAAAAAGCATCTAATTTTGGTTCTTTTAACTCCTAATCTTGCATCCAAGTTATAATAAAGATTTTTCTGAGATCACAAATAATCTCAGTTTATACAGAGATGTTTCTATTCTACTTGTGCACAAACATATCCTTGGGTTGGTACGAAACATTTGTGAAACATGGTCATCATAAAAATTGCAGTATAAGACTGTATTGAATCTCATCAAGCATACATTCTCCTCATAGAACTTAACATCATGCCTTCCAGCATACCCAAACTCAGACCAAACTCTGATATTCAGTAAATATCACCTGTCAATTCTATTTTTAAAATGTTCCATTAATTAAAATTTTTAATCAAAAGGAAATTAAAACTGAAAAGTACCTTATTCCATGTACCTTACAATGAAATCATCTGATGTGTTCTTGGTGCTACAGAGCACTCTCTCTTTAACTCCTCTAATTTCTGTTGTAGCTTAATACAAAGTCTTTTACGGACTACAGCATAAACATTATAGTCATGGCTAAGGGGCCTCTAGAGTTGGAACCCTATTAAACTGCCACAACTGTTTTGCCAGTGCTACCGCAATCAGGATACAGTCAATCAGTATGATGGCACTTTGTACAGCAATTGTTACTTTTTATGATACCAGCTTTATATGTATCAAAGTTTTGTTACGGAGTTTGAGTTTGTCCTAATTGCAGCAGTTAGTTCAAACTTGGTACCCTGAAGGTGATTAATTTAAACTATTGCAGGGACAGTGGGACGCTGTGAAACAAAAGCTGAAGATACAGAGCACTTTCACTAACAACACGAGATGTGCAACTTTATTTACGCCTTTTTGCTTCTACTCCTTTTAAAACTGCAAAAATTGCACTTATTTTTTAATATTTCTATGGGAACAAATCAGAGGATAGCATGACCTGATTCTGTTAGGCACTGTGCAAAAAAAAGCCTTCTGAACTAGTTTATGCCTTGAAGATCTCATGTTAAAAAATGCAACAGCAGAGAGCTATAAATTGGAGGATAGTCCAGCTAAGTATGGACACTCAGACAATCCTATGCCAGGTAACAGCAATCCAACAATAGATTAAAGATGACTTCTTTATTTTTTGAAAGAGAATAAATGCATACCTTTACGATTTTTGACAGGGGAGATGATGGTACAGGAGAAAGCACTTCTTGTGAGGCTGAATGAAGGGGGAACTCGCACCTTACCTAATTTTGCTGCATTGCTGCAGCAACACTCCATGCAAGTGCCTTTGAAGTTCACTATTAACTGCCAGTATTGTCAGGCTGCGGCATTGGAAGTACGCAGCCCTTGATCCCCTGAAGTCAAAGACTTTAGGTGTTTGGAAAATGCGCTAAATGTATACTGCAGAGAGAAACATTTGAATAGATGGCTAGACTTAGCATTGCATTTTCTACGTGAAAAGGAGTCGTTGGTATTAACTTACTATAACTGGTATTAACTTATCCTGTTATTCTGTTACACCCTCGAATGCAAGATAGATTATCTGAGTTCCCTCTCATAGTATCATTCATAGCTTAGATCTTCTGAAGAAGAGCTGATACTTGAATTTTCCCCCAAATCCCCCTCTGTTTTGATGTGTTGAATTTCCAGCTATAAACTACAGGGATTTCTCTATATCATATGACAACAAAAACTGGCTGGAAGTAATTCATTATTATATTCCAGATAATCAGAATATAACATACACACTCCACAGTTAACAACAGAGGAAAAAAAGAGAATCTGATTTGCCAAGGAGAATTTCAGAGTCCTTGAAAAGCAAAGAGGAGGGAAATAAGAACAGAACAAAACTAGTAAGGATTGTGGCTGAATATGCTTCAGACAGCAAGTTAGTTACATGGATAGATTGTAGGACATCTCTGCAGAAAGAACAACCGGACTATGAAATGACTGCACTAATAAAATAGCATTTAAAAAGGTTGGAATGATAGTAGTGTAAAATTTAAATTATCCAGAGAAGTAAGTGCCTAGATTACATCCTATTTAAAGTAATAAGACCAAGGAGCACAATATGCTGGACTTTCTGAAATGCTACTAAATTCAACATGTGCATCAAATTACAAAGGAACAGAAAGGAAGAAACAGATCTCATTTAGGGCAGAGGAGAATCTTGGTAGCACAATTTTGATAAAAAACAAATTAAATTACATAGAAGAGGTACTTCCAAGGCTGGGTATATATAAAGCCATACATTTACCCAAACAGAAATAAACAGGAGAATGCAGGAAAAATAAGAATAAATGAGAAGGGAGGAATTGAAAATGATTAACTGAACATACATACAGATAGTTTTGAGGTTGCTTATAGGAGTTAGAAAATAAGTAATACATTGCTGGAATGCTAAAGCTCTGTAACATGAATCTCTACATGGAGGTAGGTTAATAAAAACAGTCAATCAGACAAAAATAGTGCAAAAAATAAAGACGATGTTCAGTCGAGTCTTTTAAATACACAAGATACGAGCACCTAGATGAAGGGACCGTTAGGAACAGGAGTGACATTGTGGCTACATGTTTTCAAGTCAAATTGCTGAATTCATGCTGAAAAGTTGCATGAATTCTCTGCTGAATGTGTAAGCATTGAAAGCTGAAGATCATCCCTCAGGAATGAGAGAGACCTTCCTGATAGTAAATAAAACACTTCTCTATTTAATTGCTACAATATATAAGAACACTTTGTAATGGATCGAGATATTAGGCAAGAAATAAATATTTAATACCCTGAAATCAATTAAATAGTTCAGCTGCACTGTTAACTAAGACTGGAAAGATGCATGGAAAAAATGAGAAGGGTGCAGGCTCAAAAGTTCATGAGGGAAGCACATAAATCTTTGGAAGATGTTTTTATAGTTCACAGAAGCTTGAATGGAAGCTAAGACATAGCTAGTATGTGCAGATGTTCCCACAATTAAGATAAAAAGCAAAATAAGGAGTGGTTCTGTCGCCAGCTGTGACGTGCTTCAGGACACACTAATAAGAGAAAGGTTGATACACAACATGCAATGAAATAAGGGCCAGTCAGCCTCAGCTCACGAAGGAGTATCGCACCTGTCACACATCCCTGAGTTCCTCTGAGCACATTATCGAACCGGAGGGAAAAAGGTGAAGTAATGGACACAATTTTCCTGGCGCGAAAAACAGGCTCATGGTATAAAATCCATGTCTGCAGGAAGGTTTGATTGCTCATGTCAAAGTGCTATAGCAGAAAAGAACTATCAAAATGAATTAGAGCCTGCTTACAAGGAAAAGAAAAAGTCTTGTTAAGTAATAATGATAAGAAATGGTAGAAGATAACAGGTGGGCCTACCAGCATCATAGAGTATCTTGGATTTGGGTTTTTTATTCCTTACATGAATGACCTGGCAGAAGACATTATTTCCAAGCACAGTGGAACAGAGAAAATCATTTTAATAAGTGGACATAGTATCTTCAGTGGTCAGGTAGGGTTAGGAGGTAGGCTGAAAGTCTCTCCTTAACTATCGCGATATGCAGATGATAGGTCTCACACGGAAATTTGCTGTAAATTGGAAGTTATAGCTAGAACTGCGACTATGAAAGAGAAACTTACTTACAGAGCAACAGTAAACACCATCTTCAAAAGTAAACAAAAATGATATTACTAGAAATGAAAACATCTTATTTTTGCCAGTTGCTAAAAATAAAAAAAAAACTGAACACATACATACACACTCCTGCAACCCTCAAACTCAGAGAATTATTCCCAGTTCACACAACTGTTACTGAGGGAATTTGGTCCTTTTATGGAATTATCATTAAATTTTTCAACTGAAAAGTTGCACTGAGTGCAGCTTGTTTTAACATATCCAAACTAGCTTTAAATTAATTGGAACAAATATTAGTAGCTACACAGGCAGTATTTCCCTTAACCACAATTTAGGCTGTTCCCTTTGATTCGTATTACAGCTATGAACATGGCAGTTAAAGCTATTTCTTAACTTGAAGACATGCATAGCACAGGCTCTTAAGTCTGTTTTAATCTGGTCTACACGTTTTAGATCAGACTTTAATTCAACTTCATCTCAACCACAGCAATGATTTCAGTACTTTGTAGACAAGTCAGGGAAAAAAATGTAAATAGTTAAAAAAACAAACAAAAAAAAAAAAAAAAGGCAGGGTGAGAGGAGAAAATTGCAATTGCAGTAGGTTCTTGATTTTTCATCCTTCAATCTTCCATAAAGCATTTAAGGAAAGACTTGCAAACAGTTTTATGCTAGTGAATAACTCTTTGCAATTGTTTTAATAAACTAAGATCCATTTTGAAGAACAGAGTAAACCCTTAGATAATATATTAAAGAAGTGATCTTCCTTTGGCACCTGGAGAGCCCATAAAACCAAATAAATTACATCTTTCATTTCTGTACTGCTACACTGCATTCATCCAAAGCACTTTAGAGAAGGGCAGATACCTCACACAAACTGGCATTTTCTTTTTCTCCGCCCGTGATAGCCAGTTACAATCTTCATAATACAGAAGCTAGTCAGAAAATAAAATCCAGCTCTTATCTAAGTAAAATGTTTGCTTTATCAAAGTAAAATGTTTTCTAGGAAAATATAGTGATTCTGCTGAATTTCTATCAGAAAAAAGTTAAAATAACTTTACCATTCTGGCACTGGTGATATGTTTCAATTATCATTTAGATATTCTCTTTTTATTGCTGGAAAAGATATTTAACTGTAACACTAAGATGATAATTTCAGCATAAAATCAAAGTGAAATAACACAAATTAAACATTTTTGCTTTCATGACTAAAATACTCAGAAGTTCTGTAGAAAATTTAATCTTATTCTTCCAGATTGCAATGCAAAGTACATCTATTCTACATTTGATATTCAGGCCACATATAAAGTATCCCTTCTTTCTTGCAAGGAATACGAATGCTCACGTAAATAGGTGCAATGAAAAATAAAAAGTTAATGAAATAAAAGTGAGTGAAAGCAAAAAAAAAAAAAAAAAAAAAAAGGAGAGGGGGAGAGAGCAGAGCAATAAGATGAACTAAAAGCAGTTATCGGTATGAAAGAAATGCTTAATAAAAGGAAGAAAGAAAAGACGGGGTGAGAGAAGTCAAACATGACGAAAGAGGAATACAAAAGAAAAACAAAAAAACAAAAAAAGCATACACTCAGTAAAGACAACAAAACTTTTACCTTCATCAGCTGTGGCCTCATCTTACAAAAACATACTTCCCTTGCTGATTCATTTAACATCTGAGGCCTAAATCATTTGTGTACTGCTACAAGAATTTCTGCCTTTACACAAAACTCGCATTCGTGGCTAAGACAGGTCCGTATTACCTCCAAGGGTAACAGGAAACCCAGAGTGTTTGGAATGTGGAAGGGGAAATACAGTACATCTATAATCTCAGATTAAATCAGCACTCAGCTGCACTACAACTCCCACTTTAAATCTTCACCATTCCCCATTTCTCAGTTCTCCAAAGTACGGGAAGCAAAAGAAGTCAGGTTCTGGTTTCAGTCTAGTTGCCCTGTACCTAGTGGCTCAGATTAGAAACCATCTGCACGTTTGTTATTTCCAAAATAGAAGGTGAGTAACCTTACCTGCTACTGTTAATTTATACAAAAAAAAAAAAAAAAAAAAAAAAAGGAGAAAAATTTTAATCCTCGATCTGTGGAATTAGATCATCTTACTGAAATATCAGTGCAAAACTGTAAAAATGTAATACCTAGATATAATTCTTCCATGTTTATAAAACATAAAAAGTTGTATTTTATTTCTCCAAATTCCCCTACTACTTTTATTTTATACTCTGTATGTGAAGTTTGACATATTTTTGGTCTCTCAACCCCTCTGAATACAAGTGTACTGATTTTAAATAGATAATAGGTAAAAAGTGACCTAATTTTATATTTCCCTTCATATCCCTCAAGGCAAAAGACACTGCAGAATTTGGATGCAACATTTGCAAACTGCCTATTTTCTGAAGAGAGTTATTAAATTCCAGTAATACTCTTATATTAAGTAGGTAATTTTGCTATGAGCTAGATTCTGTTTGAGCTGTACCTCTTTATAAGGTCAGAAGAAGAAACCTTCCCTTAAACGTGGAATATTTCACATTTAGCAAATAATGGTCATTCTACAACTGAAATGCCCGTTCAGCTAGGCATTAGATGACATATAGATCTCATTTTGGCTCCTATAACACAATATCCAAATTGTCTAAGCCAGAATAGATGGTTTAGTATTGCTGCTGTTACATACATCAGACACAAACTATTGTCCTCCCAAACAAGGTGAGACTGAGAGAAGATATAAAGCCTGGTTATACTCCTAAAAACAGGGGGATGGATGCCATTTGGCAAAATTTGGCCTTATATCCTTGTACAAAAAGATCATTTGTACCTGGGAACTTTGCCTGACCTAATACACTAGAGATGTCTGGAATGAAGCTATGAATACTGGCCCTGGCGCACTCAGTGGCAAACGTCTCCCTACACTATTGGCTTTCATGGAACCAGGACTGCACCTACTGGCTCACATCATACAAAAATCCTGAAAAATAAAAAATCTTCAGAGCAATATGAACTGTAAATACTACTACTGAAAATATGCAAATAAATCAGGAATATACTAGCGCTTTCTACTTTATATAGTATTTCCCCTATTGCATCTGTAAGGTACTTTGAGTGAATAATTTCTGGCTTCTTCATCATTTCTATACAAGCATTCCATCACTTCATTTCATCACTATTTACAGTTACAATAAATATAACTTTATATATTATTTCCTAAGCACTTCTGAACATACTATTTGAAGAGAATTTTGATTTTGATTTTTCCATGATGCGGATGATATTCAGCTTGAGAGCAAGTGAAATTGCATTAATAGCTTTTTTTATTTATTTATTTTTTTTTAACAGAAAAGTGGTTTGTTTATATGTTGTTCATCACTCTTCATCTGCACAAGCCTACAGAGAAATATCATTTTCCAGATTATCACCCTGTTAGCACAAGGAAGGAGAAAGAATAATGCATCATAGATTATAAAATATAATTAAAGCTTGTACAGAAGAAACATCATTAAAATTAAGGCAGCCTGCTGTAAAAAAAAAAAAAAAAAAAAAAGTAGTACAGCCCATTAATTACAATGGGGTGGAAGAAAGAGAAGGAAGTGGCAAGTAACAAACTTACCTTTAGATGCTTCAATTAATTTCACCCATAAAACTGTCAGTACACTATGGCACATATAAATTCCATAAATGTGATTTGGATGACTTTGCAAAGACTACAGTCATGAATAATGTGAATGCCAAGTATCCAAGGACTGTAGATGAAGATTAAATCCTAAGGTCAGAAGTTAGCATTGCACAGCAAGTACTGAATGCTGTACTTGCATGAGTGCTAGAAAGGGTTAATACGGATAGGTTTTCAATCACTGATGAAGAGACTGAAACGGATATGGAAAAGTTACAGAAGAATCTCTGGAATAGGAAGAAATCTCTTCTTCTGGCATAAAAGGAGTTTATGTGGTCGTCATGTACATTATTCTATATATTGCATATAATCTGTTCCTGTATATGGCTGAAATCTTTATGCATTTGAACTCATGGTAGAGCACTGCAAAACTAGAAGACATACACACGTGCATGTTACATATAGATGAATGCATATAGCCAATCTTCCTTTCTTCCAGGAAGGCAAAGACCTAACATAACATAGCAATTTCTTTTGAAGTTGCTATGGAAGAGAGTGTTGCACAGCTTTGCAAATAACAAAAAACTATAATAGGCAAAAGAAACACTAAGGTTCAGGAAAATTAAGCGTTCTGAGATAAGTTAAAATATTTCTGAGAGGAAACACTTTAAACGTTTCTTTTAAATGCTGTACTACAAAAGCTGTCAAAACCCTGTCACCCTTCACTTTGATTTAATTTCTTCTACCTAGTTAAACTTACGCTAGCAAGTCTTAACTTCTTCAGTTCTACCGTATAATTTCAGAACATATTAAGAATTTAACCGTATACTTTGATAAACTGAACCATAAATACAACAGAACATATTGAACACTGCATAAAGTCTTTATCTTTATGGTAGCTTTATTTCACTGAGAAAAATGCATCTCTGAGGGTCCCTATCAGGGGAAGAAAATAATCTTTCAGTCTTGGAAGAAGAAAGAGGTGCTTTAAATTTAAAAACAAACAAAACCTACATATCACTTCAGGAACAGATAACTTTTAGATGCTTCTTTTGTTCAGCCCAAAGTACTTATTCTGAGAATATTGCACAGTAGCAAACAGCTCAAGCTCCAGGCAAAAAAAGCAGATTTGAAAATTTATATTAAAAGGTGAATGTGAACTCCCACATCTGGGGAAAGGCCTTCAGCATGGAGCTACACGACATTGGAGGCTGGACTAGATGATCTCCAGAGGTCCCTTCCAACCTTACTGATTCTACGATTCTGAAATAGGTATCACCTAGTTTCTCCTGCAGGTGCTCCTTTCTTTTTGCGGGCTACAAAGTACTTGGACATTCACTGAAATAGGGACTGAAGTACTTTCCAAGTGATCACATCCACCTATATACCCTCTTTTACCCATCTCAATGACCAAATACGTCTTTGAAACAAACAGCAGAAAAGAATCACCAGAAAAAAAAATGAAATTAAGTCACCTTATAATATAATATGGCTCTAGAGATAGGATAGGAGATAGAAGTTGTGTTTCAGTCAAGAAAGAAAACTGAATCTTGTGCCCTGTACCTAGGCTAAGCATTGCCTAAATTCAGAGTATGATGTCCTCCTGCTTTCTGACATTGTGACTGGTTTTAAAGCTTGGCCCTACATTTCTATTGCTTTACTTCTGTTAAAAAAGCCTGACATGAAAAAATCCAGCATTCTAAGTAAAATTAATATTTGCTTCAGATTATAAAGAAATTAATTGCAATCTTTTATTTCATCAAAGAATTGGGAAAATGTTCATTTTTACTGGATTAAAAAAAGTTAGGCCTGTCCTCTCCTGTGGAGTGAGAGAAAGAGTGCACAATCAGTTATGCAGACAACAGAGAAAGCAGTGAAACCCTTCCTGGAGCGACTAGAACAACATGTCTTTACAGAATAAAAAGGCAAATCACCTCAGAAGTAAACTGAACAAAAAGAGAGTAAATGCACACACAGGAAAACATGTATGCAGGAATCTGAAACATTAAATAATCTTTCAGAGGAAAATACAACAAAGTAAGTAAAGTCAATCCTTATTTTGTAAAATAATGAACAAACTAGTGTTTCATCTTCACATGATTCTTCTGATTTTTCTTCCCAAAGCATCAGTGTATCCCAAACTAGCTTTTATCTCAAATCAAAACATTATTTATCAAATGTGTTTCTACCAGTAGTTTAAACTGAACCTCCACTGTGGTACACACTGGACTCTGCCATTCCCAGTTCCCCATCCCCCAAAATTCAACATGATTTCTCGAAAATCTGCTATTGCTATTTATTTTTAATGAGGAAAATGAAAGTACCACGCATCTCTGTTAAAAGACTTCAGTAATTTGGGGATCTGCAAGGATGGAATTTATGTCCTCTTAACTGGGGTACTACTCCCCATCACCACCAAGCCACAGGAAGAACATACTCTGCTATGAACGGGCAGCTCCTGAGAAAGCACTGTCCACGCTTGGCCGCTGCAGCAGAATGGTTCTCCAGACGCGGGACTCTTCCCCCAAGGAAACGTGGGGCAACGCATCACAGCAGCACTACGTACCTTCCTCTGTTCACGTCTCCATAACCCGGAGGAACCCACCGTTAAGAACTGGGGAAGACTCCAATGTGGAAAACCACAAAACACATTTCTAAATGCATGCCATACTGAGTATTGCTGCATGGCATCACATTTCTCATCTCAGAACTTATCTGAATTTATCTATACTCTATATAAAATGCTTGTACCTCTTCATATTGGAATTCTTGTATCTCCTCTGACCTGATATGAACCATTCAACCAGTTAAACAATGTAATGCATCAAAAATATGAAAGTTTGGAGTAAATACTTTAATTCCACCGTGAAACAGAGTAATACTGGAGATTAAAAAAGTGATTTTGGCTCTTCAGTTATGCCTTGTGCACAAAAAACACATCATTTTTAGAGTGCTAATCATTATTATTGCAGGTCTTCACAAAATTAAATATGCCTGCGATCAATACTAGGAGTGTTGGAACAAGGGAACCACTTACATCCTGATCACATATGACCTTAGGAATAATACTTGTATAAGGAATCATTTGCTCAGTAAACAGAGTTTGTTGTTGCTATATCAGAACACAGCTGCCTAAAGCTTTACTTTTCCTAGGCACTACACCAAGGTTAGCACAGTATGCCAGTGAGACTAGCTGCAAAGAATAGGAGTAGATACACTACAGAGCAAGCCCAAGAAAAAAAACTGAGTTCATCTAAGATAAAACCTAGAACTGGCTACTTTCAAATCCCCTAAGAAGATCTGGATGAGAAGCAGACAGTATGGCTTCCTCCCTCTTCTTCCTCCACATGCCTCTACACAATCTCCTTTATCTCTTCAAGTCTAGCTATAGGTTAGCATCAGGAATTCTTTTTTAAAAAAAACAGAAATTAAATAAAACAAAATAAAGGGATGCAACTTTATCTGAGTATATGAAGAGTACCAGAGTAATTATAATTGACATTTTCATTTAGAAAGGTACCACTCTAAGTCAGGCATCTCTAGTAGGTACCAGAATATGCAAGTTAAAAAATTTTGTTCATTTAATGTTAACTCCCGATTTGTATTTTAACATAGTATAAAATATTGTGGTTTATGAGTAACAAGTACTCGAAAGCTTTAAAAGTGTACCAGAAATCAACTCTCTACTTTATACCAGCCTGTACTCAGTATATCTGAGTGCTTCCTGCAGAAGTAGCCCTTGATTGTGGTTAGATGTACTCTTATATTGCTCTCCTCACAAGAGTATCCAACCATATTTACATTCTGTTTTAGAAAAACACGCTCCCCTGGGAAAGAAAAGCCATCCCTCTATTTTCTGCAATGCTTCATGCCAGTTAGGTTTCAAGTAATTTATTCAGGCACAGAAGAGATCATCTCTTCTGTGGAACCTGTAAGAACTAACAAAAACTGAAAACAGTAACAGAAAAAAAGATGATGAAGTTCAGTACCAGCCCAACAATTTAGGAACACAATCATGTGAAATTCTTTTGCTTCAACAGAAGGAAATCACAGTACTTCATAATCTGACAGTGCCTACTTTCTCCAAGTTCTTAAGTGGTCTTCATGGCACCGAGACTGGAGTGGCTAACATATGTTGCACAATTGTGCTCGTCAAAGGATAAATCTTGGCTCAAGTATTAATATATTTATTCTCATACAGCAGAAGCTGAGCTAGTGAAACAGTATCATATTTAGGAGTTGTGAACCGAGAATGAAGCCTAGAGTGCCACACTACGCATACTGAAAGGGAATTTTTTTTTTTTTTTTTTTTTTTTTTTTTTTTTTTTTGAATTAGAGAACGAAATGCGCAGGAGAGCAAACTTCCCTAACCTGTACCTGCACACCTGACGGGAACGGAGCCTGCGAGCAAGGCCATGCACAGACACCCCTCCGAAGAACAACGCCTCCAGCGAGGACTTCTCAGTTTCTGCCCTTTTATCATTTCATAACAAATGGGCTCTAGCTGCGTCAGATGGCAAATAGCAGTTTCCTGTATGCTGTTACAGTTCAAAGATGATCCATGTTCTGTTGGCATGCACCTTTCTTTTCATACTTAAAGAATAAAATGTGAGAGGAGATGGTCTCCATTAAAGACACAAATACCAATTTTGCAGCTAGTGAGTCCATCTCTGAGTTAAGAACATCTTACAGTCAAATATCTAATAAATCATGTTTTGCAGCTGTCATCTCTAGTCCCTCAAGTAATTCTCAAAAGTTGAAGTGATTTTTTTTAGCAGTTCTACCTAACTAAAAGATTTTTATTTAAAGCACAAGATTCCATGATGCACTCTGAAAGTATTTTTCCTGAATAATGCTATAAACTAAACCTTAATTTTATTGCTGTGCTTGTACAACTTTGTAGCTAGGCTATAACTAAAAGACTGAGGAGAACACTTGGTTAAAGATCATTTTACTTGTCTCCAGGGATGGAAGGCATCTTTACTAGGAGCCTATATAGGACAGAAATTTTTTATTTATTATTTTTTTTTTTTTTTTTTAACAACTGCAAAATGAATGCTGAATTTAAAAAGGCTTCAATTCACTGTCAAACATCACGATGGATCCAATTTTGACTGGTTTTGGCATAACCTTATCAGCATTTAGTAATGAACAACACTATCTGTAGTGGAAAACTGTTAAGAGTAGCTTAACTATGTATCAAGGAACCTCTGCAGCACCCCAGCATTAAATGCCACTTTTACAGTAGCATACCAAGTCAATTTTTTTGTTTAGTTAGAAAACACATTAAATCAATACTTGCCAAAGTTTTTCACCTTCCATTAGATGCAAAATGACTATAAAAAATTTGTTTTGGCAAATTGGTGCTTTGCTTATTTGTCATTATATTTTTCTGTATTTTGCTCAATTGCGTGGAACAAATTTCCATTTGTCTGGCCCTGTTATTGCTTATGCTGGCAACACAGTAATCTGCTCCTAGTATTATGAGTCTGACTCTTCTTTATTAACGTTAACTAACTAACTAAAAAAAAAAAAAAAAAAAAAAAGGGGGGGGGCACTATTATCATACCCATTAGAAATCATTAGTAATGCACATTATATTTTCATAACCTCATGTAATTCCTTCTTTAAGGACAAAGACTCAGAAGCCAAATGGCTTTACATTATGTAGTATCAAGAACAACAGAAAGCACAAAATGAAATGCATTAAAGAAATGTAAATGAGTTTGTTGTTGCTGGTTCTGGTGCTTTTTGGAAGACAACAACAACAACAAGATCACCTAAGGGGCTGGTCAGGCTGGGTTTTTGCTGGCTTTATTACCCAGCAGATGGAATGGCAAATGTGTGACATACGGAGCAAGCTATCTTATATGCCAGTTTGTTAAACAGATTGTCTTCATCATCTGACCACTGTTAGAAAGGCAATTGAAAACCACAGGCTTCTAGCTTCTCCATAATGAATGTTAAAAATGCAAATATGGAGCCATTTCTCACCCTTCAAATGGACTGTCAAAATCACACATGTAGTGAAAACTCTGCACAAACCAAGGTGGGTCACTACCATCCGCAATCCACATCCTGAAGACCCTCCGTGGGAGCCAGTGAGAATTTACATCTGTAGGAACTGGTCTTCAGTTCTTCGCTCACTAGTGTTCGGGGGGAAAAGAGTTCACAGTTCTGCCTGTGCAAAGCAACAAGAAACACTGCCTTAAACGTGCAAAAAAAGGACCCTCCATGCAAGGTCCCTGCATAAGAAAAACTTGTGTATTTGTATGTGCTGACAACGTTCTAGGGAACCTAGGAAACCTATAGGTTTAGTATAGAACCTTTTCCTCACTAGCAAATTTCATCTTCAAAGCTTCCTTCTTCCCAATAAGCCAAGCCCAAGGACTTGGCAACAGCGAGTCCTATGAGAAGAACAAAGTGCACAAATATGCTCAGAATTTTTACTTGGAACTATTACTGTGTAAGAGATGCAACCTTACTGTGAGCCTACAGCAATCTCTCTGTAATGTATATGTTACTTAGCATGTAAGCTGTTGCAATACCTTTTAAATCCAGGGAGTAACACCTCCTTCAGGGAGTTTCAAAGGGTAGCATTGCTTTAAACACTTGCAAAGCAAGCTACACACAGCTCACAGGCAGTTGGTTCGCAGTTGAATATAATGCTGGCTTAAGTGTCAGTTAGATGCATTTTAGTGAGAAATGTACCATTTCCTCCTAGCATCATTAAGCCATGAATGCAAACGATTAGCAGAACTACAACTGCTAGGTTCAAGCCGTCTTAACATTTATGTTAGTACATCCTAGCGCAGTGACACGGTTTCAGCCTGTGCCACTAGATTACTTTCATTAATTTCAACTTTAATCCATTCTCTCCACTCATGCTTCTAGATAATATTATGTTTTTGTTTTTTTCTTCTTTAATTTCAATAGCATTTCCATATTGCTTCCTTTGGTAAATGCTTAACTGGGCCTGTGCCTTTGAAAAAAATGAACTAAACATTTTTCAGTTTGAAACTTGAGCTTTTTTGCTTTACAGAGACATTTAAAAAGAAATAATGTTATTTATTCTTTTTAAAGATATTTTGTTTATGTTGATTCCTCATAATACTTTTATACAATTAGATGTTACTGCTCTACTTTTATAGAAGGGTAAAAAGACAGATTAAGTGAGCCTCTCCAAGGCACTGCCTTGGACAAATAAGAATGAAGGCTAATAAATACATTTTATAAGCTGTATTTAAAAAAAAATAGTTCTGTGAGAGTGGTTTTTTTTTTTTTTTTTTTTTTTTTTTTTTTTAAGACAAGAGTATTTCTTCTGGCGAGTTTTTTGGAAAACTGAAAATAAGAAGATTCTTCTGAAAATATTATGTGCCTTTTGTTTTCAGTTCAAAAATTTTTTTTAATGAAGTGGCACAATTTTGTGCTGCGTAATAATACCAAATTTTCAGCCCAGCTCTAATTAGACTTGCAGTTCAATAGTCCGCCTTCAACTTCATACTCTGTGTTTTGAATTAGAGATGCTCCAATACACACTACCGATTCTAAATACTGATAGATACTAAGTTTTCACCTTTTTAAATGTGTGACTATATTCTAAAAGACCCCCCCAAAAAATCCCATGAACAGTTAGTAAGAGCAGACAGTGAGATAGCTCAGCAAATATGACCGGTGACCCAGAAAAGCCTGCTGAGCCTGGAAGATGGCGACAAGGCCTGCAGAGCGCACCGGGGGAATCTCCAACACGCTCTCTGAAATCACAGACCACAGACTGACCCGGGAGCCCATCTGAAATCAAAGGCAGGCAGGCAGGCGCGCTCCCCTTAAAACAGAGAGGAAAACAAATGTTGTACAGCAAAGTTTGAATCTTCACAGTCCAATTAGCCAAATCAAATGCTATTTTTGAATTTGACTTCTTGAGTTAAGCCAGTTTTTAGTACTTGCATGATACGTAAAACAATTACAGTTCTACCTTGTTCAGTCTAAACTCAGGCATCCTCACGCAGTTAGGGCACAGCTTATTCCAGAGGTATACTTCCGCTGCATTTATTGGAACTATCTTGAAGCAAGATACTATTCAACATGAGTAAAGGTATCACAATCTAAATTATTATAAACTTCTTAAGAAGTAATCATTTCTCTCTCAAAATATTAAGTCCAAAAACAGCAATGACCAATAGAGATCCTCAGGATTTGTAGGAACAGTTTAAAGCACCACAAAAACAGGAGAAAGTAGCCAAAGTTAAAATTGTCATATTAATCTAATCTAGTACCCTAAATAAAGTTGGGGGTGAGGGAAGGGATTTTTTTAGATCACTTAGGTGCCTCAAAGCATATCTTTTTTCCCCCTCCTTTTATTTATTTTCCTCCTTCATATGAATTACATGGTCCATGAATTGTAACAGAAATGCTGTTTCAGATCCTTAGGTGATTTTGAAAATTCTTCCTAAAGACTAAGTTTTGAGGAATACTGGTGAAAAAAGCACTCAGGTCTCTCTGAAATAAGCACAAATTAGACATCAAATTTCCACGGTTTCCTTCAAAAGCCCTGTCAGAAAACTGAAATATAAAAAGTGTCAGATGATATGGCTTAGAAAAATTCTTGTTTTCTAATGCATTTCAGTGACCCTGCTGCAAGAATTCCCCCTCAAGAGCAGGAAGTAGTTTAGTTCACTTTAATTTGGAAAAGCAGAAGTAGAGTCAATTGCTATTTCCAGTAAAAGACCAGGTCATTCATGAGGAAGAATTCTGTTTCTTCTGGCAGAATAACTCAGTAGAGGCCCCAATGGAGAATACATATGATACTAAACGAGTATAATTCTCTTAGAAAGAAATAAGGACACAACATACAACTTAGACGGTAAAGGACAATGAAATGCATCAATATTTCCTTTTCAGATAAGTCGACTTTAACATCTCTAACATTTTAATCCTTAGTTTTAACTGTAAGTGAAATGTTTCCATCATAAATGGTAACACATACCAATTAATAGTTGCAAGAAAACATCTGTTCTTGCTTTGAAGTAGTAAACACGTGCTATGACAGAAGAAGTTAAGATTATGGTAGAACATTGCCCTAGATTGTATCCTCTTTTCTAATTGGAATTTTAATTGTCTTTTGTCTCTTTAAAATCACATGCTATTTGATACTTCCAAAAGCTTTCAATTAATCTGAGAAACTAAAAAAACAAACAAAAAATCCCACTCAGTGCATTTGCTGAAAGAAAAAAAAAACCCCAAAACATCAAGGGTGGAGCTAAGGCAGCCTTTCCTTAAAGGTATAGTTATGATTCACAACGATTTAAGTAAGAGCTGATTTAGGCCAGTGCTGAATGAATCTGAAGATCTTATTTCAATTATTCATAATCAGACTCAGTATAAATTATAATAGAGAAGAAAAAGCAAGAAAAATAGTATCTCCCCAGGTTTTTTCTTTTTTTTTTCTTTTTTTTTTTTTTTTTAAGTCTCATCATACCTGTCAATTAATCTGCCTAATTAATAAAAATTCACTTCTGAATATTGTATCTCGGTCCAAGCTATCATCAAAAAATGCATGCAGAAATTGTTAACCTTTAAAGCCCCCTTCAGTGCAGCCTGAATTGCTAACCTAGGTTGCTAAATATGGTATTTAGCAGGAGTTTAAACCACTTAATTTAAAATTGGCAATTGTGGGAAAACAGAAAAACAATCTGTTTTCATTTTAGATGCTTTTACCTGTATTGTCTACTCCACGGACAGATTAACATACCACATAAAAATTTTTATGCCATCATACTCTCTACCATTGGAGAAATTGGCCAAAATAACAGATCTGCCAAAGAAAGAAAAGGTTCTTACAGAATAAGTGTCCTACGCTATGCTGGGTGTCATGAAATAAACAGCATTTCTCAAGTGAATGATACAAAGCAGCATGTTTCAAAATTAGTATCATTACTGTAACCCTGTTGCTATGGTCAATATGGATCACCAAGTCACGGTAACCGCTTCATTCCAAAATGAAATGATTAGAGGGGCAGGTCAGTGTATCATCACGTATTTCGAAAGGCTTGTTAGTTAACAAACTGGTACGTCTAAGACCATTATATTATTTTTCTTTTGGCCATCATACCAATCTTCCACAGGATTTAATTAAGTAAAAGCATCAACTGGATCAGTAAAGCCTTCCTTACTGAACCTGTGACAAATTTTCAAGTATTCATCAGAATTCTGTCAAATCAGATTACCTTTAAACTAGTACACTTTACACAGGAAAACAGATAAAATACATTTTTGACTTATTCAATGAATTACTGTGACAAGTGAGCAGCTTGTGAGTGGGATGGAGGGCATGAATCTGATAAATAAATGAGAAATCTCTTCAGAGTGCAGGAGCCAAGCAGGACTCTGCCACCAGACCCTTTGTGCGTTGCTTCATATAAAACAGTTGCTTCTAAAATGAAAGATAGTAAAAACTACCTACTTGTGAGCAAACCCTTTAGCGGACTGTTTGTTACGGGCAGCTGCTATCAGGAGACTGATATTAGCACTAAGGCTCAGATCTGTATCCCCGACTTGTGTGGAGTGAAATCCTACACAGTCTGCTGAAACGTATGAGGGTTTGGTCCCAAAGGAGCAGAAACGAAGCCTGAGTAACAGTTCTGCATCCCAGAGTAGAAGCCAAGGAACAAATCTTCACAGAATCCCACATCACCAGTGGGGCAAAAAGAAAACTTGAATTGTTTTATCCAGTTAAAACACAGTCTTTACAGCTCTTTATGACCGCACATATCTACCCCAGGAAATCAGGATAGAGCTACCTGAGTCCGAACTGTTGGTGCCAGACACTTCCCTTACTGCAAGAATCCCTTACAAGAATCAAGAAATTCTGAAGAAACATTTTTGTCCTACGTCTATACCAAAGATAGTAAGATTTATTCAGCATTAAAAAATATAGTACGAACTGGCCACCATCTTCCTCGTGTATCTCAAAAACTGTTTCCGGTTCTTAAATTAGGAAGAAAATGATACGCTCAGGGTTCATTTATGTACGGAAAACGGCTTCTTGCTCTTAACAGTGACCACGCCAAAGGCCTCCTGACTACCAGCAAACACCTCTCCCAGCGGAGAAGCTGCGACGCTGCTCTCGGCGCCCCGGGGATGCCCCAGTACCACATTACCGGAGGTACGTGTCTCCCCCAGGGAGCCGAGCGTTGCTCAGTCGGAGCGAGTTTCGCTACCCGCAACCTCGGCAACCCCAGCAATGAGCAACGGAGCACAGAGGGAGCAAAAGCTTACTTAAATGCACCACAACTATTACTTACCAAGAGCATATTATATATATTGACAAAGAGTATAAAGCAAACTGGGAGCTGAAATAAGATGGTTGCGTTTCAGTAACCAAGCAATTCTCTTTTTGCATATTTGCATGCCCCTCCAAAAGGTACATTACTATATTCCAGGTTTAAAACTAACACCTTTTTTATAGACAGACAGAGAGACAAGTGGCCACCATAGCAAACTTAAGCTGGTATAAAGTTTATTCCTATTTATGTAGGAGAAAAGCCAGACTAGTTAAAGTACGCAAGTGTAACTGCATTACAGGAAGTTATCTGCACATATCTAAATACACGGAGCTTTAGAGAGAAATAAATATCAGAAGGGGCTAAAAATATAAAATAAAGAAAACACAGGCGGAACTCATAGAGAAGAGAATCACTCATGGATATGGCTGTGTCCATACATTTTCCTTTTTTACTCCAGGTACGTATTTCCCACTGACTTCAATGAGCATCCTGTATATAGGTCAATAACAGGACACAGAAAACCTAAGTGAGACCGTTATGCTAATGTCATTCTACAAAAGGCTAGCATTATTTGTAGAATAATCATTTTAAACATCTTCTCCAACAGAAAACTCGCTATGTTTCTACTGATGTCACTAAAAATTAAAAAGGCTAAAAAGATCAATTGCACAAAAACATAACAGTAACAGCCCATCCAAAAACATTGCAAATTCCTTTTTATTACTGTATCAGTTTACTTCCTTTAATTTCATCCGTCTCCGTAGAAATAATGAAAGAATGACAGCAAATGAACTTTTATAATTATAAAAATAGTGACTTCCATCTGCTAGAACTTGGAATTGCTGGGTCCCAACAATTTGCAGGCAGGCTTGATGCAAGAATCTATTTTTCTTGATAAGAACTGTATTCTGCTTGAGTAGAATATAATTAGGTAGCATGACTGACACGTGCTGTCACTTCGCACTACAACGCACTGAAAACAAACACCCACCCCCTTACCCACCCCCAATATGCCAGACCCACAATGTACACGCTTGGACTACCAGGGAAACGGGAGCTTTGAAAATTCTTGGGACATGATGTGGAACATCACAGCAAATGCGTCTTTCCACTGTGGCACGCTCTGGAGGACTAACATCTCGGCATTCCTGTCCACAAGTCAGTACGTTACTGAGACGAGCAGCAAGCAAATGCTAATAAGGAACAGTAATATTGAGATGGTGATACTAAGACTCTGGGAAAAACAGAATGCAAAATCGGAGTACAGCACTCCCCGTTTTTAGTCTATAGTATCTGAGCAAAAATTCAGATCTTCAGAAGTCCTTAAGTGACCTCATAGCATCATGTTCCTATTCTTTTTGCACCTCAGATTTTTATGTAATTATCAGTTTAATTGTTTACCGCAGCGCATGCTAGATACACTCCGTGTTGTCAAACGAAGGTCTCACCTAAAACACAACCAGCAGATAAACTGAATAGACTGAATCATTCAACCATTTTCAGGAAGATTAAGTATACTTTATCCCTAAATGAGTCCATCAGAACTTTGTGGATTAATACAACAAATAAATGAGCTGCAAGTGTGAAGCTTATGTATCTTACCCTGCTCAGTCTTCCCATGCAGAAAAGCACTGAGAAATGAACTCTCTTGGGGCGTACTGGGAGAAGTTTGCAGTGCTACCATTTAATTGTAACTGTGCTTTAGAAAAAAGGTTCTTCCTAGCAATTTCTATCAGCAATATTTTTTCACATAAAAGAGAAGGAAAAATAAATATTTAAGTATAAATTCAGGTCTAGCAAATAATTTATTAGCCAAAGTCTTGTAGCAGTACCCCCAAAAAAAGAGCACTCCCACTCTCAAATATGCAGACTTCCATGGGCAGCTTGTCTGTAGCTTGAGGTTTTGCTTATTTAAAAGAATCAAATCCCTTCAGGTTCATCACAAAGGGAAAACAATTCTGATTTCAAGGTATGCTTTGAGTACTTTATTATATTTTCCCTTTAATGTTAAATTTTTTCACAGACAAATGGCACTTCTGAAAGGGACCTTCTCTTTTCCTCTTGGATAGCTCCGACTGTAAAATGTTTGTCTGACAAGTCAGTGACTGAGTGAAAGTAGAAATTTTACTTTAAATGCCAACAGATTTTCAGCATCAGAAGAGTCCAACTTATTGCTCCACTGAAACAAAATTAGGAGTAGAAATCCCACAGAAAATCACTTTTTATACGATGCCTTCTAAGTATATTTCTCATTTATTTAAATCTTGCAGGAAATCACTCCCAATAAACACTCAGAATTAAGGCAAGGCTAAATAGTATCAGGTTAAATACCATTATTATTCACTGAGGACTATTACCTCTCCAAACTTGAATTGTTTCAGATGACTGTGGTTAAACCTATCAACCACTTTCCTACAAGAATTAAACTTGAGACTTCTAATGGAATCTAGACCACTAAATCCCAGTGGCTGCAGTAAGGCTCAGCTGAGCTCCTGAAAGGGTCCGGCATCGGAGGATAAATCTTAGCCTTCCAGTATAAGACTAGATCTGACTATCTTGACTACACTGAGGGATGAGCCACTTTTCACGTTATACAGTTGTCAGTTTTTCAATGAGGACAGCTCCTCTGAACAGGAGGAGGTTAAAAACTCATCCTTTCTCCTGCTGACCCCTTTATTATTCAATATATAATTAGCTTTTCACGAACTGAAGAGTACACAAGTTAACAAGCGGCAAAAACTGTTGACAGTTAAAGATCATTTAAGTTTGTGTTTGCTCGCAGTGAAAAAGTGCAAGGAATATCCAAGTATTTACTTGCCTGGCTGCTTTACTGTAAAAATAGTCACGCTACACTGCAACCAACTCAGGCACCCACAGAGAAATTAGGTCTCCTAAACGAAGGACTAAATAGTTCTATTTCTCACCAAAATATACGCCTTTGCTTGTGTATAAGCACATACACAGTGATGTGCTCAAAACCTTTCCAATACTTGTCAGTAGTGCTCTGCAATGCTGTTATATTTTTAAACTCTCACCCACCTGTTGGTGGACATAGTTGCAACACTGCAGGTCTGCCTATTCAAAATATGCTGTTTTTTCTTTTAACTTAGGAGAGATAGAGGGCTTATTATCTGTACATGTGCATTGCTACAGCAACTTGTATACATATTTTATTTCTTTTAGCTATTTATTCTTGCTTGTATGTATCTTAAGAAAGGCCACACATGAAATTTGAGCTGTAAAGTAAGTCAGAATTTATTGATATGGCTCTGCTACGAGCTCAATAGGTATGCAGCAGAGCAAGAAGGGTAAAGGGGCTGAATTATTCATTGAACTTTTAAGCATCAACAAATAACACTTGTAGTGAAGAATGCATGTTTTGCAGTAGTAGATGTGAGGTGTACACATAAAAGAAAACAGATGTTCCAAAAAAACATGTTATGAGAATATTACAAAGCCTGCTTTTTATAAGTAATTCTGAAGCAAAAAAGACACTAGCATGTTATTTACAGGAGGCACACAGCACAAGTGTTTTTTAAATTTTATTTAGTGTAACATCTTGAACACTGTACCTACTGTATCAGCTTACAGTGAAGAGCTAAACTGATAAAACAACTGATAAAAGTCTTTCTTATCAAACAATTACAGTCCTGCAATAAAATAGCTGTTACCAACATAAACTTAGTATGAGAAATGAAAATATGTGAACTATACCCAACTCTCTCTCTCTCTCTGTGTATATATATATATATATATATACACACACACTCTCTCTGTATTCTCTGTGTGTGTATATATATATATATATATGTATATAAAAATATATATACTACAGATGTTATAACACAGGTAAATTACTTCTTTTAAGTTCCAGCTTCCATTCCTATTTCCATTTCTGTGATTGCAAATTTTCTCAGAAAAATCCTTTGAGCCTGAAAATATCTTCAAGCTCAAAATTGATTGTTTTGTTATTTCTTTTGTCTACTTTACTTTTCTACAGTATAGTCCAAAAGAAATCTTTAATATAAATAATTAAAATGCTCAGGCATTATTTCTGTTTTCAAACTTCACTGAAAATGTAGAATGTAAGACAGAAAAGCAAGTAAGGTGTAAAACAGCTAAGGATTCATATATACATGCACATAAGCATACCTATTATTTCCAATTCAGAATCTGGCTCGCACAGAATCACTTTGTCAAATTTTCAATTTATAAACACAGAGACCCTGAGCCAGTTAAAAACAAAAATAAAAACAAAAAAAAAAAAAAATAGAAAAGAAACTTGTGTAAGTTTCAAGAAAAGGACTGTGTAAACCATTAAGCTCGGCTTCAAAATTAAGCACCTTCTAAGATTACTGAAATTCAGACACTGCAGCTGGGATGCCTAGAAGGATGAGGGAGGATGGAGCTACTTGTCAGCAGCCACAAGGATGAGCAAATCTGTAGGAATAAGAGACCAGTGCAACCCACTGCAAGACAGTGTTGAGAACCTAAGAAATAGACTCAACATATTAGCTGGTATATTCGTCTTTGTCTAAATAAAACAAGCTGTTGTATAAGAAGGCAAAGCCTGTCAACAAGTGGAGAACAAACTTCTCTCAGGGTTTCAAATATTGACTATTCCACTGTCATTATGGCGCTTTCACAGGTACAACACCACAAAACTTGTCTATTCTGCAAATAGAAATTAAATAAGGTATAATGAGTAGGACTTCATAATATGTCTATTCCCTCTATCCCCATACCTACCCCCAGCATAAGTGGTATTGCAGCTGAAGGTAGTGCTGATACACTGTTTGGAATTAATCAGAATCATTTTGGTTCACCTGGATCAGACCTAGGGGAACAGCAGACAGGCAGCAAGGTTTATTCTTGCTTGACAGATAATTGAAACTACCATGGACTCTAGGCTTTTTGATTTAAAAAAAAGAAAATAAGCTTTTTTAAGGTAAAATGTCTTACTAACTTTAGTAAGTACTAACAATACAGTACTAACTTTAACCAGATTCATTTTATAGCATGCACCCCTCAAATCATTGCTGAGTGTAAGCAAGCCTTAGTCATCAAACACAAGTGGGAGCACAATTCCTATTTGAATTAACAGTGAAAACAATACAACAATGAAAATAAACAGTGAAAATGGGAAGCTGATATTCTACCATATGATGCAACACTGTTTTCATGCTGAATTAACATTTGTCCAAAGGTATTTAACTTGCAGTTTGAAAATACTTGCTTTTACTACTATGGTATTTTTGTGAAAGATCCAGAAACTGTAATATTTCACATCATCTGTGTACTTCAATCTGTTTTGATTTCAGCTTTTGTTGGTTTAATCCTAACATCTTAACCCTCGTCTACTGCTACATCTTCTGAAGGATGGATGACTTATGGTGTCATTTGGTGTGTGTGTGGGGGGGAAGGGTGGCATTTAATCTTAATTCCTGTTATCATTTTGTACCTCAGTGAATGCAAATATTCTGCTCCTCCTTTTTAGTTTCATAACTAACTCCAGTTAGTTATGTTTTATCATACAGGCTTGTCAAATTTCCCATCTGCTTCTTAAAACCTAGGAAACACGAGAACGGCCACACCAGGTTAGATCAATACTGTGCCAACACGGTACCCTGCCTCTGACAGTGGCCAAGACCCAATGCCTAGGAAAGGGTAGGAGATCTTGGGCAATCCAAAAACGCTCCCCTTAGCCTGAAGCACTTTGTGGTGCAGGAGCTCTTTCCGTAATAAAACGGATTTCCACTTCTGCTTTTCTTTGGGTTACTTTGAGAATTTGATGTTCTAACTGCTCTCATTAACCAGAGAAGAAAGCAAAGCACAGGAATTTTGGCTCCTGTGGATCATATCAAACTTACCAAAAAAGTTCAAGTTCCTGCCTCCCTGGCATGCACTTGCCCTGCTTGCCACTTCTGCCAGAGGGGACTGCACATCTAGCAGAGGCAGCAGGGACAGATGCGTGTCCCTGTCTCAATGGTTGCAGCTCACACTTTGAGTCAGCACAAAAATAACTTGGAGCAGGAACCGCAGTCATTCCTATCTGCTGCTCCTGCTGTGGCATTACTGACCCTGTGACAGCGAAAGAGAGAGAGACAGAGAGAGCGGCAGAGAGGCAGCGGATAACAGGCATCCGTAACGCCTTGAACTGCAGCAACTGCAACCGGAGGAATACTGTTGAGATTTGACATCGGCAAAGACTATCACGTTACTGAGGATAGCTCCAGGCACAAGCAGCTTGGAGCCTGACTCTGGCAGGGGCTGATAAATCCAGACAGACTGAATTTGAGGGGAAATAACAGTGGAGTGGATATTTCTCATATGTCACATGTTAGACCACTTGTTAAAAGGATATTTAAGACAGGCATTGCTTCCTATTTTCACTAAAAACTTCATAAATTTGCTAATTACAAAAATTAGCTAAATCTCAAAAACCATCACCTCTGTGTCAGCATGGCAGAGCCTCCTTCTTGTGACACAAGTCACTTCCTCAGTGAGTTATCATCCTTGAACATTTGGTTACTCCTTTCCCACGCCAGGCCAAGATACCATCAAAAAGCACAAGAAGTAGTTTATAGCTTTAAAAACTCCTAAATAAGAAAACAGAGTTGCAATGAATTCTCCTCTCATTTCCTAGTAACATATGTATACCTCTATATAGAAGAAATTCAGTTGTTTTAAAGTCTGTATAAAATAAATACCTTTTCCAAAGAATGGAGTAATTCAACAGTACTTCCACACTGAATTAACCGCAGCAATTATTTGTTATTTTGCTTTACTGCAAAGAATGAGAGCTATATATGAAATGAAAGCCTTATAAAATACAGCTCTATACTGAACTTTAGCATTATTTCTTGGACACTAATTTTGTATCCTCTTTGATACCATTGTTAGAACAAGCAGCTGACCCTTACAGAAAGATTCTGTAAATGTCAGTAGTACCTACACGTCTCTAGCAAGACCAGAAAGAATCCCATCCTGATAGGACCTGAGTAAGTCATGGCTAGGGGCCAATTATTCAGTTATCCGAGTAACTTCCAATTTGATAACTGAGAGGACACAGAGGTACAGAAGCGTAAAGTGAGGTTGTAAATTAAATCAGGAGTAAAACAGCGATGGACACAAATATTTCTAAACCTGATTCACTGTTGCATCCACTGAAATGCTCAGTCCTATTCCTACTAGCCCCTCCGCACAATACCAAGGATTGTTTCTAGAAGGCTTAAAAGGATCAGGAACCCTTTCAGCACAACATGAGCTACAGTAATCTTAGGAAAAGGTTGTGTGGCCCATGAAGAAATGTAAGAGAGAAAAGCATCATGCTACCATTTCTGTATCTATCTTTTTACTCCGTTTAAGATTTCAAACATAGGTCTGCTTTGCTGGTAAGATGTCAGTCCACCTAGAAGCCATTCTGACTGACTCATTTTGAGTCAGCAGTTCCCCAGCAGAAGTTAGACCTACAAGGAGAAAGGAGCCTCATTGCTCTATGCTGTCGAGCACCGAGATTTTACAATTGCATCTACTAATACCTCCTGCTAACACCCTGCTTATTATTTAGTAACATCCGGCTAGCGAGTGCGCATTTCCTTTTCATGTCCTTCATCCTATGTTGTCATGGTTCTGTATTTCTCCACGTGTAACTGAAAATCCATCTACCTAACCTGAATTCAAGCCTATCTAAACCACTCTAAAGTTTATTGCTTTCTTTGGCAGTTTCAGCTCAACAGAGGATTTCATCACATTTCAAGTTCTTTCTCTTTAGTCTTTAAACACAAGGCAAACAAAATCCTTCTTACTAGCTTTCTATCTGGAACACAATCAATTCACTTCTTCCTTTGTATCAGACTGTGTCAACTCACATGTTTTCTGGCTGCTGGTCTCTGACGCTACCCTTCTCAGGGCCCCAGTCCTTTCTGCAATTTCTGACTTTGTGCTTTAGTCATTTGTAGCTCAATTCCAAAACAGTTAATCAGATCAGGTAACTTCTCCCCCATCACACCAGAGAGGAGAGGTGAGAAGTCTCTTAATGTCTCTCCACAAAAAAAAAAAAAAAAAAAAAAAAAAAAAAAAAAAAAAAAAAGAGGAAAGATTAGATGCAGCAAATAGTTCACTCCCAAAGATGTCTATTAAGGGATCACTATCTAAGCTCCAGATGGCAGGTCTCCTACAGGAAGCAGCTGGTCCTTTGGCAGCATGTCCTCAGAAAGTGCAAATGGCTAAGTCCTTCTGTGGTGATTCAGGGCCACCATAGGAATATTGTGCTGAAATTATTTCAGCTGTACAAGCTGAACAAAGAGTGGACTAGAGATGGTGGCCAGACCCACTGCCTTATCGCGTTATCATCCATCATGCCATACTTACTGTGCTCTATAGAGGAACATTCAAAAGTACCACGTACTTCTAACTCCTTTTAATATAACCGCAAAGCATATTGGTAAACTTGATCTATTACCAGGGCACCGGTGTCTCCAATTCCTTCAAGCACTGACATATGTTACTGCTTGTGTAAAACTTACAGCACTAAGCTGTGCAAGAAAAAGAACAGCACGTTATCTTTTTACGCACAACAGATGATACTCTTAATTCCTTGCTTAATTTTACTCAGCTCTTAATCAGAATAAATTTTGAAATTTAAGTTCGGTATTACTTGATTTACTATACTTCCTAAACTTAATGCATTCCATATCCAATATGCTAACCCTAAACTGATTTTTGTCAAATCTCTCCTATTTCTGATCAGTACGTTAAAGTACAGTTCAATTTATTTCCTCCTTTCATAAACTTTATTGAGAGGCATAATTAATTTGCTTTACCTACAAGTCCTTTAGAATCTCCTTAGGATAGGAGAGGAGTCACTTGTCTCCAGTCACACTTTTCAAGTCAAACACTACCTAGTTTCCTTTTCCTTCTATAGAAAACTCTCCTCAACATTTTTAAGATGCTGATCAGAGATTCCTCATTACAATGTTTCTAAGATGACCAGCTAGCTTCTCCAAATGGTGGTTTTACTCAGTAGGTGCTCAGCAAATGTGTTTTGAGCTCCTGGGTAATGCACACAAGATTCATAACATTGATCTTTTCCACACCAGCTGTATTAGTCAACAGAGAATCTAGTCCCTTAAAGATCAGAACACCTTCTAGCTTACCGAAGTACACTACTAGCTTAGGAAATGGACAATGACACACAATGTCAAGGTTTCCAGTAGGCTGCAAAGCCCTGCTCGCTCCACACATCGGTGGCACCAGCTGTAGCCCAATTAAACTCAATAGTGCACAGGTGTTCCCAGAAATGAGTAACAAAAGCAAACTTCCCTTTAGGGATCTTAAAAAAAAAAAAAAAATTAAAGTCCTTTAACTTCTTCCAAAAACCAAACAGAAAGAGAAAACGGGAAAGAGAATGACATACAGAGGAATAATAAGAATCGGAACTGTAACTTAATTAAATTTAATATGTTTGATATAATTAGAAAATACATGTACTCATCCTTTACCTGTACAAGTAAAGACTCATGAAACATATTAGGGCTTTGACATGAAAGCTCACTTCTGTTTTTGCCCTATTTTAAAGGAGCTCTTTTAACCTGGAAAAGTAGCATGAATCACCCAAAAGACAAAATGTAGTATTTTTAAGTTCTGCTGATCTGAAGCTTCATCTTTTATCAACATCTGAAAGCAATCTGCAGCAAAGAAATTTTTGCATAAAAGTCACTCTCTTAACTCCCTACAACTTTTGGCAATTGTTCAATATGTCCGAGTAATTCATGTGAAATACCAAATGTAAAATGCGACTACCTAATTTTAGAAACTTCAGAAAGCTCACAACTGCAATACTCCAGGGAGCCAACTGAAAGAGGAAAATAAGGAAATTAATTCTATTAAAATGTATTAATAAACAAAAACATTTAATTTGCCCTAGAAATTTAATTTTTCACTAAAAGAAATCCACTTCATTTTCAAGCTAATAAATTAATCAATTCGGAGATTTGATGAGTTTCATTCATCAGTAAAATATTATTTCATTAAGGCAATAAACTTGCTCTGACAAAATGAGCAAGTGCCTGTTTATTAATTAAACTACTAGAGAGCCAAGATACTATAGTACAGTTGTCAGCATGTAAGATTCACAGATTAACATTCTCTTATTAAAAATAAGAGTACTTATACTAAGTAATTGATCTTATTCTCTTAATAGAAACTCTAAGAGAAGCTGTGTGGCCATACAGACAGTACAAACAATAAAAAGTTAATTATACTGGGAACAACACAGTCTTTTCAAGTGGAGGCAGTATTTAACTTTATTGACATGGCCAGCCAATACCACTGAATATCACTGGCAGGCAGTCAATTGTCTTATAAATTATTCTAATACACTAACTGGCAACACAGCAGATTTTCAGCTCGTAAAAAGAAATACCATTAACACTTACTCCCTGACCTGTTTGTTTGTAATTTAATAAGGTAACAGCAATCCTACAAAATGGATCGTTCGATAAACGAGAAGCAGGTATTCCAGCACGCAAGATACTCCGAATTACCGCAGTCCGCGAGGCGGCTGCCTTTGGTAGGCCACGGGACAACATCAGCTCCCAAAATAGCCATTACAACAACTGCAGGATGGTAACGTGGAATATTTTCAGTTCTGCAGCTCCTGGATGCAGGAGCTAGATGGACTGGGAGAACTGAGCTCGTTGTCTCTATAAGAGATCTCAGAAGCCCTCAAAAGGCATTTGGAAAATTAATGATCTCAGCTAAAAGATTGGATGCATTTAGCCAAGGTCTGTGATATTTTACAAGTTTCTTTTATACTGAAGTGCAGGAATGAATCAAGGCAGAAGAAACAATACCTTGTGAACTAAAACTGGAAAAATGGATCACTGATTCTCTGGGACTTGAAACCTGAATCTTATACCATGCTCTTCTTGTGCTAATATAAATGACTTAGCTTACTGCTCCACTGCACTGCACTATACCAAAGCTCTTTGAAAGAGGCAAAAAGACAAAGCTCCACAGAATCCTTGAAACCCCATTCATATAAAAACTGTTTAGTTTGCTGACAGACTCAGACAGGACGAGAGATTTCTGCCCTGAGCTAAGATCACATCCCTTCTTTGGGAAAGGATGCCAACACTGGTATTAGGAAAGTTTTTCAAAGCAACAGCCATCAATAATTTGTTATCAATTTGTGCCTAAAAATAATGATCCTTACCTCTCTTTTATTCTTAACAGCATTGGAGATGCTGCTTGATGTCCACAGTACTCGTGAAAAACTCTCTTTTTTTTAATTAGGGTTGCATGGAAATAGAAATCTCAATGTAAAATAGCAAAGTTGCTCTGTGAATTAACACGACTCCTATCCGTTCTATTTCTGATTCAGTCTTAAAATCAGTCAGGCAACTTACTTTTCAAGAAGCATTTCACAAGCTTGGTCCTGTTCCCAGCAAAGTACAAAGCTGTAAGCTCACAGACTATGAAAAATAGTTCTATAGATGCTGCATAACTTCTGCCTAAGCTTGCTTGGAAAAACTCAGGGCAAGAAGTTTTTGAAGAATAAAATCTCCACCTTTTCAGGACTACTTTGCTTTCACTAGTATTTAAACAGTCAAAGGCTCAATAAGCAAACACAAAGGTAATATCCAAGAAATGACCAAAAAAAAAAAAAAAAAAGATTTAATTCAGTGTTTAAAGCTTCAAGAGAGGCTGGAACACTGCTAAAAAGATACATTTTAAGACTGTTTTTTGAAGCTGCTCTCGGAGAGCTCTTTGCTAAAATCCTGCTTAACAGTGAAGAATGGGTTGAAAAGCAACCAAGAAAGGAATTAAAATTTTCATCCTTTGATGACTTTTTTCTTGGTACCTAGTAAACGTAATTAATGCACTCTGGACAATTTTGGGGGCAGACATGCCCTTCAGCATTAAAAATATTTTTTGTTAACACCAGTAAGAATCCTGAAGACATCAGAGTAGGATTTTTTTTTTCCAAAACTGTTTTAAGTTCTATCTGTAAGAACATACAATAAAGAAATGCTTCAGATGCCTTATGTATGTCACACTTCAAAATACATATTACACTTCACAATACACTGCAGCAACTGACTTTACACAGACGTGAGCTGTTTGGGGGTTCTGTCTCAATTCCTGAGCAAGGGTCTAAGGGCAGAAAGGAAAACATGGCTTAAGCCAGCAGTTTAGTCACGATTCTCACATGTACAGAAGATGTTAGGAGTAGCATTATTATGCTACCAGTACCGCCCATTAAATAGAGAAAGTGGAGTCAAGTTCCACCATTCAATGCACATTTCGGGGAACAAGGGAGCCTTTACAGACTCCTGCTTCCTTGTGCAGACACACAGCACATCACAATTTGGCCCTGAATTTCAAGAACAGCTCAATGGTTTCTCCCAGTTTCATTCCACTGGTCCAGAGGGCTTTTCTACAAAGGTTGGAGATGAAATAGAAATAAAATAATAAAATAAAAATCCTTCTGACTGCAAATACAACCAAGGGAGAACTCAATTTTAGAAAGCCTTGAAAGGCATTAAAATGTTATAATGAGATTTTTTTTTTCTCCTTATACAACAGTGGATAATCCTCAGAATTACAAGTCTCTTTTTACATATAGTCATAAATTACGTTGTTAAAATATTGATATAGTCAGACCTGGTTAATTCAAGCCGGTTTTGCTTCTCATTAAGGTTTAACAGAGGCTGAAGCACATATGGTAGAACGTCTTTCAGACTTTGGGACACGGGGAATACAGCGAACATGAATTAGGCTGGAATACAACAGCAACCGAATTGCATGAGAAATAAAGAGAACACTGATGTGGAGAAAATGTTTTTCTCTTGGGCTAATAGTAAGAGACAGAAATACAGACAACCAACCCCCCAGGAGAGTTACCATGCGAGTAAGTCTTCTGTAGCCTCTCTCAACTGCCACCTTCTTTGCCCAGAGGGCTCCCCTAGCTTTTATCAGAACCCCTCCCTGCACCCGAAGCACGTCTCGCACGGTGCGAATATAATCTCTCCGGCTGACGTTTCGTCCGCAGCGATCCATCGTGGCTGTAGGGGGGAGCTCAGGCTCGGGGTCGCCCAAATGGGCTATGTGATAAATCTAAACGTACTTTAAATGAAATAGTAAGATAAGTCTACTGTGAAATAGGAGAGTAGTTCAAAGTAACTACATTAAAAAACACTTTTCTTTACAAAGTCATCACTTGGCAGAGTGGCAGCACATGCACTGTAGCTTTAGATCAATACAAGATCCAACTGTATTTAATCTGGAAGAAACAGCAGCATGCAATAATTGTGACAACAACAAACACATTTTTGAGAAGTGTTGAAAAGAAGCGACTCTTTCGAGGCAATCCTTAGTTGTCTGTACTATCACAGACTGCAGACCAGGCAACAGCAGCAAAATGTCTTTTGACTAAAAAGTTCACTGAAAAAAAATAAGCAAATTCATTTAACAGCTCAGATCTAGTCTCCAGATATTCAGCCCAAGTGTTACTATGATGACAACTGTTATTTACTTATCAGTAAATTGCCTAACCTGAAACTAAGTGACAAGACAAACCTTAAAAAAAGTAGTAAGTTCTACTTTCTGTTGAGTTTACGTTCCCGATGACAAAGACACTCACAAGAAAATTCTTTGTTGCAAAAGATCTACAGTGGAACGTCAAACAGTTGGGGAAAAAAGAAAACCCAATCACATTCCTAAACGAACATTAAACCGCTCAACAAAAATATACGAATATAAACCAAACACACACACACACAAAAAAAAAAAAAAAAAAAAAAAAAAAAAAAAAAAAAAAAAACACAATAAAACCCTGCTGGTCTACTCATCTACTCTATGGTCACACATTATTACCACAACTTAGTTGCAAAAGCATAGCAATATCTAGAAGAGGTAGAGAAACACTCTTACTACTGTTACGACTGTAGTAAAATGATGAAGAAATTTCAGAGACAGATTGCAAATAGCATTTTTACCAACAAGCAACCAGTGGAAACAACCTATTTTATTTATTTAAAAACAAAATTACTAAGTATAAACTCTCTTAGTAGTTCTTAAATCTTGGGAAAAGGCATCTCCTTCTGTGTTCCAGAAACTGGAGTCATGCATGCAGAAAATCTAATGCACAACACTTTAAAACTACAAAAATTGCTGATTACACCCACATCTGCCTGTTACAGCCAGTTGCAAATCTCTGGTAGAGACATCTGGAATTTTAAAGCATTGCTTAAATGAAACCACACAGCCACAGGAAAAGAGAAAGGCTTTCTCTCCAGCAGAATACAACTCTGCTCTCTCCCTGAAATAACAAAACCAGAAATTCCCTGCCCATACATTTATCCTTAATCTATCCTGTTGCCTTTTTAACCAGAAGACAGAAGGAACACATCCTCCCGTATCAAACTACACCATCTGTCTGACAATTAAACACTGGATAAACACTTCTTTTTCTTTTACTGTACATCAGAAACAGGGTACTTCACAATGTAGAAGTCAAAGAATATAACTCCTATCAGGCATTCCAAGTCCAATTACATTTGAAGGCGTTTCTGGGCCTTACAGCAGAATTAAAATGTAATTCCTCAATCTGTTCCACAAGTGGAGCTTGACAACACAGCTCTGTCATTTCTGAGTGCACACCACTGTATGGCTCTACAGAGGCTAACGAACTAGACACTAAAGTCTGGGCAATCCCTCCTTAAGCAAAAATCTGTGCTCCTGCCACAATTTAAGTGTGATGAGGTTGGAAAATTTTATGACAATGCAGGCGTTTTCACTTGAACTCTTATACGATAACCACAATGGATACGGAGAGCAAATAAAGCTCAGGCCTCCATTATTTATCATGTGGCAAGCTGGAACTTCCTTCTCGGACATGAACATAAAAGAAAATGAAACATTCACAAGCACCCTAGTTTTCCCCATGCACTGCCCCTGCAGCGTAGAGCTACAGCTGCAGCTGGGCTGCGCTGGTCTTGCATGGAAGGTGCGGCGCTCGGCGAGGGCGATCCTGACAGCTGGTGCCTTCGGAGCAGGGCACCTTGCATCAGAAGGGCGTCTTCCAGGAGGGCACCACTGCCCAGCTGCTTTGCAGCTCCTCTGATTTCACCAGGCTGAGTTTTCAGCAGAACCCTCCACCTGCTATTGTTTAAATCAAATCAACACAGAACAGTTTCAATACCATCATAGTCTGCACTTCTATAAAAATGTAAATGACAAAATGTTTGGAAGCAGAGGTCTAGCCTCATCCAGAAACGTGCAAACGTATTTCCCCTTATATGGTAAGTGGAATTGTATGCACACAGTCAAGGAAGAGCTGCCTAAATCTTACAGTTATAATACATTCCTTTACCTGTATTAAAACCTGTATCTGTGCGATGTGATCCAGTGTAGACTCAGAAGTAGATACGGGATAAAATTCTCCCCAAAAGCAAGGTATTATTCAAAATTAGGTTTTCTACCGGAGTGCACATTTTCTACCAGTTCTCTGAGAAGGTGGCATGAGAGATGCTTAAACAAACCAGGATGCAGTATTAATCGTTTCTAAACCAGAAAGGCATCAACCCTGCCCTTCCCAACTGTACGGAGGGTATATGGAGGGGAAGACAGGGAGTCTGCTAAATGGCAAAGAGGCTCTCATACCGAGATAAGGTAATACGAGAAAAAAAAATCCCTCAGGAAACTCCATACTAAGACTACAGAAAACTACAGAAGTGGTCACAAGGACAACAGGGAAAGCTTCAGAAAATAGGAGTAAAATACAAAAATGAAATAAATAAGTAAATATAAAATTATCACTACCAGAATAGATTGCTATTACTTAAAGATAATTGAAAGATTCAGAGAACATATTTCTCAGATTTATTAGACAGAACAGTTGTGGTTGTGAATAGTGTGCCAGATTAAATGACAAAGATTGTGTTTAAAAAAAAAAAAAGGAAAAAGAAAATACAGGCTTTAAGAAAACACTATCACTAGGGTAACATTCATAACTGAATGCTCCTTTATGGCTACTTTGCATGGTGGTTAGGTCTGCTCCTTGATCGATGGGAGGACAGATCCTCCAGCTCCTGTCTTGTCAATTCTTTGCATAAGAAAACTTACCAAAAAAAAAAAAAAAAAAAAAAACCCTCACAAAGCAAAGCAAATTAAGTTACAGGACTTCTGCTGAATCAGATGGTGAAACCAGCCCTCTTTTGAAGGGAATTGGGATGAGGAACTAGGTTAAGACCAGAGATGGTGAAAAAGGAGAGGATTGTAAATCAAGTTTGAAGTTTTGCATATCCTACAAAATGAAAAGGACAAACTACTACTGACAAGGTGTCTTTCAGAAAGAGTCTATCATAGCACACTTTTTAAAATCTAAGATTTAAAAAATGTAAAATGAGGTCTCACTTTCCCTGCTTTAACTTTTTTTCTTTTACCTTGGTTATCTATATATAACAAAATGGCTAGTGTAAAGCTTGATGCGATGTGCAAGTCCCACTCTTAAGTCCGGTCTCTTGGTCCTTGGCCAGAGAGGCTGTAGCCGTGACTGTTTTCAACAACCATGGGGACTCCCAGATTGCCTAGTAATACAGACGTGATAAACACCAGATATTGGTCCCAGATGACGTTTCAGTTGGAATGCACAACACAGAAGAAATGGCAGTTTTAATGCCTTTATGCTGGCGTTACATCAGTTAAGAAGGTCAGGCAATGCCTGAACCCACATAAGCCTTCCAATATTCAATTAACCTGTCAAAATTATTTGAATCAAATACCGAATTCATACTGGATTGGTACTTTACTTAATATAGCTATGCCATTTTTTATTTGATATGAGGAAATCAACCCACACAGCTACAGGCCTTCCACGGGAAAGTTGACAATTCAGAATCCACCCAGGCAGAGATGTCTAGCTGTGCATTTTGGTCACTTTACATAAGGATCACTACTGTCCTCAAAATACTTGACCTTCTATCTTCCAGAGGCAAAGACCTGCACATGAAGAACGACTCACCATTCAGTTTCCCCCAAGGATTTATTGTAATGAGACATGCAGAGCCACTAATAGATGGTGAGAGAAGTGTGGGCTAAGCTAATTGAGAACTATTGATCCACTACAGCCAGGGAGATTATCACACAACTTTCCTTGCTTAGGTGCAAAGTCCTCACAATATGGAAAATTTCAAGCGAAATAACTTGAGTCAGGAAAAAAAAAATCCAACTCTCCAACCAACTCTCAATACTGCATTTAGTGACTGTTGCAATAACACATATGCTGTGTGGCCTAATTTATTTTCAAAGCTTTACAAATATCAGTTAATGAATCTTTTACCGCTGTAGTTTTACTCAGCAACATTACCTTTTCTTTATGATTGAAATGATGAAAATTCTTTAAGTGGTAGAGAAGTACCCATTTCTAAAGAGAATGCTCCATGACCTCCTCATACTTGATTTGTACCACACAACAGGTAAAGGCTTTAAGAAAAGGATAGAGGAAATACATGCATTTATACAATGAACTATAATAATTTTTCTGAATAATATTTAAATTAAAATACATATCCACAACACGTTAGTAATGCAGTTTTACTAGAAGTTTAATGAGAGATATGTGATCAAAGTTGGTAGTTTTGCATTGCAACCAGCTGAAGAGCTAAAATGTCACGCACAGACTGATCGCTGCCCAATTATTGACCCACAAACAACTTCATATGGCTACAGAACTCCTCCGCCAGGTCTTTACAGTGCTACGATCAAGACCAACTTCAGGAGAGCTGCTTTATTTGTGCACTGTATTCGACCCATAATTATATTGTTCGGAATTTTTGTTATTGGTATCAGTTAAAACCTGGACGATGCTTCCCCAGTAATCACTGCAATGAAACTTTCATCTCTACACTGTTAAAAGATTCATTTTTTCATTTCTGGTCCCTACTTGTTCTTGAAGCTGAAAATTGCACCAAGAGACAGTGATTTGGTGACAGGGGTAAATGCAAAGCAAAAAAGAAGCCAGCAGCTTGCTGCAGCCCAGCTATTAAGACGCAAAAAGTTCAGTGTATTAGCTCACTACACCACACCTCTACTCAAAGCACCTGAAGTACTCTCATACAGGATATAATTTGTTTATCCCGACACGGATGGGAAACCTTCTGAGCAATTCTGAAATCATACAGGACTTCTTGCTATTTTATGATACCAGCAAAGGAGAAGTTTAAACTATGTGAAGCTGTGACACTGTTCCCTCCAGTAAGGTGGCATAAAAGAAAAAAGCAAATAAGTAGAATGAACAAAGAATAATTAAAAAAAATGTGAAAAAAAAATCTTTTTCTGAGGACAGAAACAAGTTAGATACTAGTTTTCAATAGTCTGTTTTTGTAACTTTATCATAAAATCCTTGCCTAGAGTTTTAGATTATGTGACTGACATAAATATGTAAAAGACAAGAACAGACTTTATTCAGAACAAAATTAACGGAAAATAGGTGTGCCAGGAAGCTCTGCAAATCCAAATTACTCTCCAGAGCACAAAAAGCAGATCTTGGTCATAAAATAGTCTCTTATCATTCACACACATTAAAAAAACCTTCCTAAGTTATTAATATATGCAATATGACTCCTACCTTTGATCTCTACTTGGAACAAGAATTGCAAGTGCAAGATGCTACACTGCAGCATAAGGCTTTAGGAAAACTATTTACCTGTTTAACACTATGTATTAATAAACAGTTAATCAGTCCACATCTATTACTTATTTCTTAATGCCTTACTAAACAGCTCATCTCATTACCTGTCTGTATCACACACATTTTAACAATGACATTATCGATAGGTCAGTTAAATACTCTGTTAAAACAACACAAGACCAAAGTATACGTTGTACACTTCACAATCGAACCCTTGGCGTCCTCGGTGTACAATTTAAAACCTAACCCCACGTAAGCGTGCTTGATTATTTAGTGTTGTGCAAATAAGCCATTAAGTTCCTAAGAAAACCTTCACATTTCCCAACAGACTTTCAACTCATTTTTCTAATCGAAAGAGTAAAGCTGATTTGAGAAGTTTATTGTCCTTGTACCCCTGCTGTGTGTAATGCATTTCCTTCGTACAGAAAGTTTGATTCTACTACTGTTCTCTCTCATCTTTCTAACAAACAGCCTCCTAATGACAACAAAAAATCTATTTATTGCATATTACATTGTTGTTTGCATCTCACCAAATTTTGCTTCACCATCAACATAATGAAAATCTAGCACAAGAATAACAGAGTTGTTACTGTCCTTTTAAGAGAACAGTACATTTCCTTAAGAACTTGGTTAGCTGAACAGCTTTAAAAGTTGCTGAGTATTTGAAATAACCAGCTTACTTATAACCACTGTATTCTATACTGCTGAATGTCTTGTAAATCTATAGTTTTTACTCCTACGCAGTTCAGTAAATCATAAAATTTATACTAGCACCTTCTCCTGTCCCATCTTAAAGGCTGCATTCCAGTCCTGATAAGAAAGCACGGCTAGTTTTGATTACTAAACCCACCAAGATGGGTTCCCATGGAGTTGTGACACTGAAGTCTGAAGTGCTGTCACAACATTGCTATTTCAGTCTTTTTCAATGTGTTTTAATCTTGGTATCCTGGCTGAACTGAAATCTCATTTAGATCTGACTATCATTTTCTCTAAATTAAATGCCTTAGTGGTTTTGTGCACAATCTCGTTCTACATTTTATATACCTGTTAAAGAAACGCATTTTTCCCCTCTGAAGACATAAAACCACATTGGTTTCGTGACTGACAACGAAGCAGGTTTAGCAAGTTTCCCGCCTGCCTGTCCCTTGACTGCTCATTGCTGTCTTTGGGAACGCCAGCGTGCGTCTCCCTGAGTTGTGCTGTTTTACCATTTACAGTAGAGCTGCACCGTAAACCAAATCAGCGATATGGTATTGATTAGAAATAAACTTCCATTTCCATTAGAAATAAACTTCACATTATTCAAGTTGTTTCTGGTGTGAAAATTGATCCCATAAAGCACTGTACTAGCATATTTGACAGTGCGGCAAATTCTGCCTAGAATTGGGGGCAGCATATTTTTTTTTCAATCAAAATGAATAAACACTCTAATGTCTTCCGCTATGGAAGTGATAAGTGCACAGCTGCATCAGTCGCGCCTACTTTCAGCTACTTTTGAAAGGATAAGCGTGTACAGATTACGCTTTGTACTTCAAAATTTCCTCCACTGGCCGGAGAAAGCAGAGAAATACTGCTGCCAATGATATGATACTCAACTCTTTTTTTAAGCTAATTTGTAGAATTGTTTAAACACCACATCTCCTTTTCTTAAGATTAGAGATATGAATTCATTTTTCATTTGTTCTGCTCTGGAAAAAGGAAAAACTTTTTTGAAAGAATACTATTATTACGAATACCATTATCATGGATTCAGATTACATTCTGAGTTTTACTCTCTTATTTGTTTTAGTTCACCTTGATTATGATTCCCGGGCCTCTAACGTTTGGAATAAAATATGCACTCCATTTATGAGTTCGAGTTTTACCTTTCTCTATTTTCTTTGCAATTTTTGCATTTTTTCCTTCCTCCTCACATCCTTTTAACTCAGGAATTTCCTCTACAGTAACTAGCAAATCCTCGCTCCGTAATCAAGCTGTCGTATAAAGCTTGAATTTCAGAAATTAGTATACAGGTAAAGAAATCACCTTTATGCTTTTCATATCTGCTTTTCAATCCCCTAAGTCAAAAAATCCCATAGACCTTAATCAGGCATCCAGATTCCTTATTCAGCACTTCATGGCAGTAATGGTCCTAGAGGAGTGCTTCATTAACTGCTTGCTCCAGGAGATCATCCTCTCTCAAGCTACTGCTACCAACTGGGAGCACGTGCAGCCCACCCACGTGCTGCTGAGGGCACAGATATCTTTCTGGAAAGGATGAAACCCCCATCAACTCTTGGAAAGACAGACAGAGGCCTCGCACCCTTCCGCTGTAAAACAAGAGGAGGAAGGAAGGTAGTCATCTGGGGGTTATTTTTGGAACGGGGTGCCATTCCCCCCCCCCCCCACCACCACCACCACCTTGTAGCCAAAATCGCTCACCTCCAGGTTCCTACAAAGAAGCTCAAGCTGGGGCAGTGGGTCAGGCAGAGCTGAGCGCTCTCAGCTCTTCCCGAGGGCGCTGTGATGCTGCAAAAGGAGAGATTTACGGGCACGGAGAGCGCACACATGAGCAAGAGCACAACTCAGGAGCCGTGAGGTCAGGGCACTCAGCCGACGCTATTTCTAAGCGGGCGCTGGTAAGAACAGCAAGTGAATAAAACGAGACACTAAGCGACACTGGCTGCTCCAGGGTTACGTGACAAGTAGCAGAGAGGAGGCGGCGCAGAACAACTAGAGGGGATAAGAGTATGAACAGTGAGATCTCAGTTGTACCTAATAATCCCTTCTAAGGTACTCACAGCCTTGATTTAATTACACCTTTCATCTTCATTTCTCATACTTACAATCTCTTTTCATCCTATGCAAGTCAACTGAGTTAACAGTAACAACTTTTTTTCGCTGTGATTGCTGTCTTAGTCACAGTCCTTGGTTTTCTATGTATTTTGCCAATTAATGACAAATACATTTGACTGCATTTAAAAGTTAATCCTCCTTCCTAGTGATTTCTCAGTTTGTTTCTGGTTCTTTTTTCAAACCAAGTGTTATGCCTCTGTGCAGACATATGTCTCCCTTACATAACTTCTGTACACGTTACTTTGTTTTGTTTTTATAGAAGAATACATTAAAATACCCATGGAAAAAAAAGGCTTCGGCAGCCAAGCTGGGAGAAGGACATGTTTTTCCTGGATGAAATGGTTGCCCACACTAGATAAATCTATTTTACTTTTAAAAATGAAATAAAGTAACAAAATAAGAAAGAATTGCTGTTTTTCAAAGTCAGATGATTTGAAAGCTGCCTCTGAACTGCAGCAGCGTGAGTACACAATTGCAGGCAAGAGCTTTTCTTCTGCTCCTGTGTGGTGTTTATATTGACAAGTCCAATTATAAGATCAGAGCGGCTTCAGCACAACACTGGAAACATTAGAAGCGGAAACGATGCGCAGGCCAGCAAAAGACCAGGCCACATTCCTTCATCTATTTTTAAGGTAACAGTAAATTATGAACCCCTAAGTACAGGCAATATCAAAAGCATAAGCACAGTGTTAATATTCTGACTGGCGAGCATGCAGAAAGGCAATACATTTTCCCTGAATAAAGCTTTATTCACATTGATCCTGACTACAATCAGTTTTCCTCTCCCTCAGAAAATGACCGGAAATTAGAAGCCGCAGCCACCAGTAGCACCGCTCTTCCGTCAAAACGCAATTTATCCCTCAAAGCCAGAACGTCCTGCTGAGGAGGAGAAGAGCTGAAGCCTTGAACACAGATGTCTTTCCCCAGACATTAAGAGCTCCCGCGCTACCATTGACATGAAACTATTCTCTGCCAGTGGAAAACGTAGGCGGCAAATTAGTAGTACTCATAAATAACTTCTGGGGGAACTACAAGTTTTGGAACCAGTAACTGGCACGCAGCCTAACGGTGATTTTCAGTTACACTGCATGACAAGCACGTGGCTGGAAAGAAGAAAACATTCAACGCCTCAGTCTATTGTAGAATCCGCCTAAACAGCTTAGAGGGGTGGAAAAGGAAATGAAGTGATTATTCCAATTATCAGCGGCTCACAGGAACATATTGAGCTGTGAGAAATTTACCCTCGTTTAATAAACTATTTAAAATTAACACTGTAAAAAGCTGCAAGACAGTCAAAAGCTATATGAAGTTCAACTGATCTGACTGCAGCAGCGCAGGGAGGCAGGATGCACCGAGCAACAGGCTTCCCGTTCTTCTCTAGGAAGCTCAGTGTTCAAAAATAAAATCAAATTTTTAATTATTTTAAATCAAATTACATTTGTGCTTTTGCAACATGTGATGTGATTCTACAGCAGGTACCGTATCACAGCTATTATCCCACATGATTACCATAACTGAGCCATGATCCTTATCCATTGGCTTAACCGAGCCAATTAATATTTATATTTAATTTTATATTCCCCATCTTTTATTTTACTATTAGGTAAGAAAAATCAATTAAGGCAATGTAGTTTTACAGGCTGGAACATAACAGAGAAGCAATGATAGTTCGTTTAGGTTTGACCTCTCAGTAATGTACCTTGCAGTTTGCAGGCTACAAAGCTGCAGCTATTTAGGACCACATCTTGTTTATGGCAATATACATCCTGAATACCTTGGTGTAAAGTTAGGAAAGAGGTACTGAGTTAAACTTTAACATCTCCAGGTGTTATCACTTAATACAAGAAAAAATTGTACAGGTAACTCTCGCTTTTTCAAAGCATTATTTTAAAGAGAAGCTTTGCTATAGCCCTTTTTGTCTTACTAATATTTACTAGCATTTTACCATCTGAATTTGAAGAGAAAGACAAGACACTTCCTACTGACCTACCAAAAGAGGAACTTGTATAGGAAAATAATTACATTTACAGGGAAAATGATTCTGCTATTAAATGGTTGTCACAGATACACTGGAGATAAGAATGGAAGAACCTAGAGGTGACTAAGCAGCTGAGACTAAAGGCCATGCAGTAGAAACACGCTTTTCTTTTTCAAGAACCTTTTTTTCAGAAACACCAGTTTTGAGAGTCATAAGGACTGCGGTTTGTTTGAAAACAAATGTTAAATAGAAAGGACTGGCATCTCAAATGGTATGATATGTGTCACCATCAGAATCAATTGCATTATATTCATATTTACCAGATGCGGATTTCGTACCTTGCATTTCAATTCAACTCTTGCATAAAGTGGAATGCTTAGAAATACATTGCACATGTTTGACACATCCATGCATAACAACTGTGCATAGTAATTGCGTGAAATTTTTATTTCTAAAGAATATGTTGTAAGACCATTTAAATCTGTTTTGCCACCACCAGCAGCAGCTTATTTACAACAGCTCTTTATTAAAGTTTTCTTTTGCCAAAGTGCAATGGTATACTGGCTAATCAAGCTACCAGCCAGTGACATCCAGAAACATATCAGAAAATTATAAAAACTTGCATCTACGGGAGCATCTTTAGGATCTTGGTACTTTCTTCAGACAAAATAGTAACATCTCTAGAGAAGGCATTTTCAGCTTGCTATACACCAACCCCAAACAACATATATCCAAGATCCACAAAAATAACAATGAACAGTGCTTTGAGTACACAGAAATAGAACAATAAAGAACAACAAAATACTTACTTATTCACCAGTGCTTACCACTTAAGGGGTGAAAAGAACAGCTGAATATCAGACCTTTGATATAATTTTCTCAGGATTACAATAAAATCTAACTGAATAATGTCAGCATGCTAACAAAATTACAGGTCCAAGCCAAGACCTTGCAACTATGGCAAACCTGTGCGGTTTCTCCATAAGAGAGGTGTCAAGTGCTAGCTACTCTCTAGATCTAGATTCCTCTTTGCTTCAAAGCATTACATCAAACACCAAACAAAACAAAGAAAAAAAAGATTTTTTTAAAAAAAGAGTAATTACTGTAGATAGTGCAGGAATGTTAATTCATATCTAAAGGGAAAAGAAGAGAAAGAGTAAAAAGGCGAATCTAAACGAGTCTTGCTAAGACGATACACAGCACTGGAAAAGTTTGAAAATGCACACACTCGTTTTCAGAGAAATAAGATGCCATACCTGGTGATGTGGGGTACTGCCTTCACACGGTGGTTACGACTACGCACACTGTAATTAGGAACGCAATTTGAGACAATGGATGGATGGAAGAAGAAAAAAAAAGAAGAGAAAAGGAATGAGAATGATATGAATACATGCACAGCAAAGATGAACAACAACTTGAAAAATTCAAAGCTAAACGTCCCCTCCAACTCACTTCTGAAATCTCCAAACTAAACACAAAACATACCTTTACGTTCTGGCAGTTGTTTACCTTCTGCTTATCGCTGCAGTGACTGGCCTCCTGTGCACATAACGTTTCTGTTGACCTGCTGCTCCCACTTTATTTCTGCCTTACAGATTGTTGAAACAGATTCCACTACTGTCACCAACCTGGTCTTTTTGGTGAGTACCTGGTCCACTATGTGATATTAAGTTATGAACTTACGCAGTGTGATCTTGAGCACTTTCATTATCAGTAGAAAAAAGACTCCGTTAAATCCCAACAAAAATAACCACTTCAAATTTATCTTAAAATTTGATACATCTTCAAAATCATCCTAAGGTACCCTAATTCCTCAGTTGCAATTACATTTAAGAGTCTTGTTCAAATCACACATAGCCAAACATTTGATCCATCTTTGCTTTGCCAGATCTGACGGTCTTCCACCAAAATTCCTTCCAAAGTCCACTTTGCTTTGAAGACCTCGGCAGTTGATATTGGGGATTTAGAAGGGATGTCACAAAACACTATTAAATGTAGACAGGCATTACATGGTTTGGGGCACCCATTAAAAATAATTAATTAAATTTTAAGGGAAATTATTCTTTTACCACAGTCCCCCTCCTCAGCATTCAAAATCTAACAATAATACAAAACTGTTCTACAGCATTAGTGGCAGTCAACCGTTAAGAACCCAATAACAGGTAAGAAAAACACAGACCGAAAGCAGCTCTGAATCCCTAATTCAGTGCTAGGCATGCCCAGGGGGGAGCTAAATAAGGAGCTGAACGATAGATTAGGAGGTTCCCCTTGTTTCTTTCTTGTGTTTTTCTCTTAGTCTACACCACTTCACTCCACAGCAGAACTGCCGGGAGAACAGCAGCGTGCTGCCAGCAGGGAGAGGAGGACATCTCTTATACCAGGTTTGTCACCAAAGCAATGGCAGCACTAAACAGTAGCAAGACTGTCCACAACTGCCCACATACAGTCTTTCAAATGATATACAGTTAGCCAGAAAGATAAAACTACAGATAAACTTACACTTTAGTGAGCCAGCAACCTTACCCTGTCATTTAGATAAAAGGGTTGTATAATTGCCTGCGTTAACAGGACTTACAGATTTCTAAGATGTTACCACTGCTGAAAGCCCTCCATAAAAAGCAACACAAAAGATGATGTACTCTAAATAACTGCTACTGTCATTTATTGTACCTTTTTGCATTTTTTTTTTTTTTTTTTACAGTAAACAGCCAGATTACTGATGGGTGGAAGGTAGCCCCATGACTGAAGTTGCAGGATTACATTTTTGGATTGACAATAAGAGATGCAATTATTTCACCAGGTTCCTCGCATTTCTTTATTAGTCTAGGATACAGTTGGCTTAGTTATTAAAGATGTAAAAATTACTTGGATTTCTACATCTTTGAATCTTTTGATTTATTAGTTTCTTAGAGAGGAAAGTACTAACTGTATAGTCAGAAAAAAAATTACAAGTATCCAGAAAGGGGCAATTTTTTTGAATCAGGACCCTTCTGCTTACCAGCATTATGTGCATGTCATCTGTGTATATTATATGTTATTTTATGTGTACCTTTTATATAAACATGTGTATTTTGTGTATACACAGACCATGTGTTTGTTTTGTGAACACTATGAGAATTTGGAGATGAACATAAACCTTAAAAAAGTGCATTAGGCTGACATAAAAGTGAAAAAATAAATTCATTATAAGCAATTAAACAATTTCTATTTACTTAGAATACCGTTTGTATGTACTTTAAAAAAAAAAAGAAAAGGAAACTATCATTAAAGTGCTATTCAGGGGTTTTGGTTCATATACTTTATTAGTGTAATTTGAACAGCAGAACAAATGAATAAAACTAAGAAACTAAACTGAGAAGCTAAAACAACCATTTAATGAAGAAAATAACATGCATTTTTCCTGTTATTTGGCTGATTTATCTGAAAAATCATTAATACTATTTTCAAATTAATTTAAATTACTCTCTAAATCAGTAATCATTAGATCATAAACTGAAATCCCAGTTTCTAAGCAGAATTGCTATATTGCTAATTGATGGCTCAAAAAAGTGAAATGCTGGAATCGCTGCAAGTTGATTCTTTTATGCTACCGTTCTCCTTAGTGCACCATTACAGCTTTCAATTACAGAAAAAATAAGCCTGAAAATTAAACAGAGCTAAGACACAGACGCGCACAAATAGTTACGATCTAAGCCACGCACGAAGCAAAGAACTGAAAGCACTGGCAGCATCACATAAGGTCCAAGGAGCGAGATGAAACAGCAGTTGAATCTATTGAGACGTAGGCAGCTAAGTTACCATGCTAACCCGACTCTTTCCAATCTTTTCGTTCAAATTTGGAAAGTTTGCAGTAGCTTCAGTTTCATAGTTTGCGCTGAAATGCTGGCAGCAAGCCAGTAAAGCAAGATCAACTGATAAAGTCTAATGCCTTCAAACACCAGCCGCGCACTGCTAAGGACTGAGGGGCAAACCTACACAAGTGGTGTTTAAGCAAGTTGCCTCTAACTGAAACCCTGTAAACTCTTCTCAAAAGGCTTGCTAAGGACTCATCGGAGGGGGAATCCCACAGCATCATAGAAAGCTATCCTAAACGTAAAAGAAATCAGAATCAAGGCTCAAATTCGGCACACTGCTTGGCACGAGCGGTCCCTCTGGAACCACTCAAAGTGCTGTCGCAGCTCACTGGACTATCCTTACAGCATGCGATAGCCTGCGCTGACCGGGTAACCACAGGCCAGCTCACAGCCACTTAAACACACTTCACACTCTTAGGTTTTGCCTTTCAACAAGTAGCACTTCACCTTTGGTCTGATTTTTTATAAAAAGATGAAACTGGCAAATAAATCAGGGAAACATCCACTGCTCCACTGACTCCTCCATCCTCTGCATGGGGACACCTAATTCCATACGGATGCATCAGCACTCTAGGGAGGGTTGTAATGTACGAGCAGCCAGCACACCTTTTTATTTATTGTTGATATCCACTGATAGAGAGGTTGTGCCACTTAATCACTGTTCATGGCAGCCCAGAGGAAGACCTGGAAGGTGCTTACTCCTCTCTTCCCCATACAGCTTCGGGGCAGAACATGTTGCAACCCTCAGCCGAGGGCAGCAGCCGCCTGCAGTCCCAGGTCTAGACTGAGGTAGCACTTACACGGGATCATTGGTTACTTTAAAAATTGTTGTTTAGCTGTTAGTTGAGTGCACCAGCTAAAGCGGTGATTAAAAATGGAAAATCAGTTGGAAGCAAAACTGCTGAGATGGGCATAGTTAGTAGCTGTAAGATTTACGAGCAAACACCGGCACGAAAAGGCCCTAAGGCCGAAAGGGGTGAGGGCAGCGAGGCAGGAGCGGGGGGCAGGCAGAGACCCAGAGGACAGCAATTCAGCAACAGGCTCGGCCTGCTCCAGGGAGCGACTGAGGGTGGCTTTTCCCCACCTCACTGGCCAAAAAGGACCCCTTGGGAGTCTCATCTCCAAGGTGAGCATATTACTGCTTAGACTAGTAGGTTACTACTCCTAGCAATGTACTGTGAACATCAGCTAATAAAGATTTGCTTTATAACCTTTCCCAGTACATACTTCTTGAGGAGTCGTCTTAAGCACAGCAGAAGTTGCCCAACAAAGCGACTCAGAGCGGGAGCGTTGCACTGTGTTTCCCTCCATTTCATCACTCCTCTCGTTCACAGTTTCCCTCCCTTGCTTTTTTGTTTCTTTCAAAGCTAACTCAGAATACCTGGGAGTAATTGCAGGATTTGAGGAAACACCTATATATCACATCATTTTATCCTTTGAGCTCTCTTGACTTTGCTTTACTAAGTATCTACAGTAAGGAATACATCTTTTTGCATTGCCTTGCAATTTCCAGCACAGCTCAGATCTCACCAGTGCAGAAGCTAACTGAAAATTCATTGTGGGATACAGTTGAGACAGCCACTACAGAAAAGAAATCATAAAGGACAAGGAGTTCTAAATCCTACTAGTTAAAATGAGTAAGCATATTAAAAAGTCAACTACCTTCCACTTAAGGACGGTGAGAAGTGTATTTTTCTAATCTGAATCTTCAATCTCAAGACATGCATAAAAAGCAAAAAAATAAAGAAACAACAGAAAAAGCAAAAGCAAAGGCTTGCAAAACAATGTGAACCACTAAAGAAACATGAGATTCCCCCCACCTTAGCTACAGAAACTATCTACCCGTCCTCAAAATCTAGTAAATTTACTTCACTCCCAATTTTTCATGGAACATTTTCTTAAAGCAGTATCAGAAGGATTTCAAGTGGTGTGTTTCTTTTTTTTTAATGACACTCTTTCAGCCTTATCAGCCAGCAACGTTCTTCATTCAGTGCATCTGGCATCAACCTATTTCATTAGTTTCTGCTGCGTAAACTCTGTTGCTCTTTTATAAGTCACTTGCCATTCCTCTGCATGACATGATTTCCAACAGTTTACCTATAAATTAATTCAACATCCTTGTTACTGCTCTAACATCCAAAACAGTTTTCCCTTAAGAAACTTTAAAAAAATATTTTCCTAAAGAGATGTCTTATTCCCTTTTTCTAGAAAGAGAAATGATTCTTTTCCTTATTTTAATGCAATTTCCATCTGTGGAACATTATCACTATTATATTTCTTCTATGTCTTAATTTGAACAGTTTACAATTATCTTGGCTGTGTCTCCTTATTGGGAAAATAATGTTTTCGTTTTGAAACATCCAATAACCACTTGGAAACTTTCCATAAAAATTGTTGCAAAATGAATATTTATAAAGGCTGCCTTCTTAATATAAATAGATTTCTGACACTTTATAACCAACCTCCAAATGAAAGATAAAGCTCTAAATAAATACCTAACATTTGGTAAAACAATTCCTGTTATCTCTCTAATGGAGCATATATAATAAGTCTTTTGGCATGCACGGGAACAGTTAAAATTAATTATTTCTATGATGGTTAACAGGCATTCAAGTACGGCGTATTTAATCTGTTGCCAAAAAAAGTTCACATGGCACTGCAGGAGAGAGATTTATAGGAAAAGACTGACAAAAGACCTGCTTTGGTAGACTTTCACGGGGGATTACTGCACATGTAGAGACAGCATAGAAACACAGGGCTAAGTGAAGGTGGGCAGGGATTTGCGAGTTTAGCCTTGTTGAAAGTTTTAAATGGTTGGGGAAAGTGTCAGGACACAATTTAACATAAACAAACCCGTGAGGATTTGTATTCAGCCTTGAGTCTCAAAGCGAGGCTTTTACATTTGATTCTCAAAGTAAAGGATCAAAAAATCTGGGGCAGTAATGCCTCACATAAATCACACTCAAGTACCTTACTCCATAAGTCAACATACTAATTTTAAATAATCAACGCGTCTGTTTACAGTCATTATGACAACTGGGAAAATCTTCCTTTCCTAACTCATTAGGTTCCTCATGTAACTTGTCTTTTTCTACAGAACTAAATAGGAATGCTTCGGGGATCACAGAGATTCACGCATAATCCTGTAGTTATGCATAACCACGCTCAGCAAAACACAGCAGTCAGGCCGCTGTGCTGTGAAACAAGAGCTCGATTTCGGGTACATTCAACAAACGGCAAGGCAAGCAGGCTAGCAACAGCGTTTGTGCACTGCTGTCACAAGCGCCTCCACCCAGCATCTTTTACCAGGCCCTGCTAGAAGCCACCAAGTCTGTTGGTGTCACTGCATTAAAACCATGCCTGAAATGTGAAGTTTTCTTAGTTGCTTTATCAGGATACGGATCAACATTTATCTGGAGTTGTTCTGGGCAAGTATGATCTACCCTTCATTTCATCTTGAAACCTCAAGGTTGCTACCTAAATTAGTTAGTGAACTGCAGCACCTTTTCAAGAGAATTAAGCAGTTTTATGCAACTTCTTAAGTTATTTTTATAGGGACTTCACTTCATCAAAATTATTCCCTTTACACTCTTTATCATTAGTACATACTTTCCTATTGAAATTTTGCATTACCTCTCAGCGTATAAAACCCAAATGGAACACTGACATAATTGCAAAGCGATATGCAGTATTTCAGCTTCCATTAACCCAGAGGATAAATATGCAGAATAACATCTATCACTGGTATGTCCCATACTGTTGTTGCTGTGACTTAAAAAAAAATAAAAATAAAAGGTTATAGTATCAAAAACAAAACAGTTTGAAGAAGAAAGAGGTAAGCAAATTGCTGGCAGAATTCCACGTGGAGTCCAGTATGTGCTACGCTCTCTATGTACTGATTGCAAGAGATGATGAACACTTCTTTTGCAGAAGCTCAGGATTTTTCAGTGTCAGTAGACCGTTAGCTTTAAATATGGCATATTCTGTGAAACCACATCATAACTCTTCAGCAGTAAAAGCCTGTCAAAATCATGAAAGATGCAGTTAGGTACTCTGATTCCCCACCGCCAGAGCAGCAGTTAGGAGTCACTGCAGGCTGCAACAGTTTGTAACAGGCTTATGTCTTGTATTAAACTACTCAGGGGAAAAAGAGCAAGCTGCAGGAGAATAGCTCTTTTCCAATTTCCATACTCTTACGGATCTATCATTTGCTAGAAATGTAAATGTCTTTTTATTAGGTTCCAAAAGTCCATTAGAACTCGCCAACCATTACGAAGTACGTGTAAGCGTACACGGAGGAACAAACTGCATCCCATAGCAAAGTGATCTCATTTAAAGCAAATACACAGAACAAAAAAGGTGGCAGGAAGAAGGACAGCAACAGGAAAAAAAAAAAAAAAATACAGAACTCGATAATTATCTTGGGTACAGAAGTGATTTCAGCTGAAGAGCCATCAACCATCTTGATATACTCAACACCTTGAAGAATTGGTCCTTGAGGGCTTTTTTTTTTTTTTGTTTTTTTGTTTTTTTGTCCTACAGAAGAAAAAAGTCCTAATTGGGACTGAATGACAAATGGGGGCACAAGGGATCTTAATGGATGAATTTTAAATATTTAAGTTGCACAATGTGTTTAAACATTCAACTTGCAGCAATTATTTCATCAGCTCTAGTACAAGATTTTGTTTTCACACCGTGCTAATGAGGCAAGCAGATGTAAATAAAAAGATATTGCTCAGAAATAAAATGTTTCTCATCTCTCTGAGGATACTGATCACACAAAAAGAAATTCTTACTTTGAATGTTTTATTTAATTTTTATAATCCTTTCTGGAAAGCTTTCCCCAATCCAGATTTATTAATCCTTACCAGAGCATAAAGTCCTAATTATAATTTTTAAATTACAAGAACTTATTAGGATTTTTAGATATTGCTGCTGTACTAGTCATCGATCTTGGGTTAATCATATACAAAAAGGATGGTTAGAGACCTCAAATGTCTGTGTTCTTTGAGCTACAAAAACAGGAACAACATCAGAACGTCAGAACTGCCAGCTGAAAGGCTGACAGCTTTATCAACAAGACTGGTATCTTTTGCAGATACCACCAAAAAAATCATATGACAAGATAACTTTGAAAACTATTATTCAGTAGCAAAATAGAAGTGTCATACACGTATATCTTAAGAAAATGTTATGTCATTTCAGCTTACATGAATACACCCCCAATGGAGCAGGTCAGAAGACATTAATTAGATAAATCTGGCTAATTAGATAAATCTGGCAAATTACAATGGCATGAGGTGTTACTAGCTCAGTGATTTTATTGACCTAGAAGGCCACAATAGGCAAGAGTGCTTTTAGTACCATTTTTTTTCTTTTTCTTTTTTTAAGGACTATATCTTCCAAATTTGGGCTTGAATAAAAGCAATTTGGGTTTGCAATGTCTTTTGCATGGTAACTAGGATTTTCTTGCAAGAAAAGAATTAAGGTCGCTTATTTCATAATAGGCAGCACAGATTTCCAAAAACGTAGAAGCATATACTTTGAGTCATATTCAAGTTTTTATTTCTGCATTTCCCGCTAAAAAAACTCAAAAATCATGGCAATATATACACTGTGATTTGCACCATCTTGCTAATTCTTCTGTTCAGCCTCACAGCTAAGCAGTAGGGTTTTCAATATGTAAGTTTGGGGAACTGGCAACGTCCAGGAGTTTGAACTACGTGTCGTTTCCATCCTCGATGCTGCTGACAGTTTTATGAGCTACGGCACACGCAGGATATAGCGCGCACTTAGAGCATGCTCAGCGCTGTTATTTCAAAGGCCTGACAGATGTACAGCCCCGGCAGGATCTCACGTTACAGAAGCCGCAGAAATCCTGCCACGCGCCTGCTTCTCTTCGTTTGAGAAGGCACAAGAGCGCCCGGGAAACCAAACTGCCCAGACCCAAGCGATTCCAGCGGCTTTCCTCCAATTCAGCAACCTCTTGTTGCAGAGCAGCTTAACTTCAATGTTTCGTGCTGCACCTGGTGAGGCCTCGCGAGACCGGCACAATTACTGGAGGTGCTTCCCTTTCACTAAATGCTCACATGCAACAGCAAGTTACAACTTGTTGCACTGTGTACAACTGTACACAGTAGCACCTTTTAAAACACGGAAGCCTGCACCCTGGACCTAGGATACTAATTTGTTGAATAGATCTGAAAATCACCACCATCAGAGCAACCCGCAAACCCACTTCTTTCTTCAAGCCTATACAAGATAAAGCCAGCAAAAAAGATGGTGAGTGGGAATTTACTCTATATTTTAAAATGAAAATTTGATGTAATCAGATGCCAAAGTGATGAACTGCCATAACTGAGAAAACATTATGACAGGATCTTTTATTAGCATCTAATACTTTTTAGCTCAAATGCTATCTTTCAGAAAGTTTCTAATATACCCAATTATACAATGAACAATAATCTCTCTACACCCTTGTGAGAAAAACACAGCGGTACATTTACATCAAACAGACTCATATGGGAAGCAATCTAACCTTCTAAAATGAAAGCTCTGACATGATAAAGTATTTATTTGCTGAAAATAATTCTTTTAGAGCATTTTTTCAACTTTTTCTAACCCCCAAAAGGTTTCTTTCCTGAACTGGCTTTTCCCTTGTAGGGAAAATATCCAATCTCTTTGCAGTGTTGGAGGCAGTTCTTTTATTATCTTTCTCCTGTTTTTTCTATTGCTTATCATATCCTAGATCAGATCGCCCAAGGGATGTCTCTTCACAACGCGAACTCCACTTGCGAGAGCAACGGCTTTGACCTTCCTATGGAGACAGCAGTACTGGGAAAGCATTTAAAGTTGTTGCAGGTATGAGCTTAAAATCTGCTTTTCTTCCTAAGAGAGGGATGCAGAAATCCCTTACCCACACATGCTGCCACCTGAGAGCCAACGCAGTGGCCTATGAGCATAGTGGCCTACCAAGAGCACCACTGTGTAAATAGAAAGTCCTAGGAAAATAGCTATATTTGTGGCTTTTTTTCCCTTTTTTTTAGAATGTATATATTCTTTTTTAGGTGTATAATTCAGGATATTAAGCTTAGTGGCCCAGAGTTGCATGAAAACCATTTCAACTCTGCTGCAGAGTTGTTACTCTAGAACAGTAGTAAATTGGACCCTGAATACTTCTCGTAATAAAGCCAGCTGGTTTAGAGCTAGTTTAGCACGCTATACAGTCAGCCCTAAAGACAGAAACATGAAGAAAGCTCCCACTGGCAGCAAAACAAGTGAATTTGGATTATAACTGCTCCAGCCAAAATGGCTGTGCTGATCGACCGCGTATCATACTGTCCTCGCACCTAGAATCACAAAGAGGCCAAACACTACAAAACTAAGAGCTCGGCAACATTTAAAGACTTTTCTTTTTTAAATAGTCAGTTTTTATGAATTGAAACCGCGGCAGCTGCCATCTACTTCAAATTCTACTATGTATTTGGTTTTTTAAGAAATTATATAAAAGTGGATTTTTTTTTCTTTTACAATGCTATTATATAAGCAAAATTAAAAACAAGAAAGACACAGTAAGCACTGGCAGAATACTCACCAGTTTATAGTGCCTGTCTAGCTTGCAGATTGTTTTGAAAAACAGTACTTTCCTGCTGCAAAACCAGTAACTACAGTAACTAATTTAAATTTTCATTTAGGTGCTGCTTTGGTAAGTGTCTGACACGGACTGACAGACGATTAAGACTGTGTATTATCCTGTATTCAAAATTCTCTTTCCTGGCTATCAATCCAAGCATAATGCTATGTTACAAAACCATGCACACTTGGACAGCCCCTCTGATAACAGGTTCCCAAGTGTTTATGCAGCTGTGCAGTGAAGAAGATCCTTCTGACAAGAGCGGCTGGTTAGACGCTTAAAACCGTCAAGAGCAAATGCGCATGTAAAGAAACAATTTCTCTTAAGGATTCTTAAAGATTCACCCAGACAAAAATTAGCATTGCTTGAAAGTGCATTTGAAAGTCTGCAAAACTTCTACGGAAGCAAAAGGGCTTTGTTTATCATCAGACCACAATTCATTATGTAAAATACTTTAATTTCACCAAAAGATACATTTTAAAAGACTTTATAAAAACACTTGAAAAATCTTAATTTAATGATTATGGTAATAAATTAAAGGAAAGAAAATAATGATGTGGTAACCGTAGTCTGAAAATATTTTTAGCCTATCAGGCTACTTGCCTTCTCTTCTGTATTAAATTTGCTAGGTCTGCTTAAATATATATTCTATCTATTTGCACTTTTCTAGCTTTTTTTTTTGACAAAGCATTTTTTAAGGCAAAACGAATAACAGAATCAAGACTACAGGAAATGATTTATATTACTTGTCTTTTAAACTGCACAGTATGCATTTATTTTTTCCTACTAGCATGTAGTCCTACTACATAGCCATTTAAGAGATGAACTGAAAACTATCAAGTTTTGTGAGTTCTAAAGTCTAGATGGATCTATTTAATTAAGTAAACAAGAAATTCATATATATATTTTTGTTTAGAATGAGCGGGTTTTTTTTGTTTTTTGGTTTTTTTTACATGTTTCACATTATATAAAATATTCTTAGGTTTGGACAACATAGAGCTCAATTTTTATAAATTTATTGATGAAACTAAAATTTTAAATAGAAAATCTAAAATATTGCCCATAATATATCTCTTTAGGACTGCCTATAAATGCAGTTTTTTTTTGTTTTAAAGGAATTATTTTAAATTACAAAGACAAAATACAATTATTTATTGATACAGTCTTTATAGGAGCTCATGGTTGCCTATGTTGCTACCATTACCCTGCTTCAGGCTGCACACCTTTTGCACTGTGCAATGAGAACGTGAATCTAAATCCTTTCAGATCAGCAGAGGAACTCCCATGGAATGAAATAAACTTTGAACCAGGTAGAAATCCAGTTTTTCAGAAACTATCAGAAATATTTAGAAATGTTTCAAGTCATTTCTCCTCATTTTCTTTAGTCTCAAAATAGCAAAACTCTTTTCCCTCATGCTTACCGGGAAAAAAGCTTTCAACAAGCAAATACATCCAGGATCAGGAATTTTGATGTTTGTGATAAAGCTTAACACTGTTTGTACTGTGAAAACATTGTTTAGATTGTTTTTATTTAGCTCACAACAAGGACTAAACTTGAATAAATCATTCCCTGTAGTCCATGCTACCAATACATCACAAATAGCTTTAAAGGCCTCTAGACACAAAGTGTCATAAAAATATGTTCAATGAAATTTTTGTATGATACGTGATTAATAAAATGCATTGACAGTCCTAATTTTTGAAGTATTTTAAATAACAAATACAGCACTGCTTATTCCCAGAAAGCCCTATAGCACTTCATGAGCATGAAACTGTCCATAAAACCTCTTTCAGTAGGAAGAGCCCAACCTAAGGCAGTAAAAGGAAGAGGAAACAGGCAACACTGCAACTTCATTCAGGAAAGACATGAGACTCACCGAAAAAGGGGCATTCCCATTAAAATACAAATAAGCAGCCAACAAATTGGACTATACGAAGACGACAGACGTGGGAGAACATCTTGGACAGAAGAAGGGGAGAAGAATAATGCATGTACAGGATCAGACAGTGTCCACTTGAGAACTCTGAAGGACCTGAGGGATGAAACAGCTACATACTAATTGTGGTATATCATCTCCTGCTTAGAACAATCTTAGCATCAAAGAACTAGAGGAGGATAAGTTGGTTTCACTGGAAAGAAATGACAGATCTGGAGACCTACAGATATTCATGATATCTGTACTAGACAAGTTATGAGAAATGCAGAAATCTAGAACTAGTGTACATCAGAATAAACTTGAGAGGAGTCAGCTGGCTGACAGTTTCCCAACAGTACTTTGTTATTCAGGGTACAAAGGGCAAAGATGCCTGCTAAGAACTGCAGAAAGAAATCACAAGGCTCAGTGAATGGGCACGAAGTGGCTGGAGTGAGATCATCTCTGCAGTAGGATATGAAGCTGTATGAAACATCAGTTCAATGCTCAGCAGTGGCAACAAAGGAAAGGATACAGTGGCAAGCGTAAGAAATAGAGTAAGATCAAAGAAGGGTAACGAGGATTATCAAAGTGTGTGAAAAGGGTGTCCCTATACAAGGAGGAGGTGAGTTACCAAGAGCACTTCAGGCTGGGAAAGAAGTTACAAAGAGAAGGGCACAGGTCTTCACAGAGCACATCGTGAGCCACAAATACGCTCTACGCAATCAATGGAAGGCCTCAAACCAACCCAGCCAAATAGCTGCTAGACAGGGAGCTGAGGAAAGCCGATCCTGTAACTTGTGTTTGACCTAAGTGATAACATAAGCCAGACCAAGGCAGTCCGAAGGCTGCATCACGCAGAAAAAAAAAACACAAAGCAAGGGATGACTATTTGCGCATGCATGATGCAATGAAATCTCTGACTGTGTGGATATTTCTGCACACCTGGGAGCCTATAAAGAATGATGGTTGGGGGTAGGGGTCTAAGAAACAACACAGGATCTCAAATTCCCTTATGAAGATGCACAACATCTGATCGAGCCTCACTTAACCATAGCTATACTTATTAAGAGTAGATACAAACTTAATTTATTGCATCCTACAGCTGTTAACTAAGTCATATCTTTGGCAACTGGTAACACACTGTGTTACCTAGTTTGTGCTGTGAAGCACTACGGTAACTGTAATACTTACTTGCCATCGCTGTAGGGATTCCCTTGCTTACTGCCTTTAAAACCCAGCATGTTCAATGGGAGCCTGGAAAAGCTCGTGGAAAATAATTCCACTAAGGGTTACAACAAACACAAAAGCTCACGTGAATTACAGCTGAGAACATCTGGGCTGTGAGAAACTATAGGGGAAGGCACCATCATAGGGACTTGCCCATCACTGGAGACAGCACAGGGCAAGCTGACTTAACACAGCCTTTCCTATGTTCTTATTTAAAAAACTCCCTGCAGAAAGCAACCCTGATTTGGAGAAGGGCGGTCCTCAGATTCCCCAGGTCACATTTAATGATCAGTTCAAGTTGTATTTAGGAGGCTAAGCTAAGACTTAGCTCAGGGATTGTCAGTGCTAAAGACAATCCATGACTTTAAATAACTGCAGTCTCTCACGCTCACACTGTAGATACCATTCTTGATATGATTCATTCTGTGTGCGTATTTTAACCAAAAAATTGAAAGTCTGTATTGTACACTGAGTGAACTCTTCATTCAGTTCTATTTCTCAATATAGTTATGTCCCATTGCTGTGCATATAGGTGAAAATGCTCTGCTCTCTCCCTGCACATTTTTCCAAAGGGGAGGGGGGCAGAATAATTTCCCATTAAATAATTGATCCATAAAGCTGTGACTAATGAACAAACATCTCCATTTTCCAAGATAAAACTAATGAATCATTTTACTGTCCACAGTATTCTGAGCTATTAATATTTAACTGTGGTCTCAGGTTTTCTTTACTTGCCTAGGATTAAAAGAGAAACAGAACACTGTTCTTATTCCAAGTACTTATTCCTAGCAAACAAACAAACAAATTAAAGTAATAGATGGATCTGTGAGTTGGCATGTGTATTACAATGTGAAATGCTGCCAACGCAAGCGAGCAACATGCGGCACAACACAAAAAAAAGGGTGAGACCATGAGTCTGATTCCAGACGTCACACTACAAGGCTGAGCCACACGCTTTCATCTCAGCTTTGCTGTGGAATGCTAACAACTCGGAAAACAACCTTGACCAACAACATATTTCTGTCTCGGTCTTTTATCTGTCTCATAAAGATGATGATAAAAAGAATCCTCGGTTTTCACTGGCCTCATAGTTAAATAGGAGGCAAAAACAGCAGAACCGAGGATTAGCTGTATGGAAGGACAGACAGTCTATATGAAGTGCCGTTACCTGCTGGGGGCTGCTGGTTTTGGTGCTCCACTGCTATAACACACTTCAGTATCTTAGTAGGAGGCCAAGCACAATATTCCAGCCCAACAAATGTGAGAGTTAATGTCACACTCATCTCAAACACATTTGAAGTCTCAAATGTATCGGGGATATAGTATTTCCCTGATCATTGAGCTTTCTCTTTCTTCTCTAAGACACAGAAGATCAGCATGTGTAAAACACCTGTGAATAACATATTGGATTCGCTAAACCATGCACAGCTCCATTGGAAAAATCTTCTGCTCTGAAATGATCATGCCTCATAATACTGTGAAAGACAGGAATGAAAGAAACAATCAGGTATATCATGAGGACTTTAGAAGTTTGGATTTTTTATGCAACTTTTGCAATAATTAAAACAGATTTCAGCTCATCGAGCTGCCCTGACTATCTGTACAGCAGAAGGAATTATCTGCCAAGACAGCAAGTAACCTTTCGGGGTGTCTGAGTGCTGCCCTAAGCACTCCACGGTGACTGGTGTGGTTTCCATTTCAAACAACGGAGTCCATCTTTTTGTTGTTGTTGCACTTCTCAACAAAAATCATCGATATGTATTGCTGCCTCTCTTATTTGGAACATCATGAAATTAACTGTGAAAACAAAATACTGTTTGTTTATTAAATGTCAATAGAAACCAAAGTCTATTAGTAAAACAGACGGAGTTCTGGAGCCAAAACTAAATGCTAATTATGTTCGAGGCACAGTTTCCATTGTTTTTTAACGTTTCTGCAATTATCAGTAAAAACATGGATGGCAATATTGAAACTTGAAGTAATTATCAGATTTTACAAACTGTATGAAAAGAAGTATCAAAAGAAGCAGCTTCAGGAATTACTGTTTCCATCTGCTCTTGTACTTCGTTTAAATGATAGATGTTCAGAACTGTAATTACTGATAATTTTCTACTCTAAGGCCTATTCAAAATAACAAATTGCTCTGTGGCAATGGAGAAAGGAAAGAAGAAAAAATGCCTTTTTCTACCTTTAAGGAAGCTGGTAAAGCAGCAGCCACTCACTGATAATGTGCCAGACCAGCCTGAGCAGGACTAGGACAAGCTCCTGTTCTTTGCCCTGTGCTTCCTTAGCTTGTTTTTTTTTTTTTTTTTTTTTTTTAAGTGAAATGGGGAAAACGAAGACATTAGTTGAACGGAGGTACTTAAGTCCATCGTGTGCTTGAGATATCACAATTGCTTCAGACTTTTCAAAGGTGGGTTTATCCAAATTCGGTATCTGTAGTATACAGTATCCACGGTGTGTTGCCCCACTGCATTGCTCAACAGACGTGCGCTGTCAAAATACGGCACATTACAAGCCGCCTCAGCATGACCACATTAAGGAAGATCAACTGCAAGTCCTCTCGTGGAGGATTTGCAGCACACTCCTTTGCCAAATACACACAGGAACTGACTGGCCCGACCTGTCTCTAAGAGGGGTAAAGCGTGCTTGTGTGCCTGTTCCACGAGCGTGCGCCGGCACGGCTCTCGGTCTGCGCAAGCACTGAAAAGGAAAATTATGCTGGATAATTCGTACAGCGGGTTCAACATATTTTGAACAGCCGACAATTTATTCGCACAAAGTTAAAAAAACAAGTGTGATAAAACTACATGGATCTACATAACAATAGTTCGTTAAATCTCTCATAGAAAAGGCAATGTAAACCATGAAAAAACATGAGATTCCTATACAGAATCCTTTTGCAGTAATTCCTCAGTCAAGGCTTTTACATATCAGATCATATTGTATCTCTGTAATCCTCTTTTAAGGCTATGTACTCAAAATGATTTTTTTCCACCCTGATGTGAAAGCATTACTTATACTTCAAGCTGTAAAGCTGAATATAGTGTCTACTTCCATGTCATCAAAAGAATTTGAAGTAATTATCATAAGTTAAATTAGTATTTGAATGTTTATTTTTATAAGAAATTTATTATATCCATCCTGAAAACCTTTTCTTTTTTTTTTTTTTTTTTTTAACAGATCAGAAAAGGCTGTTACTGAAAATTACAGGTTAGCAAATATAATCATGAATTTATCATGTCACTATCACAAAACCAATATATTGTTTTTAAATCAAACCATTACATAAAAAAAAAAATCTTAACTTCCGTGAAAACCTGGAAAGCTTTAAAAGTGACCGATATCTTGTTTATTTGCTGTAATTACCACCAGTTCTTGAGCACTGCCACGCATTTAGTATTTTTGCTAGGCTTCACAGCATACATATACCAACCAACGACTGCCGTTAGATTCATTTCTCTGTAGTATTTGCTAGATTTGGCAGTCACGTACCCAAGCTGCAACAAGCCTAAATGGATATGTTAAACTTATCTGGATGGCTTGTGCTTGAAGATTCAGTCTGAAAAAATGAAATAGGCAAGATACATTAGAAAATACTTATATTCAGAATTTGGCTGCTAGAAAGGTCTGGTCTTTTTGATGAAAATAAACCGTCAGGACGCTAAGGTTTGCTGCTTACGGAGAGTAGCTATTATGGAAAGCCTAATGCTTTGACCAAAACTCCTGAAACTGTTCCTTTGCTTTTGACGTTATTTTACTTACCAAGAGGATGAAGACTAATTGTCACAGAACAGGTGACAAAAGGCAGAATCTCTCAAATCCATTGCTACAAGTAACAAAACCAGTGTATTCACAGAGATGGGTTTTTCTTTAGTCCTAAAAAACACCGAGTTACTCCAAGCACGTTTCTGCACAGGCAGAAAGCAAACACTGCAAGACCAAGTTCATACAGTTAATACATGCTTCGGTTGTCACGTGTCCTTGGTGTCTGAAGACTACGAAGAAACGGAAAAGGCAACGTTGCTACGCTGCCCCCAAGGGATATACACCTGCATATATCCCTGCACAGCCTCAGAGGGTCACGAGGCGGCCGAGGAGCACCTGCTCCCTTCCCAGGTCCTGAAGGCGCACGTGGTGCGGGGAGCAGAAACTCAAGCTCACGCAGCGCTCTCGCATCAGGCAGTCTACTCCATACCTTACTTTCCTTCTCTTTGTAGCATGTCTTGGGACTGACTTCAGCAAAATAAAACTTCTGCGTTTCTACGAGCTGCCCTGTTCTAGCTCTGAAAACTCTGGTTCTAGCTCTCTTCAGTTAATGCAGAAATTTAAGAGGCTTTTAATTACTTCAAAATAGGTAATAATGTCGCTGCCCTGTCTTTGGAAAGGGGGACAAGGTCAGGTGCTTCTGGCCTATGTCCCTTACACAGAGGATTTTTGATATTTCAGAGAAATATTTGCATGTAATACGAGCTTTTTTCTGAAAAGCCAGTATCTATGCTGAACATCAGAAATACATTAGCTCTCTAAGAAAACTGTCTGCAATTTTATTAACTACATAGCTACATAAAGACTTAACAAATGTTTAATAAGGTACAAAACTAAGTTAGTTACTTTAAAGGCTGCAGGCAATAGCTTTTTCTGTTTCTCATTATTCAATATATTACAGTATCTCATCTCCAGATCTTCAGTTTCATTTTGCAGTGAACTGTTTTTAATTCTTTAACACTACCACCACCTATAGTAAAAGTGCTAAAATGTAACAAAGAGCTTCACCCAAAAAGTGACAAATAATTTGTGCAGGAACACTCTGAAAGTCAAATAATATGAAATCATCACAGCTTAATAATTTTAGAGGGCTGAACTCTCTTTCCTTTGGCAGACAGACACTGTCCTCCATGGCCACGGACTCATGAGCCTCCAAGCTAAGCAGCTCAGCCCCAAGGCGCAGAGCGTGCATTTACCCTGACTTTATTCCTCTTTCCTGCTCTTGGTATGCCACAGGCAATGACCGCCACCGCTGGCATTGCTACAGTGCCTGTTACCATGATTTCCCGCTTTAAACTGATATACAACTGAACACGCTGCTGATCTGTATCAGTTCTGGAAACAGAAAACTGCTTAGAGCCAACTCAGGCCCTGGTTCTCGCACCGTCTTTCCCACCTGGTAACCGTGGCTTGCATTCACGGTGCTGCATCCACGGTAAGAGCTTGTATCCTGACCAGCAGTAACTTGTTCCTAGAATTCTAGCCCACAAGATAACAATTTTTCATAACATAATTAGGATAAACGGAGGAAGAAGGGAGACAAGCCTGAGGAATGCTTTGCGAGCTTGCACGTACACACGAAGCTGCAGAACCGCCTCCCGGCGCACGGCGGAAGCACGGCACACGCCATACGGCTACGTGCCTGGGCTCTGCTGCAGACGAGCTCATCAGGATAATTCTAAGAGATAAGGAACAGCCCAAACTCGTCAGGCTCAGCACGCTTCAGAGGAAGAGCCCTCTGAAGGGAAAGAAGGGTGAACCACACCAGCACGAGCAGCCTAGCGTACGGCATCCTTCAGCAACAAAGGAGCAACTCTGCCACGTCTATAGTCTCAGAAACCAGCACAGATTAAAAAAACCCTACAAAATGGATTTAAAGCTACTTACCCTCTATCAGTATGTAGCCTCTGGAACTACATATTAACATTTGTTTGTGATGAAAAAAATATATTGAACTTTAGTTTTATTGCCTTTTATTTTTGCTATCCTACTTCATAACTGAGAAAAACCAAGCTATGTAGATTTATGTTAACAAATACAAAACTGATCTCAAGTATTTTTGTTACCGGAAGCATTACTTTCGCTTAACTAAAGTACTCCTATGGGGGCGGCGGGTAGTATTTCCATCGGAGCCGCCTGAATAATGCACAGATGATTCCTTTAACACGATCAGAGACTGTACATCGCAGACGTCACACACTCGCCTGCCCTTGCACGTATACAGTAAGTCGTTTCTGGATTACACCTAACACTAGAAGATGACCCACCTTCAAAGTACTCGCCCCAGAGCCCTGTTTTCTTTATTTCAAGCAGTCCACTATCCTCACTAAGCCCGCCATCGAAAGCGTTTCCTGTGAGAACCAACATGCCTAAGGATAGCTAGATCACGGCACGTGTGTGCAAAGCAACGTGTGCACGATTTGTTGAGCCCCTTCCTCTGTCGCTACAGTAAATACTCCCCAGCTGCTCCTCTTCCTTTCAGCCCCCGAGAACATCAAGCAGCAGCACAATAACGGAACGATCTCCTTCCTGCCTCCATGGTTAACAGGGCACAGTTTCTTGTGTCTCTTCTCCTTGGGTGCTGAACGCCTTATTACACGTTTTTGCTATTAACGTCTCCTCTGCATCGTGAGTACCAGCTGCCTTTTCACTCAGACTGACAGATGTCTAAATAAACTCACAGTAGTTGTTTTGGGTTCAGATTTTGTTTTCAAATTTGCTGCATTTACTTCAGATATGGAAAAGGACTTATGCATGCAAAAACTTGCCTACTTTTCCTATCATGCTGGGAAATGATGATAAAGTTATGTAAAAAATTTCATCAGCATTTACAAACCTGGTCATTAATGCTATATATAAATTTTTTCATTATTAACAAGAACCTGCCATGGACTTAGAATATCCTTTTTGAATATGGTACCATTTATGGATTGGTACCTTGATTCAAACAGGCAATGAATACCAACCTCTGTTTCCCTTCAAAAACTATTATTCGATAAAGGTGTAATTTTCGTGCTTGGGTTGGTATTTAAAAGGGCAGGTTTCCCTGAGAGATTGTCTTTCTGCTTTTCAGCGTTAGAGTCAATAATGCCAATCTGTATTACTTTCCACAGATGAAGAACACAGCAGTTTATCAACTAAGTCCACTCCAGGATCAAATGATTGCTTTGAAGCCTTTGAATAGCTCAGTAATGCTGAGTATCACCTGATGACCGTATTAAATCGGAACCCACAATTTTCCCATATTAAAGAACAAATATCACATACAACGATGTTCCTCAGACGCTAAGGCTTTAAAAAGGTAAAACAGAATTATTTATTAGAAAGCAGTCTTTAAGAAACCAAAGGATCCTTTTTTTTTTTAAGCTGATGCAGCTTAAAGTAATAATAAAGTATGCTACTTCAAACAAACTTTATTTCTATACCCTCTATTCCTCCTTTATTTATAGCTCTTATGAGAAAGACTGCAAACAGATAGCTTCTCTTTTAATAAGCATGTTATTCCAGAACCACCTTCTAGAGACACCACCTCACCTAAATTTCTCTTCAAGGGAATGCAAATAATAACCAAACAAAAATTGTAAAATCCTAGCAATGCTAAAATCATTCATGTCAGTGGACCAGCAGTTCATTGTCCAGAAAAAGCTACAAAGCTAAAAACTCAAACATTCTTATTGGGAAAATTGTAATTTATAGTACTATTATCTTAAATTTACAAGTAAATTTACAATACTCACTACAAAATTAAATCTCTGTGGCTGACTGATAAAAAGAAAAATAAAGAGAATTTAAGTGAAGTTTGAAAAATGCTGTTAATGCACGCCTGAGGCACAAAGACACATTTAATACTTGCGATGTCAGAACCTCAAGGTGAAACGAGCAAGCAAAATTTCAGATGTGAATCATCCTGCAGCGTTTGCAGAATGTGTTGGATATAGTATTGCAACAAATCTTATTTTATAGATTTCCATTCTTACCACTGATCTCAGCTGGGAACACAGAACCACGTGATACAGTTCATGCTTTCCCTCAAACGTTTAATTGTATGCTATTCTGTTTGCTTATCAGGACTTGCACTGCTTTAGGCTATAGCTGATGCTCGAGGAGAAAAAAGTCCGTGATAAAGTGAATTAATCCAGTATCCGCCCAAGCTTGAGGAGGTTCCCTTTTCAAAGTTGTCCCCGAAATATCTCAAGTGGAGGACAGTACTATAAAATTACTGATGTGTTTTCCTGATACGATGATCCTGTCTCTGTGCTTGCAAGATTTCCATCTCCATGTGCATCTTCCAGATTGATTGCACAAACTTTAGATAAACCTGTTAAGGTACTTTGTCTGAACTCGTATTTACATAGCTCTTGATAAAGGTAGCAAGGCAGTTAGCTGACCGAAGCATTATGCTAAACAAGGAAACATTTCCCGAGGAAAACTGTCAGATGCCATCCCTTCTTTAAAATTTCATCAGCTACTTCCACATGGCAGAGGAACTGACCTGCCAAGAAAACACAGTTGTAGAGCCAAAAGCACATCCGGGCACATCTGGACGAAAGGGAATGAAAAGTGGCATTTCACCTCTCATCCTTCCTTTCATCCCAGCTAAAAGAGCATAGCTTAAACTATGTCCAGTGCATCTAACATTCCCTTATAGTTCATCTCGATCTAATAAAAAGGGCTTAGATTTGTTATTTTACCCAGAGAGCTGTAAGAAGAAAAACTATGGCACCACAGTTCCACCTCTGATTTCCATCTTTGAACTGTGAAGTGTTAATCCTAGGCCCGTTTCTAAAAAAGAATAAGCTGGACAAGAAATACTGTCTTGGTTTCAGCAACAAGTGACGCAGCATTGGCACTGACAGCTCTATTCTGATACGTCTCACGTTTCTGAAAGCATTACCACTGAAGCCCTCTAAGTACAATGACAAAGAGTAAACTGATACCAACCTCCCTTGTGACTTTATTCATTGTTTTAATCAATCGCATTTCTTCTTCCCAAAGCTCACTAAAATTACTAGGCCCACAAAAAAAAAATGCAAAATAAAATGAGAACTAGTGCTTTTAGAAGTTATTTCTCCCACAAAACATACATACACACTTCTCCGAACTGCAGATACCAATATTAAGTTCTGTCAATCTAGCTTTTACTGCCCATACAGAATGGTTAGCGCCTAATGGGCAATATCTTCAAACACATTAATGTCAAGCTGTACAAGAAAGAGAAGAAAAGCAGCAATTACGTGCTATTTCAAAAGCACTTGGTAAAGCTAGTAGGGTGACAGAGGGGAAGTAAATGGTCAAAATACCACGAGAATGCTTTGCACTCTGATTTTTTCCTTCTTTCCTTTTCCATTTATGAGGTCACTGGCCCAATATTTCTTAATTTTTTGCTCACGGTGAATTGAACTACTTCAAAAATCAGCTTAGGTGCAGTTTTAACATTTTTTTTTTTCCCCTCCAGATTTCTCTAATTCAATTTCAAGGGAATATTCTATCACAAAACAGAAATTTTACTCCAAACAAAACTATTTTAAGGGCTTGGATAAACATGTATCATGAATCTGAAAGAAAAGTCCTGCTACCACAGTAAAAATAAATAAATAAATAAAAGCAGCAGTCATTCATTTGGATGTATTTTAACTGTTAGTATAATAGGGCTTTCGATGTATTCAAAAAGGTTTATTTTACAGTAAAACTGCTCATTACATGCTTCTGTGAGAAATCACGAGACATGTTTGTCTCGTGGACACATTCTGCACACTCTGATCCCACGCACAATTCACACACTGATTTCCCTGCGTTGAATTTATGCCACATTTTAATACCATAGTAGAAGCTTCAAAAACAACTTTTTGTTCTCTGTTCCACTTAACCTAGAAGCCAAGAAATGACTGCAATAACATGATGGCATGGCAGTACGTTACTTTTAAATGCAATTATTAAGCATACTTAATATGGCTTATGGATGTCAAAGTAAATACATTTTCTTCAATAATAGCTTTAAAATGGCTCCAAAGGGCCATCAGTGCCCTTTCAGACTTAGCTGTTCACTTAAAGTCTAGTCAGAGAAATTAAAGGTTCAAAGAAAAAGAAAGTATTTAACCTGGAATTATTTATTATTTGACCTGTACATATCCAGAAAGCATCACTTAGTTTTAAATACTTGTTTTGTTTTTCATTTCCTTGGTTTTACTTTACTCAGAAATGCTGTATTTTTTCTCACGCTAAATTAGCTTGAATGGTCGAGATGAATCAGAATACACTCTAAAATTAAGCTGAATGCTACAAGGCAACATAATTTCATGTGAAGTCAGTATCACAAGAGCACAGTTTGCGGATGATAACATCTGGCACGTGTCCTGATTAAGATCCAACAAAGATCCAACAAAGCTTGTAAGTTCAAAGTGATATTAGAGTAGAAAAGTGATCCTACTCCGAGGAAAGGCATCTCGCTAACTTCAGTATTTATGCTGTCGGTAGCTTCCTACATCAGAACAATTCAGTTATTTGTTGTCACTGGTCTTTCACAAGAACAAGAGTTTGAGGTCAGCATGAAGCAGTAATTGGCTGGAAACAAGAGGCACGCAAGAATTTTGCGATACAAAGAGTCTCCCCTCTCCCCCCACATACATAACTCGAAACTGGTCTAAAACTTACGAATGACACCAGAAAAATGAACATGAGCATTTAAACATGCCTAAAACACCAAGTTCCTATAAAGTTCATAATTCTCTAAACCAACTCTTTCTGAAAACTGACAAATCTGTATGGCCCATAAGTGGATGGAATTATTTTCTTCCCAAATTAGTTACTGAATTTTTATGATTTTAGAAAAAACATTAGAGGCTTGCCATTTTTCACTTCCTAAGAACACAGCTACCCACTGGTATGTTTTTTCCCTAAACGTGTATTTTCAAACGACTGCTTATTCACTGGCGCAGAACCGAGGTTGAGCTTTTGCTTGAAGGCCGAGCAGACAACTTCACGCTCTTCCTAAACAACCCGCTCCAGACTTGCTTTTCTGAAGAGCACCGCTTCAAATTGCAGTGGTACCTGTCATTAACATGCACTTCTTTCACAACTTAGCTTTCACCGAGAGATGTCTGAACAAGCAACGTCAGATTGTACCATATGTTGTTCGATAAGGTGTTACAAAACATATACATTAAAATACAGTTTCCAGACTGCAGGTTTCTGTGGAAAAACAGAACACAAATTTGCCTTCTGTATTTCTTGAGATATTTATCCAGATTCCAGCGGAGGCGAATAGCCATTTCACGCCACACACTTGGCAAAACCTACTTGTACTACGGCTGTACTGCAAATGAGGAAACCAGCTAAGCGCAGCAGAGTCCTGCCAGTGTCACTGCTTCTTCTCCAACAAGCAGTAATAAAAATGCGGCTGGGAAAAGAGGATGTGCTCAGGGACCGACTCCATATCATCGGCAACTGCAGGAACTTGCATAAAAATCACATAATATTCAGCTTGTGTTATTTAGGTTAAGGAGAAAGCTTGACATGTCACTGGGTCATGACTCTCTTGCACCTTCCTGAAGGGAAGCTTGCACATTTACTTGGCAGCCACAGAAGATTTTGACCACCAAAATTTGGATATGGTAGCTATAGATTTGTAGAATCTCTTGGCATTTTGTATAAAGTCAACACAGGCAGCCATAACATTTCTCTTTTGCAACTGAAACTAAAACTAAACCTCATACCCGCAGCAGTCGCGTTTGGGTGCTGAGGGTCAGCGTAAATGAATCCCTTAGCGGGATCAGAATGTTAATTGCTACATGCTCAAATTATTCGCTTTCAGCTACTTTAAATACATCATCCATCAAAGATAAATTACAATATTTAAATTGCCTTCTGTCTGTTGTTTTGCAAGGGAAAGGACAGCCTTTCAGTAGTTAGTTACAAAATAAATATGCAAGATGCAGAAATACTTCTTCTTATTTGCCTTTCTTGATTTTCTGCATAATTCAAAAGCAAGATAACTGCTTAAACTGTATGCTAGAAAAAACTACAACAATACAGTGCCTCATTTTGTAATTATTTAGTTAAGTATTTGTAGGGTAACTGCTCTGTGACTTTCTAGTCCCTTCGGCATTAACATAGTAATTCGCCCGCTTTCTGCGGTGGTTCCTTTTGTACATTAGTGCTCAAGGTAAACGTGAAGGTGGAATCGGTAGCCAGGCATCCTACGCCTAAGGCAGGAAAACACATGTTTGGCCCAGAGAAGAACCCAGGCGCAGCAGTTTTCCTTCTGAGATGAAATAACACCGCAGGGGTTTCTCACGCTATTCTTATATTCCATGTGACTTATCACACAAATTACATTTAAGTTTATTTTAGCACTGAAGTCAAAATGAGCTGAAAAACATCCTGATGTGATTCCAAGTTCAGTCCATGGCTGTGTTTGACAATCTCTTTCAAAATATTTGAAATACTTACATTACAATATACATGTTATTTAATATCGTAATGAATAAATAATAAGAGATTGCATTTATATCCAAAGAGAGATTACACACTTCAGGAAGATGAATAAAGGAATAACTTTGCACATTTTGAAACTCTGTTCAGAAGTGCTCGTATTCTGCCTGAACAGCTAACTGAAGCAACCGTATTTTAAGGAAGTTTTCAGTAGCTGGCAACTCCATTGCTGCTAACGGATCACCTGGATGCGCAGCTCTCTGGAAAGCCTGACAGCTGGAAGTCACATATTTCCTTATGCGCATTTGTACGTGAGTTAGCTCTCTTCCCTGCCACAGGAAGGCCCCCTGAATGAAGCGGGGAGACAACCCGGGCCCCTGTCCAGAAACACAAATGTGTCCAACCCTACGGTCTCCATTTGTTCTGTAGCACTAGTCACAGCACTTTCCTACTAGTTCAGGGTTGGTAATGTAAAAAGAGGAAAAGAGAAAAGAAGGTACTGATTACTTTTTTTATATATGTTCTTTCACATTATACTGCAGTACATTATTGCTCCCAGTTTAAGTATCAGTTGTCTTAACTCATTTCAACTAACTCAGCTTATTTTGCTAACATAAGGGTCTACTGGATGGCTTTATAAAGTCACGAATGCACCATGAAAACAAATATTTTATGCACTTCAAAACATGAAAAATTTGAATGATATTTCCACTTAATCTAAAGAATAAGTGACCAAAGACAGATGTTAGATAGCATATATTGAATGTAATTGCCAGCTTATAAAAGTTCACTTGTGCCGAAAGGTAAACTACAGGTGCTTACTTAGTGAGAGAAGCCTAGCTTTACCATTTTATGTATCATGCCACTAAATTTAATTCTTTGAAATTTCACAGGGAAGGAACAGGAAGAGGCCAGCAGAACTCTTTCACTGAACCCGACGTACACTCACAGCTCATCTCGCAGGAAAGGGGTGACATAGTCACTGAAGCTAAAACAACGACTAGGCTGCCATGTTACTTACAGCTATGAACTGTTATTATCGGTGTGCAGGCAAAATAGCACCATAAAAGCCATCGCTGGGGCTACTACACAGAGCAAAGGAATGGGACATCTGCCTCACACAGACTTCCCCAAAGCTTGGCGTTCTTCATCCTGCAACTAGCTCTTCTCCGTGTGAAATGCCCTGGCTTCCAGAGGGGGAAATCTTATTTCATCTCAGCCAGGGCCCTCTTCCCAGGAAGACTCCTTCTTGATCCCTTCTAATTAACATTGAGCTTATGTTTTGCTCCTTATAAATCCTTCGGTGGGAGCAAGCAAGCAAAACTGATGTTAGCAGATACTCCGCACAGGGCCAAGAAAACCAACGCCCAAATGAATTCAAGCTTTAAAATGCTTCCCACAAGCCCCAATGAGAAAAATCACAGCATGCTGAAGATATCTGTCAGGGTTTTATCTTTAAAATGAGTAGCTCAGAGTGAAATTTCAGACACAGCCATAGCTAAGATGTAAGCTATTAAGCTTACAAAACACTAAGGACAAGTACAGACCAAGGTGATAAACTGGTGGCAGTATTTCTTTTTTCAATGTACATACTTATTTTCTTTACTAGACACTACGAATAAATTAAAACTAACATTTTTCACACAAAAAGCTGTTACTGATGTTATAGGAGGCGTAACACAGAAAAGGTTACGATACAAGGCCAATCCACAAGTAAGTAGAAACGTGGTGAAACATGACAAGTAAGAGTGAGCACACTGACATCTTGGGGACTGTCCTCTACCAACCTGTGCTTCTGTAAGTTGATCTAGACTCAACCATAGCGGAAATACTGTCCCGAAGACCTGCACTCGCACTGCTGGATTGCTCCCACCTCTAACGAATCGCGCGTCTTTGCATCCCTGCCTGTGCTTGCCTTCCGAATATGTCTATTTGCATGGAGGATGCAAACTGCCCAGTCCCTTCCTTTCACTGTCTAAACCTACATATAAAAACTACCTGAACAGTCCCAGAGGAAATAAGGATAATTTCATGACTAACATATGGAATGTTGGGGGCCAAGTGTATCCATTCACTCACTACCCTAACAAACAACGATCTCTGCTAACACTTTTTACAATTTTAACCTGCAAAAACTGAAGAATAGTGTGTCCCTTTCATTAGGGGAGAAGGAGGCTCAGTTCTCTCTACAACAAAAGTCATCTAGGACCTGTGCTTTCTGGTTCTGAACTCCAACAGAGTATTTCCGAAATTAGGAAGTGACAGGTAGCATGAGACTGTCATGTGGGAATGCCAGTGACTGCAGGCCTCCACACTGTTAGCAAAAATTCCTTCCACTACAGAACTGCCATGAAATAAGTTTCTTGAGCCATGCTGTTGGTACAAAGGATATGATTCTCACTTTCAAAGCTTGTAGTTTCAAAATAAGTAATAAGATCCCAGTATAGCTTTATGGTATCTGATAGATTTTACTTTTACTTTGTTAACTTCTATATGTATTTTCTTTGGAATTATAGTCTTTTAAACAAAAAAGATCAGGTATGAAGACAAATGTCAAAAAAAAATCAACTTCTGGAAGCAGCAAACTATATAATATGCCATTTTAACAACAAAAGTAAGGTAATTATTAGGCTTTTGGAGAGAAGGGACATGAAAATTGTTACTTTACAGAAAGGCTCAACAAGATTTTGTAGTAAAGCACTGCTTTTATTGTATTTTCTTATAACAAACGCTTAAAATAGCTTCCAGAAAACATTCAGCACATATTTCTCAACAAAAGATGACTAAGAAAGTACACAAAAAACACTCAGTCTCTTCCTCTGTGTTTTAGCTTCATCAGTATGACCAAAATGACAGTAATGAACTGACTTTTATAAACAAGTAAAGCAGTATATTCTTTCAGGATGTTAGAAATGAATGTATGAAAAGGAGGAAAAGCTTACTGGAAAAATAAATGAAAGCAGAATGAATTTGAATAAATTGAGTTGATATATTAACATATTTATACACTGCTACTTAAATTTGCATCATACTAAATGTTCCCCTTCACTAAATTGTACCACATTATTTGTATTTATAGTTCTTACGGGTGAACTTGATAAGCATCCCTGAATAACTCAAGCATTTACAATGTCTTGCTTTATCATATTATATCTTTCCAATTTTATGAAGTAAAGCATCTATCAACTTGCTTTTTTCACTGTTGGTAAACATTGTTTTTCCCCTAACCTGGGAAAAACTATGTTGTCCGTATTAAAAGTTGATTAACAGTACCCAATGGATTTAAGTAAGACGCAGACAACTGTTAATGGTTTAAAAGCTACATCAGAAGAAATAAAATGAAGAATAGCATCATGTTAAATCAGTCTACCAACGTGTAGTTATGTCAAAGAAAAACATTGGTAATATACTCTAATATACATTCAGCATACAGCAGTATGCCAGTAAGTGTAGTTTCCTACGTTGTCTTTGCTGTATTTAACATAATTCAATATGAGAAAGGGCTGTTAACTTTTTAATAGGCTTGCCTACGAAGTCACTTAAATTACTGTATGGCTACCTTTAGCATCCCCAAATTTCATGAATCCGCTGCAGTTAGAACTCCTGACCAGAGCAATAGAGGTAACAGTTTTCAATTTAACTATACATAGCAGAAGAGCATTGTCTTTTACAATGATTAATCTAAACCTAAATACAGTCTCCACATCTACTAACGCTGAGTATCAAAGGGAACTAAGATGCAAGCTTGCAAGCTCTAAGTCCTATCATAAGATGATGGCGTAATTCCTCTAATTGTGAAATAACGTCACAACTCTGCTAATTTATATGCTCTAAACCAGAAAAACACTGCTAAATATTTTCTTTAGTTTAAATTCTGCTTGAAATTGCTTTTCTTCAGCCTGTTGCAGCACCCCTCAGAAGGCCGGTGCCTGAAGCTATGACATATCTGACACTCAAAGCAAGAGCCTTCCAGCTAGCAATGGCTGCAGGCTCTGCATTTTCTCCACCGGGAGCATTCACTGCTCACCTTCACTGCAAGAGTCTTCCCTACCACAAATTCTTTCACTGGAAGTTCCAGCTTTATCTACACAAAGCCCCCCCCCCCCCCACTATACTCATTAATGAGTCAAAGCATCAATTTGGTGGGAGTCATTTCTGTTCCTTTTCCTCATGTTCTCTATACATAACCTTCGGTAACTACATGATCACCAGAATATTTACAATAATCAAAGAACTAAGAATGCTAGTAGGAAATTGTTTTCCAGCAACAATTAACAGTAGACACTTTGAAAATATATATTGCTATTAAAGCATGATAAATGGTCACTAGGAGAAAGTGAAGTTTTTCCCAGTAGGAGAGTCCGGGAACATGAGCAATACTACAGCGCTCAGGCAGGGAAGCGCTGAAAAAGGGAGATTATTCCACAGACAAATCACAAGCTAACATACACGTACACTGACAATTCATTACAAGTCCAAAGAATACAAAAATCACTGTCAGCTTTTAGATAATTCACTAACAGGAAATAGGATTACTTCGACAGGTAATTTATTCAGAATAAATGTATCATTGAGTTTACTTCTGATGGTGATCTATCAGAGATTCAATTTCACTACTCGAAATAGGCTTGGGTAAATAATGGACACTGATGTTTCGATGAAGAAGGATCAGATCAATCAGGAATATTTTGTTAAGCCTAAAATGAAATATTATTTTAATTCAAGAATTATTTGCCACTGTAGCCTTTTTTAAGGTTAGCTTAAAAACTGTATCGCTACTTTGAAAAGTCTTATTCACAAAACGTAAAACAAATCACCAACTTAAAAAAAAATAAAGAAAAAAGACAGACTAATGTTAGTAGCTGAATCTCCTTAGAATAGCTTCTTAGATTAACTGAGAAGGAATTTGCAAACAGAAAATAAATTCACAATGACAATGTAGGCTTAGAAGACTGCATTTCCCCCCTCCTTTCCATGCCCCCTTCCGCTCCCCGAATTGCAGGATCACAGTCAGAGCGCTCGTGGGCAGGGGCCTCTGGAAGGCATCATGCTTGGGACTATCACCAACAGGCATGGAGATTTTACAACCTCAGGGATCTGTTCCAGAGATCCACTGCCTGCCTAGTGAAAAAGTTTTTCCTAATGCACCATTTGAACAGAAAAGTAGAAAGCTTCATGCAGAAATTATTTTAAAACATCTATAATGATGAGTTATATTTCACAGATGCTTTGAAATGCTTGACAGAATGTCAGAAAACATACAATTTCAACTATAAAATTATTTGAGGTAGTTCAAGAAACTTAGAGAAGCATCTCTTTTTAATAGCGTGTACTGCTTTGGAATTAATTTTGCAAGACTATATATAATTTCCACAGATTCTCTTATCTTTCATCTTTTAACCTTATAAAGAAGCGTAAATAATGCATCTTTTTGTACACTATGACGACAGCGACAACAGAAACAATGAGTGGAATGAGCAGTTTAGCAGCTCATGCCTTCTGTGCTCTCCTTCCCTTTTGTTAAGGCACAGTCAAGTCTGGGAATGCAAAGCAGGACACAATAAATGGATGATATCTTTAATGACTCTCACGCTTTTATGCTATTTCTGATGATAAGTAAGTTTTTTAAATAAAAAGCCCTGTTTTTAAATAAAAACCATGATGGCTTCCCTGTGCTCAAGGATAAGCTAGCTGAGATAGCAACAACTTACTTTGCCTTGCATATTCACGTGTATTACACAAACCAACCAATCTTCTCCAAGATTTTTAATTCACCAGTGTATATAACACTCCAATATAAATGCTCTACTCTCTCATGAAGCACATGCTGAAAATTCATTTCCTCTGAGTTTCTCAGTGCTCCTGGGTATTGAAACACATCCCCAAGCATAACACCCCTCTTGGGGAGTTCTGTTCTAGTATGCTCCAAATTCAATAAAAATTCTTTTTCAGGAGAAATCCTTCCTTGTCTCTAATCAAGGAATTAAGAAACAAATAAAAACACATGCAGAGCTATAAAACAAAAAGATTTTATTTCTGTTCTATATCTAAACTCCATGGATTTTTGAGTGGGTTCCAAATTTGCTTAAATGAATTCTCCAGTCCCCAATGTTTTAAAATAATAACTTTTTAAAAACTTTCACTGTGCTAACGCTTGTTTCCATGGAAACAGGACTCAAAGAGCTGCTGTTAAAGGAATTAGAATTCTCTCTCTCATAAATGAAAGACTTAAAAATAATAATACATTAATATAACTATTATTGTCAGAATATATATTTTCTCATTTTGCAAAAACAGAGCATGATCTTACATCCACTGGAGTTAACTGTACTATAACTTGTGACTCCAATAGAATAGGCCTAAATAGCTGAGAATATATTATTGAGTTAAAAAACCTGATCAAAAGCCTATCCAGTGAAATAGATAATTTTCTAATGAATTTTTAAATTAAATTTAGCAGGTGACTGTCAGATGAGCCATTTCTAGAAATATTATGAAAAGAATTATGAGCCAAAAATGTAAAACAATAGATCCCAAGGATTATTACTATTTGTATAATTTATTTCTATTACTGTTCTTAACCATTTTGAGGGTGAATTATTTCACTAAAACCTGATCCAAACTTTTTGCAGTAAGTCAAATATATTTCTAAACTCTAGTCAGCCTGTAAATGAATCCATGGACATCAGCAAGGTATGAATCTAAACTTCTGTAGAATTAAAACCTTGAATATTTTACATTAGCATTCTTCCTCACAGAATTTAAGTGTACCTCTCTGCACACCTTATACTCATTTAAAAACAAACAAACAATCTGGAAAATCAGAATTTACCTCACCCAAAACCCTAACTTCAGTCAAAATCTTGAAGAGAGAGTCTATCTCAGATCCACCAGTAGGGTTGCTAACCCAGCAAGATTTTACCCATGCAGACTCCTGCTGAGATTAAGACAGTGTTACTCAGATATTTTTACACCAGCAGCATTTTAGGTCCCGGTGCTAACTACATCACTCGAGGGATATGTTTCTGTTACAGTGCATTAATGCAGATAATAACTCAGGTTCACATTAAGCTTGGGGATTTCCAGGCTGCCTCTATCATACCATGCAAGAGGCCCAAGAAATCAGTATCAACCACTGTGATAGCAGCAGCCATAACTATTTGGCAGGATTAGTTGCCATTAAGTTTCCAAAGAAAGCATGGCAAAAAAAGAACAACTTCAGATTTTCAATATTCTTCCAGACTTTCCTACTTCTCTTGAGTAATGAAACACAGCTAATGTAATTCTTCTATACAAGTTTTCTATGCACTTTTTTTCTAGACTTGCCTAAAAACACACCTTCTGTGATGAAAACAAAATATTTGCATCCTCAAAGATTAATTCTTTACCTTCCCTGAAGTCCTCAATCAACTCCATTTCTCATCTTTCTGTGCATTCATTTAGCCTGATCAACCACCTTGAGATCTCCTGAAGTCCCTCCTCCTTCTCCTGACTAACCTGAAAAATACTGTCTTTGTAAATTTTGCTACAGAAACATCTATTTTATTTTTCAGAATAAGGACAAACGTATTAGCACCAGTTCACATAGAAACCCATTAAGTAACTGATACCAGCCTTGACACAATCTTTGAGACCTACCACTCAAAGTGGTGATACTGCCTACAGTTAAGACGTTGAAAATTTTCTCTTATTTAGCTCAAAGTCACATCTGGGCAACATATCATATCTGCCATAGAAAGGAAAAAAAAGGATTATACCCTTCTGCAAGGGTAAAGTCTCCTTATAGAATTTAAAATATTAAAAAAAAATCCCATGCTCATAATTTCTACCCTAATAGATAAATATCTGCAGAAAATCCTGTCGCTGGACCCCAAACTTGCAGGTATTTTCAGTGAGGTATTCTTAGGCATTTTTTTTTTTTTTTTGACAAATCTGCTACTAATACATCTTGACTTTGATGACCTCCATAAGAACTGTCTGCCAGTACATTACTTTTTTTAAGTGAGGAAAGTTTGTTTTTCCAAGTGAAGAAAGTTTGTCTTTACTAATATGGCTAGTCTGCTCAGTTCCAAATTCCTTTAAAATTTTGAAAAATGTTTCAAATCTTTCAATTTACAACTTTTACCAATTTTTATCACTTCAGTTTTTAGAGACCCATCTGTATGAAAAAGGTTTCTTTCCCGTAAGAAAGAATTCCACAACACACAGTGATTTAAAGGATTAAGTTAACTTAGCAGCAGTCCACCTACCTTCCTTTTCTCCATCTGGTTGACCAAAGGAGCCATCAATCCTTTTGAAATATCTTGACAGTGGGGAAGTGCCCTTTTTTTTTTTTTTTTTTTTTTTTTTTTTTTTTTTTAAAGATTGCTGTATATCTTGAACTAACCAGGCTAGGAAGTTAACTCTTTTAATTTCCATTCTACATATTTTCTGCTCTAATTTACACTTTTTAAAAAATTACTGCAGCTGAATTTAAAACACTGAAGTATTTGTTTGCCTCAAGTAATTCAACTTTGCCTTGTGAGACTATAACATTTATGAAGAATCCAATGATTCTTTTTACTTTTTTTTTTTAAACAAAGATTCTACTTTTATTTTTGATGTCAAGATTTTTTTTTAACAGTAAAGTCTTTGCTGTTTGAAATGCCTAAAGGTTAGCATAACTGTGTTAGATACTGGCACTTTTCTTCTCATTAGAGGCTATGAAATTCTTTGGATATAGTATAGCTATTTCAGAAGTCCGATTCAATTCATTCTGTCTGTAAAGCTTATTGTCAGGTATGGAAAAATCGTAATTTTTGCTAAGCCCCTACTGTGTTTCAGCAACACCTATTCTAGTGAGGCTCGCTCTCTGTCCTGATGTTCCTTCTCACTCATTTCTGCTTCTTAGCAGTGCTAATCAAAAACAGCAATCACTTTTCACCCCTAAATTACCTGTAAGTGATAACATTTTCTCCAAGAGTACTTCCCAGTGCTGCCCTCAAACAGTAATTATAGTCAGAGGACATTTCAGCTTAAATGAGCAAACAGCTTGAAGTAAACTTGCCTTGACAAAAAGCACCATACATATAGAAACATTAAAGCTTTGTCATCTAGTGCAATGTCCATCAGCCTAATCCAATGGTTTAATAGTGGATGTAAACTTAACACTGACTCTCATATGTGTCTTTGCACAGTAAGAGCCTAGCCATGCTTTGCAGGGGAAAGAGAGCAGACAAAAGGAAATTCTGTACCGAACATGTGTCTTTGCAGAATTGTGGAGTTTCCTTCTTTACTTAATGTAGTATGTGATTACAATATTCTGGTAGTACAAATTGTGCAGTATACCACCTTACTGGTGTACTTGTGCTTCTGTTTCACGTAGTCGGTATATAGGACTGGAGAAGTACGAATGATCTTCTCCTTCCTAGGGCAATTACAACTGCCGTTCTACCTAAAACGGTGCAGCTGCACTTTGTTTTGATGCATTTTATTTGGTCATGAGGGTATTCTCTAACTCTATTTCGCTTTTATGTCAGCAGTACTCAAGTGAACAAAGCTGGGTCATACAATTATCATTAGGGACTTTGACATATAAATTTACTTTGGATTCCCCGTTCACTCTGTTGTCTGTCTTGGCATCTTATTTTGTTGCTAACCACGTATCTCCTCTTATATATGGTCAGTTTTGATACATGTCCCTGTACTTGTACTTCTGTTGATGTATTTTCTGTAAAACAAAGTCATGATCTATTGTCTACAAAGGTTAAGTTTTTAATCTTGTGGAAAAGAGTCTTAACCCCTCCACCAAACTTTTTTTTTTCTTTTAAACTATCTCATTGCACTCATGCTTTACAGCCTGCATATTAACATGCACCATCAGTAAAACCGTTATTTTAAAATGCTATTTAAACAATATCTTAGTCTTGACTACTCATTAAGTCGCCCCATTTTACCAGCAGCTTCTCTGGGCCCTACGGTAACACATCACTAGTCCAGATGCCCCTTCACGTCTTCGGCACCTCCAGTGCCTTAAAAACGCTTGACCTGCTGGTGACTGCCAAGATTGCCACAGATGCAGCGGGCCATCTCCTCTGCCCGCTCCGGAGGTAAAGCGGCCACAAGCCCCCAGTTAAGTCGAAAACACCTTGTGTGAACTCAGATCAAATTAACCTTGTTTCTTCTACAGCAGAGGTGTTATTCTAGGATCTTTCATAGCACTAATTAGAAAAGACACAGCCAACCTGTGAGTTTCTGCATGACAGGACATTTGTCCAGCAGCAAAAGTGCTCTAGGTTCCCAGACATCCTTACCTCTTGTATCTGGCAGTAAACACTGAATTTTCAACCCTACAAACACCAGAACAATTGCCACTAATGGCTAGGAACTTTAAAAAGCCCAAACTCCAATTTTAGCTCATTATTAGAACTTTGCCACAGTATATTTATATTTCCATATTGTCTTTGCCTCCTAGGACACATAAAAGCAGAAAACAGCTGTCTAAAATAGCCCCCTCCCCTTTTTTCCCCTTACCTGATACTATTGATTTCTTCATTTATATTTTTCTTTTACTCCTAATGGCTTTACAATTAAGCCTGAGACACATTTGATATATGCAGTTTGAAACTTACTTCCCACATTTAACCAGGTCAGTAATTTTAGTTCTATCCTAATTTCTTACCTTTACTTCATTGAGATTCTGCCTGTTGTTTCCTACCTATCCATCCGTATGTTTAACGTAGTCATTACCCATTCCTCTTTGTTCACATCATAGTTCTTCCCTTTAGTTATGTTTATAAGCCTAATTCTGTCTTTACCATAAAAAAAACTATATTCTGCCCTTCCCAAAGCTTTCTTTCTGTTCTGGTCCCAAACCCTTCAGTACATGATACCTCACAGTCACCTCAAATGCAGATCCCATGAAATGAAGGCATCAGCCGTGAATCTGGGCACATTTCTGATTATTTATAGCTAAGCACATTATGAAGTAGGTATATTTTCAAAGCCCTTGCTGATTTTGTTAATCACAGAGACCAGCAGCAGAACTAATTTGAATGAAAGCCATACAGCAGTTTGAATTTTCATTTTAGCAGACTGTTAAGTGTAATGCATCTTGGATTAAAAAAATAGGAAATTCAGGTTAGGGACAAGTTAGAACCATTATTTTTGTGAAGGATAAAAATATGCATTCAATAAAAATATTATTTTTACATCATAATTTAAATACGCACAATGTGAGAACAATTACAGTATTTCATCTTATTTTTCCCCCTCTCCTTAGAGATATCTAGTAGAATAAGAGCATCCTACATAGTTGTGCAAAAGAAAGGACAGTGAAATACATAATTTTTATTACTTTTCCAAGACCACATTCATGGACAAATGCTGTACGTTTGCCTATGAATACACAGAGCAGCACTGGTGGATTTATGCAAGCAACGTGTTTTAAGACTGCCAGCAATGAAGCATCATTCAAACTGCACTGTAGTTCATGAATAAGCCTGTAATGTTACACTACAGTAAGTCTATTTGACATTCAGTGGTGTGATGCAGTGCACAATTATAATAAAGTGCTTGGCAGGGGGGAAGGCTAGAGCTTATGATATGCATGTGGAATACACCAATGACTTTAGGATGGACATTTAGATCAAGGTAGGAAGACAGAGATAGAAATAGACTCAAGGAATGTAAGTGCTTGTCTCAAAGTCTGATGGTATATTCTGAGAATCTATATATTCAATATACGCACTCACACATGCACACCCTGTTAAAGCAGCAGAGAGATCATCTTGAATTAGAATCTACGCTTTTCTTTTTTTAAAAAAATTATATAGCACGTTACACTTGTTTTCTGGTAGACAGCTGGGGAATTTTTTTTTTAATATAGAAGCAACAATATTTATGGTCGATGATTTAAAGAAAAAAATGAAGGAGATCACTCTATAAAAGTCCTCTTTCTTCCCTAGCTCAAAGGACTGACTTGTTCTTCAAACTGATTAGAAGGAAAGTCTTATACAAAATACAGCTGGTCTCAGTAACATCTGCCTTGCACCATACTGTTTGTTTTTTCTGTTTCTTAGCTTTTTTTCCCCGAGATCCAGATTCTTTTTGGTTTGTTTGCACAATAGAGAGACTAATTCAAAGAACAGAAAGGAGATATTCATTGGTTTTAACAACGCTATTCATTAATATGTTGAAGACCTGATCTGATATCATTCACATTCCCTCCAGACTTTGAGTCATCATGGTATTTTTCTCCCCTCTTGCAACTCTATAGTGCACTGCACAGCACAGCCTCAAATTATGTGTTGGACAAGCACAGCAAAGAAATAAAGAAGGGGTCAATAGAAGCTGAGAGCTACAAACACATTAAAGGCAATATACAACACCAGTGGTTGAATATTGACCTCAGGGCGGTAACTCTATTTTGGCATGCCATGCTACAGCACATGAACACATAGTCATCTTTACAACACAGAGTGGAATTTAAGAGACTCACATAATTGCCTGCGAGAAGGTACAGGAGCACTTCCAAATGCTGTGCCCTGTAAATAAAACACATTTTTTTTTTTTTTTTGGAGCAAAAGATGTCAGATTAACAACGGCAGCAAATGAAAAAAATGACAAGACATGAAGAAAATGAGGGCAGCGAAACAAAATAGAGACTGTTTAGATAGAGGAGCTTGTTATTACTGAAGAACTATAGTTCCTATTTTCAGATAAACATAAATTATAGTAGAGAAATTTTTATGAGTAATCTACCCATCAGCAGACAAAATGAGCCAGAAAGAAAGAGAGAGAGAATACAGAGAGAAAAGACTGAGAAAAAAGTATCAGCATAAGACAGGCATGCTCACACTTGTCAGAAATTAAATTTGATAGGAAGGATAACATACAGAGTATATATTGAAATGGATTCCTTTACAAAAAAAGCAGCTGATACTGTCACTGTTTGAAGGTAAATTTCAAACAGGTAGGAGAGCTAGTGCAGGAATAGTTTGGTCCCTGTCACTCCCTCCTCGTCTTCTCTCCACGAGTCTTTCCCAAGTACTCACTGGGGCAGTCTGACGACAGCTGATAGGAAGCCACTTTAGCTAGTCCCTGACCAATAGAGGCAGCATGCTCTTTCAGTAGAGCGCTACATCTTTTCTTATTATGCCCATAATTGCCTTGTCGCTCTGAAATACCAACTACGCACATAAAGAAAACATGAATCAAATGCCAAGCAAGTTACATGGGTTGGGACCTACCGACGAGCCTCTTCCACCCACCCACCCCCCCAAGCCTGTGCCTCCCAAAAGACAAACCAGTGACAGGAAACTTGAAGAGGATCAGAAAATGAGAAACACTATTGTATCGTGTCTGAAGAGCAGCGTTAAAACAAACCAGGTCACCTCGCTCCAAAACTAGATAATACAGCCACAGCTTCACTTTGAGTTTGTGCCCAAGGCTCCACTCGCCTTCCCAGCGTAACTGGGCCCTGACCACTAGGACCAGGCAGTCAACAGTGACCAGCTACAGTAATAATTACACTGCATTTATCACCTAGAAAAAATGAAACACCTGAATCATAGGCGATTCAAGTGGAGCTTTACTTCCTTTGGCTATGCACCATTTTGAATTAAAGACTGGGAACTGATTTACCAGGCATTTAGATATTACTACATACTTGTTTTCTGTATTTTTCAGGTCTTTTAAAATTCTGTCACTTTTACAGAGCAAGGGTGGAGATAGATAAGTGTATCTGACACGCATCACAGAGAAACCATCTCTAAACCACTCCTCCCCCTCTGATCCTCTTTAGCGAAAGCCAGCACCACTCCGATGACTGGTGAGGGCAGCGGCAGCGGCCGTGCAGCTGAGACCCCGGCTCGCTGCGCCCGCCGCCGCGCACGCCGGCGGCCCCGCTAGGCCCAGGGCCGGCCGAGCCGCGAGATAGCTCCTGTTCCTCAGAGCGGCTGTCCTGCAAAACGCTCCTGGAGCCGAGTTAAACTAAGATACTGATTTATTTCTAAGATCAGGAATATCCACGGCATACATTCTCAAAAAGCTCCAAAATTTGAATTTGGCCCTCCTAAAGGCAACAATTTTTAATTCTTCACTTAAAGACACTGAAATTATTCGTGAAAAAATATACAAAAATGAAAACCACGAAGTATATTGATCTGCCAGTAGTTAACTGACTGCTTGCTACCTTACCAAAAGTACTTTTTTTCATGATTTCCTATGATTTTTCCCTGACGAACTGAAAATAAAACATTTAAACGACCTCAATATTTACAATTCCCTCAACCAAAGGACTGGGAATTTCATTAATATTCATTAGTAGTTAGTATTATCACAACTGCTAACCAGCTAAGTAATGTACTTCTAATAATCTAATGCTCATTTACAAGGCAAAATGTGAATGAATTTGACTGCATTACATTCTCATGTTTCTGAGGAAATGGCCTTTTTAAGGGAAAGGAGAGCTATACATCTTTTACCCAGAGCCTCCTTTCCTTCTTTCCCCTCCTCCTCCACAAATAAAACATTATCCCCTTCTGCAACATCTAGCATCATGATAACAGCCACTCTCAAAAGTAAGACAAGTTCAGACACTCTCCAGGGAAAACTCTGTAAGTGACATTTCTCCTCCTGAGTCAATACTGAACTAACATCTCACCCTCCTCCAGAGGATACTGGACATCGGAGCATGTCCTATCATCTCTGACAAAATTCAGTAGCCACGCTGTGGCCACTTCTGATTAAAGGCCAACCCCATGACACACGTTAATAAATAAAAATAATGAACCGGGAGCACGGGCAAAGACTGTCAACAGGATACTCATATTCTTCTTATTTAGTAATCTCCCACAGTTTTAATCACATATAGCTTTTTCTCTTTCCCTTTTTTTTTGTTTGTTTCCTGAGTGTGCTTAACATTTTTTCATTCTTTTCTGTATACACCAACATTTTTTCATCCTAAAGGTGGAGAGACTTCCTTGGTAACTGAAGTGTTAAATACTGTATTAGGATGTTCAAGTGTCCTGTGACTCGTGGAAATGTAGAAGCTTATATAAGCAGAAGCTTTTATATTAATAATGTAAAGGTATATAAGCACTGCAGATGAACTAGATTGCCTTGTCATTACAATGTCAGTGTTTTACAAAGTTAGCACACTCACTGAGTGCTTTAAAGGACTAAATCTTCCCTACCTTTTTGATACATAATTTTAATCCAGGGAGACTTACTTACACATCTCTCAAACAATTCTAGTGTAAAGTTTGAATTTTGGTTCTGCTTGGCATCACTTTTTTAATATTCTAATACTGCAGTGCAGTTACATTAGGTGTTAACTGATGTATTAACCATCATCTAACTTCTTAACTATACATTAAGCATTTGCATGCATATTAAATGCACATGATTTATTTCCACTTTAAATGTCTTAAAACTGTTTTAGAGGATACGTAAAACACACTAACAACAGTATCTTCTGGACTTTGTAAATGCACAGGAGAGAGGTACAGTTTCATAGTCTCAGGACCACCGTGCACACATTTGATGTTTTGCTTGATAGCTCTAGCTATGTCTATTCAAGGTCACTTAATGTTTTCTGTTAAAATCTAAACCCAGCCAGTCCATACTGTCACTGACAAGAACCAAGAAAAAAGTTTCTGTGAGAATTATATTCCTTATTTTTCCTAATCACTTAAGTTAGTTCCAAAGACCTTTTCTTTCTTAACATACACAAAATGAGTCAGCCTCTAATTCATTTAACACAGAATAGATTTTTAGAGTTATAGCTTTGATACTACAAAGTACATTATGCTTCCAACAAATACCAAATGCAGTGTAATGACTGCAGCAAGCCACACTTCATCATCAGCCAACTAACAATTTGCTGTTTGTGATTAGAGACCTTCTGGAAAGAAAGTTTAAAAACGGACAGCCCTTAGATTTCACCTTTGAATAGGCCACGATGAGAAAAGTCATCAACACGTGAAAAGGTCACCAGATCGGAAAGTATCAGTCAGGACCCAGGAGCCTCTCGGAGTGCAGCTGTTAGGATGTCCCATTTCTAACGCACGGCCGACTCAGCAGAGCGACGCAGGAAGCACAGCTTTCTGGAGCGCTTTGCACATGAGCACAGCATGAAGGGGAAACGCTTCTGCTCAGACCTCGATTCCTGTCTTTTCTACATCCCTTCGGCACAAGAGGAGTATTGAGGTTCGAGTCTTGAGTGCCGGCCCGCCATCCTGGGAGGGCCAGAGCTCCTACTCTAGGACTTGCATGCTAAACCGGCTTACTTGTGCTACAGGTAGACACAGGGCAGGTTCAGACACTTCTTGGAATTCAAAATTCAAAAATGGTTAAGTCTCTGCATAAGCATTTTCATTCATTCAATATTTACCAAAACATCAAATGCTGAACTAATCACTAATTAGCTAGTTACTCATGCTTACGGTGGACTCCCCAGTAGATTCCCTATAAAGTATGTTCCCTTTGAAAGCAGGGTAGAGAATAATTTTTCTACTTTCCTGTGCCATGCAGTTCCAACACTACAGCCTTTGTTCCTCTTAAGAAAAAAGAGAGAATTCTTTTTTATCTTTTCTCCCTCCGCATAAGATATCCTTGCAGCGCTTATTGTTAATGCAGGAATGTTTGATTACCCAAGACACCCCTACAGTGAATGTGGATTTTATGCACCAAACAAGCTGATACATTGTCGCTCTGTTTATGTTTGTTCAGTCAGTCATTTGCAATTTTGTTTCACTTAGCTTTCAGAAATGCAATCAGACCATTACAAAATGTGGTTCTTCTTGAAAACACTATCAATTTTTAATCTTTCCAAGGTGAGAGTACAGCACAATTTCCATCAGAAGTCAAAGTACTCGCTGAAAGCTCCAATGAACTCACCAGGGGAATCTGGCATTAATTTCCCACAGATATTTTATTTTGCACATCTACCAAAATCTGTTCCTGCCAATTTTTCAAATAATGACCACAAACTCAGCCAGCCTAAATAGCTGTGACTGTCACTATTATGGGACAACAGCAGAAAGAGTCTGAATGAAAAAGATTCAGAATGTGAGCTATTTAATGAAGTAAAACATCCATGTCTGTAATAGATTGCTACGTGAAGCCTTTCAATAAAATATGTTAGCAGTTGCGGAAGTTGCCTACATCTCTCTAAACTCTGCAGTTACGAGTTCACCTGTTACTAAACTCTATTGCATATAGTGACTGAAGTCACCTTCAACAACCTGGAAGTCTGAGTACTGCAATACGGGAAATGGCCACATAAGCACAGCTGAACTGAATAACCCCAGTGCAGCATCACTGTGCAAATACGGCTGTTCCTTTGGTGTCGCCTTCCACAAGGAATCTTCACAAAAACGTGTATTGACAACAGATCAATCAATGCCAGAGAGCTCACTACCCAGCAAATCAATGTTTTCCCAATAAATGACCTCTCTTTTTTATTATTTAGAGCACAAACCTGTTTATTATATAGTTAACAAAGTCACAAATAAAAAGAAAACCCTTTGATGTTCTTAGAGAGTACTCACGGTAGGTGACATTTTCCCTGAATAGAATTATATAATACTTTGACCTAGAAAAAAAAAGTAGCTCTTTTTCATCACAGAAATGAGACTGATACCTTAATATATTCCAGAGTACTATCAAGAATATAAAGCACCAGCTTAAATGACATGTACGTATCCTGAAGTCTTCGTTATTACCATATAACTGATGCAACATGGAAATTTTGGTAGATGGTACTGTAGTATCGAGTAACTTGACAGACTGTTGATGAGCTGATAACTGAATTCCAATACATTTTTTATTGCCTGCTATGAGCCACTGAGTTCTGAAGGACAATTATTTGTCAATACATGATGGCATAATATCCATTAATATATAAGATTGCCAGAGATGGAAATTAGTTGAATCACTAACACATTCTCCTGCAAAGACAGAATATTTTTTCCTTCACAAATAAAGCAAATACTAAACCAGAAAGCCGCACACTGATGATAGCTTTCACTTGTATTAAGTAGCGCTTTACTGGGTGAGTATATTAATGACATAATTCAGAGTAGTGTGCAGCTCAGCATGAATAAATGCAGTAAAGGCTGACCGGGATCTTTCACTTCTGTAATACAATGTCACTGTTAATGTCATGACATTAGCAGGTCTCCAGATACCACGGTGCCACTATGTTGTAAAAACACAGACTTTCACCAGCCTTTACATCCTTTCGCCAAAGGTTCAGGTTTGGTGGAAGGTCCTTATTCATTAAGGCCTTCTTCAGCACTGGATTTTTCTGTGCACAGTCAACTATTCTGAGCACAAGCTTCTTCGAAAGCCCTTGCACAGCTGAGACCTGCATCTAGCTCTCCAGCATGTCTTGATTACTACACCATGACCCATGGCCGCCTTGACATCAGCAGTGCCTCTTCCAGCTGCATTTAGAAAGCCACCTATAACAGCTGATTTTATACCATGCGACCAATTCTTCACCTTAGCATTACATCCCCACCGCTTACCTACAATTACTACATTTCTGAGATGCCTGCTGTCAAGTTTCTTTATTTCAGGTGAGGGAAGTTCACTCATTGTATTTTTAGGACTTTTTATCATTTGGATAGAACTTGTTCTTTGTCTGGTCATCTATTTTTGTGCAAACTGATCCAAGGGATTATGTTTGTTAGGACAGCTCTGCACTGTCCTCTACCTGAATTTCAGTAACTCAATTACTGTCTGTTAGAAAGAATTCATGAGTTTTTTTAATTAACTTATTTTAAAGGAAATTACTTAGACTGAATGCTCTACAGCAGCTGCTAGCCTTCTTGTCTTTCATTAAAACAAATCCCAATTTTAAATTTTATGTGCTGAGACCACTTTCACTTAAGTCAAGCTCATCCACCTTGTATAGATAAAAGTAGACTTCAGAATAATTTTAAAGGGTTTAAGACATGAACAGTTGAATACAGAAAGGTGAAGAGTTTGGTACTTTTGAATAATCAGCTGTGTAAGTATAAATTAAAAATGGTAGTCAAAGTAGTAGTATTACGGACAACGATCAAGGCATTAAAACAGAACAGAAGCAGAACAGAGATTCTTATTCCTTTTAGAAAGATAGGATTATAAAAAGCTTAAAAAATATTACATTTCACAAGCAATTGTTTACATCTTAATCTCTTTTATAGCATCATCCAACTTTAATAACAGCCAACATTCAGTCTTTACAGCCCCTCTGATGAAAAACTGCTTATCATTTGTGTCTTCTTCCTTTATTAGATTTCAGATTGCAATGTGTTTTGCCTTAAACAAAGAAACAAGAAAGTACAAGTTGGTAGGCTGAAATACCAACATCTGGCATTCACATAGCTCCAAAATATTTAAAGCTATGTGCAGTTGCAGATGATAGCATGGAGATCACACATTTATTTTCATTTTTTCTTGAAAACTATGCCAGGCACGAACAAAATTACTAATAAAAAATAGCCGCAAGAGTGAATGCAACTACACAGTTTACAGATACATTAATATAAATCTGTTCCTTTTCCAAGTATCTTCCCAACTGAAGTTACAGCTCAATAAGGAAAGCCTATCCATCTCCAAGTTATCAGTAAATATTTTACTAGCGGTCTCTTGGCACATTTTCAGCTCCCATAGAATTAACATTTACAAGCACTTCTCTGCAATTTGCTTCTTCCATGTACAAGTGAAAGACCCTAAAACGTACTCGCACACTACAGTTTGGATTGCAACCCCATAAGGCCAAACTGCACATACTATGTTAACTCTAGATGCGATGCCCACAGAAGTCGGTCTTTCTGCATACCCACGATGCACTATGCGATTAGCAATAGGATATTTGTTTCTAATGGATAACCCAACTAATGTTACTGTAGCGCTAGCTTGCATTTGTTAACCAGATGTTTCCTTGGAAGCACCTCACCAGCAACAATAACAATCTGCTCAAATTGCTCAGGAAAAAACTTCTTACCGATAATTTGTGAATTCCTGCATGTTTCAACATCTGCCAAAATATTGTTCTTCCTGTTTAAAGTAGTAGTTGTAAACATAATAAACATGAAAAAGAAAAACAGTACCTCACATTGCAGACACCTCATTCACACTCATAATGTTACAGTAACTTCTTAATCACTGTATGAGCTGTCCACCTTTTTTTTTTTTTTTCTTTTTTTTCTTTTTTTTCTTTTTTTTTTAATCCTCTCAGGGTACTACTTTCCTTAAGAAAACCTGACATTAGCTATTGCTGCATTCAGGCCGGTACACGTTGTTTCAAAGCTGCTGCTTTGCTCATTTAAGTCTTTCCTGAACTTGGTCTTCCAGGCCTCTTAGGCACTATTGCCTATGATATCTTTTATTTGTAGCACATTAGCTGTACTCACTTCAGTAACAGTGTTTCTATTTTAGAGTTGTATGCTGGAAATGAACCTGGAGTGAAACTCCTGGACAGTTTCAGTCCTAAGACAACTTCCACCACTCTTCTACTTCTGATCATTCCCCTGCTCCGACCAGGAGTCTCCACTCCGCTGACGGTCTTATCTAGGCTGGTAACACATACTTAGGTCCTCTTACTTGCACTAATTTTTCTATATTTAGTCATAGTGGCAATCTTTTTTTCTGTGAATGGCCATTTTTTATCTGCCTGTACCTGCTCCATAACCATAAAATCCAGATCTGCAAGGCAATGTTCAGTCTTTGCACATATTAAAGATCCCACTGCAAACAAAGAAAAGTATCAGCTGCATTATATAGCATGGCAGTTTAGTTTACATTTTGAGGACAATTGGAAAGCTACTAAGGAATAAACTGTCACATCCATCAGATGTGGTGCTGTGAATGAATTAAAGAAAAGGTGGGGCACACACCTTGCTATTAGCTTACCCAGCAAGCACGTACCTTCTGGTACAGAATACTTAAAAGATATGTGAACAGAACAGGTGAACCTCAGGCCCCAAGCCGAGTTTGTTTAGTGTTTGCAAAATACCTTTTGCTGATACTACATTTAATAAGAGACTGTAGATGGCATAAAGAGTAATGGATACTTCACAGCCCCTCGGGGAGTGTTCAGTTCCTGAGTGGGATGGATGTAATTTCTTATCTGAACCATTTGGCTCCAAGCAACACCTGTGAGTGAATCTGACATCGCTCAGGAAGAAATGTAACGATGCTGGGGCACAGCTAAGGGGTTCTTCCGCAGGCTCGTCTTATTTATCCCTGAATTACTTCTCGCTTTAATCACTGGGGCCTTTCTCAGTTAGATTCAGATGGAGACAAAAAATGCAAATAAGTGGTTATGAGGTTATTTTTGTTTGTTTTCCATTTTTACCTATTGCTGCTTTTGTCTACACATTTCTCTGTCACTGCACATACACCCATACATGTAAATGCACACAATATACCTGGGACATACAAGTAACATGTCAAAAAATAAACATGGTATACATGACTGACTGAAAAAAATCACAGAGTAAGACCAGTTCTGTTTGGAATGGACTCTGCAGCTCTCCTCATACCCCCTCCTGCATCAACAAGCTCTCATTTAATCCAAGCCCAAATTAAAAGTTCAATATAGTAAACAACAGAAACCACTGGATGACTCTACCTAGATCAGAATATAACACTGTAATAAATGTTTGTATAAAGTAAAACTGAATAACCAGGGATTCACAACCAATTTTAATTTATGATCAAAAACCACTGCTGAATACATTTATTGCTACCTTTTCAGCACATATTTCTGCTGGAGCTCATTTACGCCTGAAAAAACTCCAGTGCTTTCATAAAGAATAGCTTTAATACTAAAATGAAGAAGAAAAATATATGCCAAAAACAATGAATGTGTGAAATTTAAATTTTTCTCCCTATTGCAAACTGCAAATATATTCATATATATAGAAACTGCAGACCTGCAGCATTTGTTTTGCCATATTAAATAAATAGTTCTACAGTTCAGTACACTATTTCCTGTAATGGTCTCTATCTGAAGTATTCCAGCAAGACGAAATCCTTTTCTTATTTTTAAGAGATGAAAATGTTTTATTATCTTTGTAAAAATAATCATGTGATTAACACTACAGGTTGGGATGCAATTACATAATAGGGCTAAAAGTCACTAGGAATCTTTCACATGCTAAAGCACTTTCTCCTTTCGCCAACACTAACGTAATATCAAGCTCTAAAATACTGTCGATACCCAGGCCAGGCACTCATACTCCTAAACCAAAACTAGTAGAGAACATTTTAAGAAAGATCTTGTTTAATTTAGCTCAGTATCATTTTATCTGTCATGTTCAGAACACTTCATTAAACTAAGTATCCTATTACCATTTTGACGATTAACTCCCGAAAGAAAATTAAAGAGTCATTAAAACACTGAAAGCAAAAGGCCTAAGTGCACTGAGCATAAGGTGCTATTGGGCAAAGTCAACCTAATCGGGAACAGACTGCCCCTTTCTTCCATAAATTCTTGAAAAAAATATCGACGTAGATCCCCATTATAGCATGTTCCCCCTCGACCCCCCAATTCTTGAGCTCGGTGTGTCTGAAGGTCAGTGAACGGCAAGCTGGAGAGCGCCCTCGAGCGAGACGTTGCGAGCCGTGGGAAGTTTGGAGCCAGCACGAGGTGCAGCTCTTGCTCAACGCTGTTAAGTATCAACCAAACCAAAGAAAGATGCGAGGCGTTTAGAATTTGCCCTCAGATGAAACGTAACAGCGAGACTCTGGCGGTGCCCTTTACTACCCCTATCCGCTGAAAAAGCGGTTTGGTGACAGACTCCTATAGCGAGTTAGGGAGTGCTTAATTAAGCTATTCTAACTAACAGAAACCATTAATTCCACAGAAGATCTCTAACACACACAGTGAATCCGTATTTCGAGCCTGTGTACAAACAACATGATTAGAATTTTTGGGTGCCCTGTTCCTCAATTAAACTAACATAATGGTGCAATCAAAGGGATATTTCAATTATAGCTGAAAAAGACAAGCAGATCTTTAAAACAAAACACATGATTTCACAAGAAAAAGAAGGCTGCAACAAGAAAGGGGATGGTTATTAGAAGACGCACATTTCATCCAGCAAAATCGGGCAGCAATGAAAACAACTGCCATTGGATCAATGCTCGACCGCTCTCGAGAGATGACGTTAGGGCCTGTGGTCCTAACTGGTAAATGCTCACATGACAATAAAATGCGACAATAAAAGCCTCCTTGCTCAATTAAAAAAAAAAAAGTCAAAAATTGATCGGACATAATCTGTCCTCTTACACTACAGAGCTGAAGGAAACTCTTGTACCAAAAAAGATTTCAATGCTGAAATCTATGTTAATTCATCTGCGTTTCCAAGTACAAGACTTCGTTCTTTCAGACTATTGATTCGACTTTGCTCCAAAAGGAAATTGAAATATACACAAAATACCACCCAAAGAAAGGGACACGATTCTGGGTACTTCTCATTTTCATCCTGATTTTACAGGCAGTATGACTAGCTCTCAAATTTAATTTCTAGTCCTCTAGTAGGAACTATTTTAATTAGCTAATTAGCTCCTGAAGACAGTTATCTTTGCTGCCTTTCTTTCCCCTTCAAAAGAAAAACTTTCCTTTTTATTTTCAAAAGAAGTAGGTAAGACAGTCATGGTAGCTGAATCTTAAAGACTTTTTTAAAAAACAAATAAAACAGAAATTAAAACAACAAAAGTTTTCATGATTCCTGTAACTAAACCATAACCTGATCATTGTGTTCAGTGTTTATTCATATCCTTTAGCATCTAGACTTGCCGACCGCATACAGAAAAATACTTGGCTGAATGCATGATCTATCACAGAAGTTTGCTATTAAATTTAGCTTTCCTACACTTTTATGTCTTTTCATTTACTTATACATATATTTATCAGGGTTAATTTGACCCATGCCCTGAACAATATAATATTTGGGGTTTCTTGGCATGTTTTAATAATGTTGCCTTTAATTCAGGCCATTTGTCCTTTTCTTAAAAAAAGTAAAATAAATAAAAAGCCCTTTAGCATAGCATCTCAGCTGCTGAAGAAGCTCATCGCATATATAAGGCTGTGGAGGATTACTCTGTTACTAAGCTGTATGGTGTTACTACCCGAATATTTCTGCGGGTGCTTGATTTTATGTTTCCTTCAGTGCCGAAGGGTGGTGGGCCTTCCAGGCAGAGTCTCTGAAGCAGGTGACATTTCTATTTTGAACTCCAAACCTCTGAAGAAATTTTGGGTTTTAGATCTCTGAAATTCTCATTTGATTAGAAGTGGTTTGCAGCAACATCTAACCCAGTTTTGCACAGCTAGAGACATATACAAGCTGTGCCTAATTTTCTAATTGTCACTTCATAACTTTCCAAATCATGGATATAGATCTGCCACAAAACAGATGAGGTTAAATATGAAAAAACAAGTAATTATTGGAAATAAAGTTGTTAAACATTGCAGAAATCAAAACTGTAATGCAAAACAAGATATTTCAAGGGTTTTTTGGTGAGTGGGTGTTAATTATACACATTCACACAAGGAATTAGATACCATACTGAAGTTTTTACATGCACCACAAAAATGACAGAAACATCTGTTTGTTTACTGTATCGTTATGACAGTCACATTGACTTTTTGTTATCATTTAGGAGGGTGTTTTCTTTTTACATATTGACTTTGCTTTAAGGCTAATACAGTTAGTTACAGAATGTCAGAAAAACGAAGCCAGCTATTAAGAACTAATGATGACAGCCAAAACTGTCCTAGAGTAACAGCTACAAAAATAATGACAAACACAGGTTTTTAAAATGTTTTCTCTCTCCCTTTGGAGAATATCTAATACAGTTAAAAGGAGGTATCACCAAGAACAAGTAGTGTACATGCAGCCACTTAATTGGAAGGCAGGGGTATGCTTGTCTCCTGATTTAACATTTAAATTGACATATAAAGAAAATAAAGAAAAAATACTTTGGAACATGCTCTGCTCACTAGAACTCAGTCTCTCTTAACAGTGCGTGAACTGCCAATACTTTTAAGTATTTGTCATCTCAGCAAAATACTTGTACCTCTATTTGTTGTCAATGCATCATCCCATGAATTTAACCAGTACAAAATAAATAAATGTAAATGCTATTTTAAAGACTGCCAAGGTGTGATTAATAATAACCAATGTCACATTTAGAAATCAAATCCTCACTTCATGTTCATAAACAGCCTGAATGATACACAGCCAAACAGACCCCATCCTTATTGAAATGTCTTTTTTGAAGTGAAACCCATGTCATCAAAATGTTTTTACTACCCATCAGGAAGCATGAGATTGAAAAATTATCAGCAATTTTTGGCACAAAGAACTTGAATATTTTGACACGCTACCACATAATTAACTTGCAGTGAAAAGCAGCACAGCTCTAAACTTACATCATGAATAACTTTATGAGTAATCTTTGAGCAGTTTCACTCGTGAATGTTTTCAGTGAGGTTTATATATTCAATCCTAAAAAATCAGAGTAATTTTTTCCTCCCCTACCAGAATACATAGGGCACACAGACACTCACTGTACCTTCCTTAGGCTAGGCACACAACTTCAACTTTTTTCAGAAGCTAAGCAAGAAAAGGCAGAGAACGGATAGTGACGAGAGCACCTGTCAAAGAAGCAAGATTTCTGCTCAGTAACCCTTTCCCCTTCAAAAGATACCTACAGCTGCAAAAGAAAGGGTGGAGGTGAAGGCCTTGAAGGCAACTCGAGCACGTCACACATGCCAGTGTTTTCAGCAGTGGAGAATGGAGCCAAAAAGAAGATATATAAGAATGAATTAAAAACTGTGAAAGCAAACAAATAAACCTACAGTGCAGTTTCAAAAAGGTGTGCTAAATCTCAGGACTTCAAAATCTTCAGGAAACCCAACTTTGGTAGAGGAGGGGAAAAAAATAGAAATAGGGATACTGCAGAGCAATCTCTGCTTTTCAAAAGTCCAAGGAGGGAATAGGGTATTTGAAGTATGTAAATTCTCCAGTTTGCAGGGTTTCAGTGGTGCTCCATCCTGCTATGAAGTGGATGCACAGGGGCACTCAGTGGAAATTGGCCCAGCAACTAAAGGCTACTTTGCACACCGAGGCAATCCCAGCGACCCAAACCCCAGCAAATGCTCATTCTGGGAAGTGAAGGAAGCAGCCCAAGGTGTGTCAAGGGAAGACAAGTTCACAGGTTTTGGAGATCAGAAGAGAAACACATCACCCACAGAAATACTAAAAGCAGCAATGTACTTGCATTTGAGTAAGAGATTAAGCTACAAAGCAGCCCTAAAGGGAAAATAGTTGAATCTATTGACCCTGGAAGAGTCAAAACAGAAATGAAGAACAAGAACTGTAAGACTATGGTTGATAATCTCAGCAGTTTCCCGCTTCTGGGAGGGTTACTGCCCCGGGTGAGGCCCCCAAGCTCACGTCTTCCTGGTGCTCCCAGGTAGAGCTTAGTTCATGGCCGGGTCAGAGAGGCAGCAGGTTCAAGTCCTGCCTCGCAGCACATGCTCACCATTTCGACAAGAGTCTTAACGGGCCCAATCTGAATTGCTTTGTGTCTAGCCGAGCTCGTGCTAGATAAAATGTGCCAAAACCAATTAGTGAAGAAAGATGCTGCTATAGCAACAGCTTCTAATTTTCCAATTAGTAATAATTGCTGAAACACCTGCTATAACACACACACACACAGACTGGAGGTCTCTGAAACTAAGTTTGCTTTGAAGTTTTTTTAATTGACCTTTAATGAAGGGAAATGAAAGAGAAAAATGTGCCAATTCTTTTTCCTGCAATCAAATGTATACAAATAGACAAAGTATTGTTTATTTTTAAAGGAGTCCAAAGAATGTGCCCTGAGGCCTTAAGCTAATTAACTACGCTGTGCTTAGAGTTTCCCAGGAAAGAAAAAAATCCCAGATGGCAGTCAGTTACAATGAAGAGCTGTACAATGAATGCAATACTGAAATACCAACTGCAAGATGCAAAATGTGCTGCTTCACAGAGGAAAAGCCAGAGCACATAGTAGCATTACTGCAAACAAAATAAAAATGGAATTAGACAAGATAGCAAAGACCCTATTCAAGCCAAACCTGTTCCGATCTTTGAACACGTCCTTTTTGCATTTGAATATATCTGTACCCTCTCTTTCCAGTCACAAATGACAGTGAAATTCACATTTATTGTACAATGCACCCAGAATATTCTTATTCTTGTGGTAGCCATTACCCAACTACAAGCTGGAAGTATCTGAAGCTGTACTGTGGAATCAGATGAAGGCAGCAAGCACATACTTATTTCCAGTGTCAGATAACAGCAGTAGGAATTCCCACAGTCTTTACGTATTTAAAGTAGGTGCAATTTGCACTCTTTCAAATGTTTATCCTTCCTCCCTCACCCACTAAAGAGGAATTACATAACTATGTCATCTACCAAAACTGATCTTGAAAATAATAGTTGGTTTTCCCCACTTTTCAACATAAAAACATTCACTCCACCTGATTACATAGATATATCTGTAGTCACCTACTTAAGAGCACATTCTTATGTACACAGTCTTCTAAACACTGAATGTATAAAAATGCCAATAATGTAATGGAAGCACAAGGTAACCATAGTAGCATCCAAAATACTTTAAAAAAAAATAAAATCAAACCAAAACACTATCTTTAACAGGCTTCAAAAAGGTTGCTGGAAGAAGAACAGACTTTCTTCTGATTTGCAGTGAGATGTTTGATCTTACAATGTGGAATCATTTCATACTAGTCAGCAATTAATTTCAGCTAGCAAAAGACCAGCCACTCATTTGTTACCTATTTGTAAGACCCTAAGATCACACACAAGGATTTTCACGACAGCCCTCTCAGAGGGCTTAACCTCACTGAACGTTAGCAGCTAATCAGAAAGGAAAGTTCCAAAAGCGAATGTAAAAAACCAACCCCCCAAATGGTCAAACCTAGCAGCACTCCTTGAAACATGAGCATCATCAGATGCAGCAACGCGTGCTGCCGTTTCAAAAAATCGAGAGAGGTTACAACAAATATTTTAAGCTCTAGCTGAATAATGATGTTTCTATATCGCATAGTATTGACTTCTTTTAGGATTTGAATGGAAAAGGAGGAGAACAGCTCTAAAGACAAACCTGCACTTTTAGTGATGGACACCGCTCACTGCACTATCTTTATAAACTAGATATGCCCCCTCTGGGGACCAACAGAATTATTTGCTGTTTTTTCCTGGAGTTTTTTTTTTTTAGCTTATAGAAAATAAGCTGCTGTTTGGTGTTTAAAATAAACAAAAAAAAAGAAAAATAATAACTTAGCACATTAAATTCAAAGAGTCATCATTGAAAAAACAGTACTTACTGCAGCAGTAAGTACTGCAGTAAGCAGCAGTAAGTACAGTAAGTGTAGTAAGTAGTACTGGGGGAAATATCAATGGTATTTTAATATTCTGTTTTGCCAATGACCTAATTATTATTATTATTACAAAAGTGTCCCTTAAGTTGCATTCTAGTGTTTCATGCTTCAGAGTCTCAGTAACGTGTTAACTTCAATTTATATGAAACCACGATCCTTGCCCAGTTATTATTCCTGAAATCCAAAGGGACATCTTTGGATAGAGGAACTTATCTAAAAATTACTATTTCATTAAGCAATTCACTTTCACTTCACCTTTGAAAGGTGCGGTCTCAGTGACAAATACATTTTGAGAGAACAAAGTTTGTGATAAAGGCTTTTGCAGCATTATTAATTATACCTGCTCTCCGAATGCTTAAAAATAAGATACGCTTCCTTTATGTGCTTATACTAGGGCACACAAGACACTGAAGCTACTAGACATCTCACCTCTGAAAGGAATGGAAAATTATAGCAAGACGGAAGAAAAGCCTCTAAGAATCTTCTAGTTCCTATTAAAAACAGAATTTAGAAGGTAGACAGTTTTCTTTCCAACCTGCAACCTGGGTGAAACTTAAAGGATCCAATAAACTGTATGAGTTTATCTATTTTTCCTCATTTATTTCAGCCTCTGCAGAACTGGCCTTGCAATCTCAAGCTGCTTCCCAGGATTTCTGTGAGCAGTAAGAAAAATTAGATTAAAAAAATAAACCCAAAACAACCGAACAAAAAAATCCTCCTTGTTATTATACTTCAAATTGAATCCGCGACACTGTAATCCTAGTTTATGATCAGCTTTTGATAGAAGGGCTTCCTACTGTATTTCTGAGTCAGGTAGGAAACCAGGTATACTTGAAATCACATGAGAACTCCTTCAACTAAAGCCTTCTAATAGTTTGTAAAATAATTGCATTTATTACATTATTTCTGGTTATAAAAGAACAGAAATATTTTCAGAATCCTCACATCAGTGCACTACATAAGCACATTTGCTTTTAAGCACTAGTAATCTCATTAACACTGATAAAATTATCCACACTTTGAAAATCAAGCTATTAAGCATGCTTTTTCTTATGCTTTTTCCTCTAACCAGGCCTGTAGGTAATCGGCTTAAAAGCACAGACTGCACACAATTTTTACATGACAAAGTATGACTTAAATGCACAAACAAAAAAAGCCAAGTTTAGTGGTCTTTCTGAGCCTGTTAATCCTTCAGGGGGAGAGTCCTGAATCCTGCCCTCGGAAAGGACCGAGGCAGCACAAATGAGAGGTGCACAAGACAGGCAATTACAAAAGAACAGATGCACCAAGAATCAGCAGTGGGCTACACTGCAGGGAACGAGCACACTTAAGATTTGTATTGTGAATTAAGATTTAATGAATCCCCAGGCAAGCTTTATCAAAGAAACGAAAGGAAAGGATGGAAAAAGATGACTGCTTGATCATGGATTAGCTAAATGAATATGCTATATATGTTAAAAATAAAATCCACCCAAGGCAGAATGACCTTGAAAATTTAGCTATAGTGCTAATCATCAGGAGGTAAAATACTCTGTTATTGCAATGTAATGATGAATTGACTGCCATGAACAGAAATCTAGGTTGCAAAAGTATTTCAAGATCACAGTGCCATTTTCATAATATGCGTTTTATGTATGCTGTAAAATATGTTTTTCATTACGTAAAGGTTAAAAAAGAAAGGGAACAGCTTTCTAAAACAATTAAAACAATTAAGTGTACAAAATTTTCACTGGAAGAACATCTAGTAGTCCTCTTTCCTTATATTCCTCCCAGAGATAGAAATCTAAAATTAGATGAGTACCATATCACATCCAATACACAAATATAACTATCAAACACAATTATCTAAATGATGGTGCAAATTCACTGCACAAAGTGATTTTTCCCTTTGATAACTACACTAAAAGAACAGTTTTTCAGGGCAGAGCAAATAGTTTATGGACTGATGCAGACATATTATAGGCAAAAAGTGGTTATTTGGATAAATATTTCTATCACAGAAGTAGTTCCACTTCTTATCTCCAACTGCTGATATTTTTAAATGTAATGATGGTAAATGATTTGTGGAGCTGGGAACTGAAGCTTTCCAGTTTGCATTGTAAGTTTGAGGACATTTCTCAACAGTTTTCCTCTTATATTACGCATAAAGAACATGGGGGAATGTTCCGTTCCCGACAAATTGAACTCATCTGTGCAAGATATAATCATAGACCCAATCTCAAGTACCAAAATTGCTGATTAAGAATGCAGCTACTAAGGAGAAAAAGCGCGATCAAAACGTCCTCTGAAAGAGCTTGTTGTACATTACACATTCCCCAAAATAAGAGTAACAACAGCAATTTTATTCTGTTTAAGAGACTCAACGTTCCTCTGTGAAACTGCAAGGCAGAAAATCTGTGGGAAGTGAGGAATTTCAAAAGATGCAATTCTTGTAACGAGGGTCATCGTCAAAGTCGTGCACCCAGCAAGAAATGTTAAGACTCACCGCAGGGACTCAACCCCAGCCCTACGAGCATATCTGACTGCGCTCGTGTCCACGCTACTAACAGGACACCAGGTCCCTTCTCTGCCCAAGGTCATTCTTCCCTGACAGGAATAATTCAGCCATACCATTTACAATACCCTTGGCACTGGCAAGGTACTATTTAGAATTTAAGGCCACAGAAACTTTTTCAGAAACAAAGTATTCTGTATTTTGAACTGTGGGATGAGAGAGTGGAAACAAATCAATGCATGTCTTAAAAAAGCAGCATCTGAGGGTGAATTTCTGCATGCCAAAATATTGGTTCATATATGTTAATGTTTTCTCAAAAGCATAGTTCTTAGCATCTCTTGCAAATTATTCCAGAAAAGTTCATTTTAAAGAAGTATGATTTGAATAACAGTATTCAGAATCTTCACTTTTTGCCCAGTGTTTAGTTTTTGTTTCTGAGATCTTAAGTGACTAGCTCCCTTCTAGCATTAAACTCATATAAAATCATAATATTACTGTGGATAGTCTTCTAGTAGATGAACACCATATCACCAAATGGTATAACTACAGTCATTAGAGAACAGCAAAGCACTGCAAACTCCTACCTGCAAACAGGATTTAAAAAGTAGTAGTAGGAAGACATAGCTTCATAACTTCATTTAAAATACTACTGTCAGCAATACAATCTTAAATTTTGTAGTTTCTTTTCTTTCATTTGCACTTACATGAAATATCTGGAAAAAAATTGTTCTTTTTTATTTGGTATTTGAAGAACCAGTGGCCAGTACTACTGTACTTCTCTGGTTAAAACACAAAAACTCCCAGTGAAATACAACTTATCAAGAAGAGTAAAGAGCCTAATCCCTTCCCTAAAATGATACTTTCTCAGTAATGAAGATGTAGTTCTTATGTTTCTCCTCTATTCAGGATATGTATTTACTGGTAAATAAAAAGTAATCCTTCTCATTCAGTGCTAGAATACTTTTTGTAGCAGTCTTCAGAAAAATCAAGAAATATTTATGCATGAATACAGGCAGTAAATAGTGTCTCTGATTTAAATCATTTGGCTTTCAGCTTCGTCTTCTTCCTTCTCTTCATAAAGTAGCTGCTAGCAGCTGTCCTTTACTACAGGAAGAAAGCTACACATATATCCTTCCCCTCAGTCAATGTAAGGGCTCGTCACAGAGAAACAAGGTTGAACAAAACCCAAACAGCATGAGACCCAAAATTAAGAATATTCTAGTCCAGTAACAGTCATCAGAACAACTTTAGAGAAAGATGATTATCTACAATTGTAACTACTTATTTTTTATTTTATTTACTTTATTACTTTGATACTCTTTAAATGTGGAGCATCATAAGCATTTAACAAAGCAAATGCAAGAACAAAGGGACTTTATATAAATGCCAGTAGCAGACCCACTTTAAAGGACAAAAATGAAAGAAAAGCTATTAAACAGGCTAAATGTCAGAGATTCCTCAGTGTTTACACTTAATTAGAAGAAATTTTTGTTCTAGTAACACATTCTCAAAGTAGGGGACTTCACAGTTAATTGTACACCTGCTAGAAACAATCTCCACAGATTTCTAAATCCTATAAATGTGAAAAATAGAACAAGCTTTTTTTTTTTTTTTTTTTTTTTTTTAATGCACTACCTATTGTTGCAGAGAATAGCTGAAGCATACTTCCATACGTATAAAACAGAAATCATCTGGAGATTCTCCAAAAAAGCAAATACAATTCATTTCTTGGTAAGTAATTGTTTGCCACCAGGACTTCATCCTGCAAGCTCCTCAGAGAGGCCCGACTGCTCTGCCCATGCTGCGCAGAGGTCTGCCCGCACAGATAACATTATGCAGATAATATTATGCCTATGTTGGCAGCCACAAGTGCTAGCCTAAAAGGTACAGCTTATTACCAGTCATCATATTTTGATTTGTAACCCTTCTGTGTTATTTCTTCTTCTTTTTTTGGGGTGTGGGGGGGTGTAGTAATAATAAAGATACTTCACTCCTTACATGGTGAAACATTATACACAAATTTTAAAATACCTGGCAAATCTCTTGCATTAGTAAGATAATTTATTTGACAAGAAATTACGCTTGAAGTCTGCTGAGATGCACTCTGTGGCTCCACCCTGTTCGAGGTCACCACTCCTTCCCCCGTGTCACTTAAATCTCAGGCGGTAATTGCCACCGAAGGGATGGCAAGCTGAGACAAGACTGGGTAAGGAGCAGTGGAAGAAGTCAGGGGCGATAACCTCTCGTACCAGCTCTCTCAGAAGAGCAACTACACCTCCATGCTGCTAAATACTGGCAAAAAGAAAACACTTGGATTGCCAAACAGCACAGAGGATGCTGGAGCTACCACACTGACGATAAGAAAAAATACAAACAACGACACATTAGACCTCTCCGTAGCAACCAGCCATCAGCAGCCTTTGCTGCCTCACGGACTAAAGGTAAACGACAGAGAACGGTTATTTGTCACTGGCAGCGCCTGAAAGCAGGATTAGGGTCCTTCGGATGAAAAATTGTTCTAATCAGATGCACAGGATTTGTAGTCTTTCTGAAGAGTTGTGAATACTGACTACCAGCTACCTGTACTCGGATCTAGCATTTTCAAATCCCTTGTAGATCAAGAAAAATTGTATCCTCCTAAGCACACTTGTTTGTTGCAAAGGACAAGGTATAGTAACAAAAAAATAGCCACCAAAGAAAAAATAAAAAGGGACCTTTTCCTAGCCTCAGCACTTTACCAAGCGAGTCTATTTGCACACAGCTCAACAGAAGTGAAAACCTTCCCAGCCATGCACAAGCAGAATCTCTTACTTTGCTGTATATTACACCACAGGTCATCACAGACCAGCTTTATCAGAAAAACTAACTTACATGAATAATGAAAATCAGAGTAGGGCATATAATGGGAGTTCCTTCTTGCATTTATATTTTTACTTACAGTATTAAGTAGTATTTTTTTTCTTTTAGTCTGAAACAATTTGCAAAGGGTTATCAATGAGCTCTGAACTCCCTGAGCCTGTTCTAAAAGGTTCCCTACCCTGATCTGCTGCTTTCTCTTCCTCATCACTGTGACTGGAAACGCACGCTCGACATCCGGCTTTTCTTCTCAGTCTGTGGGGAGACTGGTTGAAAAACCCGCCACTAAGCTGAGAAATTCTGCCATTTGGCTTAAAAGGAGCATTAACGCCAACGGCCGAGTGCAGCCACTGGAATACCAGGGCTCTCAGACTACCAGACAAAATGCACGCGCTCAGCCTGAGTCATTCAAATTTCACTGATCAGAAGATTAGACCAACCTGGTTGCAAATCTCAGGACCGGCTCATCTCGAGAGTCAGTGACACGCTCCAGACCACGCCAAGCGGAGAGCAGCGAACCTTGGGCGCTCAGGGAGATGCACGGGACGGCTTCCCCAGCCTCCGCCTTCTCCAGGGCTCTCCTCTCAACAACTGCACAAGGCCCTCAGTTTTCACAGCGTTTAACTATTGATTTGTAGAAGAACTGGAGTCAAAGAACGTAAACTGATGACCATGGTCAGTAACTGAGAATTAGTGGGAGTTACTAATTCATTCTTACTCCTAAAGCTTCTTACTGAGGTATGGCATTTGTTTTCCCTCATCAATGCCTGGAAGGGCAGTCTCGCACTGAAGCCCAGCTGGGTTAGGTACAGCCCCAGGCATCTTCAAAGGAAGGCAGAGTGACCGTGATCACCAGAGACGGACTAAGCGGGCCTGATGTAGAGTACAAACTGTCTGTCGATAATGTACGTTACAAACTGTAGAAGAGAACACCGTTCTCCCTTCCCTGTTCTTTAACAAGGAACAGACAGACAACAACGCGTACCTCTTCCTGCTAAAGTCAAAGCACTGGATATTACATTTAGAACTTTCCTCCAGCATTTCTTCATAAGTTTAACTCATCACAACTCAATGATCTTTCCTGCAGTTTAAAAAGAAAAACAAGGACAAAAATCATAGTATCTTACTCCCTAAGTACAGCGTTTAACCAAAGGAAAAACATTCTATGACCAAGAGGCCAAATGAGAGTAAAACAAATGCATTTATGAGGATTCAGGCATAGGTCTGCAATCAGCCCGCCTCAGTGCTACCCACACTAGACTATATATTGAATTTAACTTGTAGCACAATGATGAAATTTATATACCTCCGATAAATCAAGTCTTATTTCCTTCTACACAAATGAGGAAATCAAGAGAGAAAACATGATACAGTTTACACGCATTACCTCAAATGCCAGTGTTACAAAACCCATAAAGGAGGAAGCTGAAATTGTAGATTCTTTTCCTCCTCATTTTTCTTATTTAAGGTCAGTTTATTGACTCCCATAGAAATTCCAATTCTATGGCTTTGGAGCAGAGCCAACCTATCAGGTAATGGTCAAACTTTTCTCCTTATTTTCCTACTTGCTTTAGCTATCCTTTGAACCATTTCATTCATTAAAAGACAAAATGAAAAACAGACTGGATTTACTAAATGACAGTGCAATTTGAGGTTTTTTTTTCCTTGTCAGAAAAGAATCCAAGAGGTTGGCCAGCTTTTTGTGCAAATTATTTATTTTATATTCTGTTTTCATGGTAGCTGCTGTTTATTATACAGGCAATAACCAGCATGACTAAAACTTTTAAAAGCAGCAAAAATATCAATACCACTACCCTGACCAGCATAAACCTTGCAAAATTCATACTATAAAGTAACTGAAATAAAGTTTCTTTGTCTGAGGCTAAGCTCTAGACACTCAACGTGGTCATTTCTAGCTCTAGACCAATATTCATCACAAACTGCCCATCAGTCCTGCCCATGTCATTCTGTGCCTTTCATGTCACCAGCATTAATAGTTTCTCCTCTGTCTTCAAGCCTTCCTCACCAAGAGGACTACAAGGAAAAACATCTCCCCCACCTCACCTTTGAGAAAAGCTTACTTTGATCTTGTTCCTTGATTCTCTCTAGTGGGAACCCTTCAACCAGACTGCTTTCTCTCTTTCCTCTTCCATCAATTATTCTTTCAGCTTCCTAGCTAAACACTTCTGCTCCTCGGACATGTTCCTCCTCACTTCTCCATCTGACCTCCTGGAGCTTTCTGCATTCCTGGGTTACTACTCAAACCCCCTCCCTTCCTCAAGGCCATTTTCCTTTTCACACACAGTCCTCCATAATACAAATAAAAACATTGGCAACGGCTAAGCAGTTGCCACACTCAGAATCATTCCTGTCAATATATGAAAGGAGAGATGTTGGAAATATCTGCTTTCCACTATCTCATTCAGTTTTAAATTATCTGAAGACTGTCTTGCCTACATAGTGACATACTATATAGCCCAGACATAACAATAGAAATTAATTTTATTGCAATTATTAATAACTTAAGCCATCTCCAATTAAATCAGCTTCCATTCTCATTCGTATTTTGGGTAACCCATTTAGACCAGAAATCTTAGTCACGTCTGAGGACACTTCAGGCTACTTGGAAAGTTCAAGCTGTATACCTAGCTAGGTCTACCTAGCTGGGGTGACAACTCTTGTAAAAAGAGTCTGTCAAGGCAAGAAGAAATCCTTCCCTTTCCCCTGAAATTTCTTGAAAATATTACTATCTTTGCCACGAGTAATGCTATTTAGCTTCCTGCAATTGTCTCGCTTGGGACACTGAAATTTGAGAAGGAGTCCTGTATGTGTCCCCTGAGTCAAGCTATAGTAGCAGCACACAAATTGTTATGCCAGCTGGGGCCACCCTGCCTCCCGACGATCCTGCCAGAGGAACATACCTGCTACCCTGGGACCTCACTGTATCAGCAACGCACCACAAAGCTGCCCTAGCGTACTGGGAGCACCGACTCCCAATTCTCAAAGCAATATCTTTTAGCATTTTTATTGTTTTTAACTGTTCAAACTAGCGCTCGTTAGCTAAGGTAGACCATATGCTTAAAAGTGATAGTCCTGCAGCATAGCAAATAAACTCATCTCCTAAGAGAAGGACTCACTTCTTCCCGATGGCACCAGTTCTCCTAAACATGATATTGCAAAGATATGGAAAGATTTTGCTTTTTCTTCCTGTAGCACTTCTGATTATAGTTCTTATTTTTTCATCAGACTACTACACCTACCAACTGTATTCATGGAAAGTGACAGGGATATAATTTTTTGATGTAAAACAGCATAATCAGAATAAATTAATTTGGGCAGCAATTTTTCCAAGTGAGTTACCAGCGTGACACCAAAAACAGGACTAGGAAGACCACAGTCACAATTCATCATCCTGTAATGGGGGACAGTGGGAAACACCTGTCCTCTACTCCCCTTTTGCAAAGATGCTTCCTGTTCACTGAAAAATTAGTAATTTCAGAACTGAAGTACATGCTTTCTCCTTCTGTTTTTAAAACTCTCTGCCACACTCTGCAGGTCACAAGGCGTCACATCATCATGTTACATTCTCAGTGGAACAGAGAAATGTGTGCTGTGACCTAACTGAAGGGGAAGTAGACTGTAATGTCTCTTTGAGAGGGAACGGATTAAAAAAAAAAAGCCTAAATCGCTAAAAACTTTCAACAGGTATGATTTAAGAGTGTGGTCATCAAAGACCAGACAAGCGATCAGTTTGCACAGGAACTGAGAACTGACACAGATATTCTACAGCTAGGTTAGTATAACGGCTGTCTTTCTTTTCCACGGCCAGCTCTCTCTCCTTGTCTTCCAAGGCTTGACAGGGAAGCCCTGCAGCGGTACCTGCCTCGGCTACATAGCTCTCCGGAGGGACTGACCGTTGTAGGCCTGCTGCTAGGGCTTCCAGCACAGCGCCAAGGTGGCTGAGGAAAGAGGAGACAGGTAGGTGATCCTCCAAAGCGCGGCCCTCTCGCAGCACACTGAGCACTTCCAGATGGCCCGAGGAACCGCTCCTGTTACAATGTTAAAAGCTAGCCACCATCAGCCGAGACGCTTTCAATGACACATGCTCTAGTCCATATAAAAAGCAACTCCTTTTACTCCGGCCAGAGCTTCCTAGTGTTTGCTCCTCACTCTCTTCAGCTGTCTGCACAATATCAGAAAGTGGATTAACAGCTTCTCTCTTTGCCAAGTATCCCACTGGTGTAAACTCACTCATGACCGAATCGGCTAATAAAGGACAAAACTCAAAAGATGCACAACACAATATACTGTACAAGATATTTAAAGGTTAGAACGGGTGGAACAGGCAGAGGCAGTGCATCAAATTCCAACGTGTCTTGAATTTTATAGCCAAGAAGAGAAATTCAATAATGAATTTAACAATCCTGAGCAAAAGTGAACCTGAGAAAGCAGCACCAACTTTCAAATTCATTTTAAAAATCCCTGATCTCCACAAAGCCTAAAATTAAGTCCCAATGCTAGTTACATGTTATAGATGCTGCTAGCATATGTCCTCATGGATACAGATGTGAAATTCAAGACCCTTGGATACACCTCAACCTGCCATGGCTTCTTTCCCAGATGAGCTTTCTCAACCTTGATAGCTGGCTGTATATAAAGTTTCTCTTCATAAAAGTGGTATCTTTTCTGCATCTCAGACTGATTCTCAGGGAACAAAGATAGTTAAGAGTTAAAGATAAGAATAAAGATAATTAAAGTTAAGATACTTTCAACTTTCTTACTAGTAACAGGAAAAATTCTAAGGGTTTACTTTATATTTCCAACTCATCCAGCCCCTAAAAAAAAAAAATAATATTTTTGCTATAAGCAACAGTTGACTTCCACTAATCTGAACAATCAAGTTTTGCAGACGTGAGTGATACAATCTGATTTCCACATTACTGATTTGCATTTCTGGAGTACAAATTTTAAAATGTTTATAACTATTCATAAATGTAATCACTTTCTGCATTTTTCTAGCTGTGAGGATTGCTTTTACCATCAAAAATATCTTGATGAGACTCGGTAAATATTGCTTTCTCCTAATGATTTCAGACAAGATACCAGTGAGAAAAACTGTATTAAAAAAGGCAGGCACAAGGTTCCTTTAACATTACAGGATTCCATTTTTAAAATTCTTTCCATTTTATACACATACACACATGCACACATATATACATGTAGGTATATAAACACACACACATATATACACACATACTTCTCCCAGAAATGAAACCTTGGACATGATGTATCATTTACAATTTCAGAAATCAGTTTATTACAGGAGAAGCTGGGAGGCTCATTAAAAAATGAGATTTATATAGCAGAAAGTTTGATTCAACCTTAAATATTGGAATAGCTACTGCTGCATTATACAATCAAGACAGATGACTGGACAAACAAGGACTAAAAAAGCAGAAGTGCCTTATAAGAAGCGAGCCAAACATTTATGCTAACATAACAAAACTTAAATCCTGCTGAATTACTTGAAAGGATGGAAAACTTATCATTATGAAAACAAGATAAATCTAAATAATAAAGATATATTAAACCACTGTAAAGACTTATTTTTTAATTCTTTTTGCAATGTTGATAGTCTTATGACATAGGTCAAATTTTTTAAACTGGAATATCTGATTTGAAACAGCAGATCACATTAAAATCTTGTCACAATCTTTCTTCTTCCCTCCAAGTATATTATCTCCACATCTTGTGAATGCCACAAAAATGCAACTTTTTCAAAATGAAAGCAATAAGCTCTCAACAATCAAATTATACAACAACTGAAGTAAATTTTTTCATGGAGGCTTTGCAGGATAACATTTATTACATATTATGTAGGTAGTCTAATTAGGCTAATGAGTTATGCTGACAGTCATTTAAGTAGGAATGTTCAGAACAACATGGTGATTATACTCTCTAATGAACTAGTCTTTTTTATTATTTATTTTTTGTCTCAGATAGCTTTCAGCACTAACTTACAACGCTAAACTTCCCCAGAGAAATCTTTATAAAATTAAGTAAGCGGCTGGCTAAAGGTACCTTTTACTAAGCAATTATTTACACTGAGCAACTAGTAAATATCGTGTAAGCATTATTTCAAGCTTTTAAGTTCCCTGATAGAATTACACAAAAAAAATCCCACATTCTTCTGATTAATTTACATAAAGAAATACATTAATATGCCTCCACAAAGTTCTTCATCTTCAGAGCAATAATATTGACAAAGCAGAGCACAACCTCTTTCAAGACGCAATTTCCCAACGCTTAGTTACACTGTCCAACATCAAATGTCTCACGGATGCAGGGGAAACTTCACGCTGAACTAGCTATACTGGGTTCACACAAACTATAGTTCCTCCCTTTTTTATCCATAAAACACACTGCAAACTTTGTTGTGTTTGTAAATGTACTGACCTTTAGGCATGCAAACTCACAGCTACAATATTTCTTCATTACAATTTATTTGTTTATTTAAACTCTCAAGTTTGGCAGAGGAAATAAAACAAAATGAAGTAGCAATATCTTCTTTTGAGTATTTCATAATCAAGCAAACAGGTTTGTGGTTTAGTAGTGACACAGTTACACGAGCATAGATTTAAACACACACCCGATTCAACATCCCATCCTCTGGGAATCTGTGCCCTAGTTTTCTGTGTAACCTACAGCACATGCCAAATTTGAAATAGCAATATTTCCCTAATCAGTTAAATCTGGGTCAAAATGTCACCTCAACCTAGGTCTAAGTCAGCGACACTTCCTACCTCTGTACTGGCCGTAACGAATACTTGCACGCGTACAAATAATAGTGGGATGAGGGAATCAAAACATCCACAGCACAACAGTCTCCTAACAACTACTACACAAGGCAGAAAATACATCCACGCGATACATCCATGTATCCATACTTTCCTCTAGCACACATGGATCTGACTAATCACTTTAGGAAAGCAAAGCACCAGGAACAGGAAGTTTTGGTCTCCAAAGCTGCATGATAGCTCCCATTCCAAAAAAAAAAAAAAAAAAAAAAAAAAAAGGCACTTTGCAATGCCAACTCCTGCTTGGGCGCAGTTCATTTTCACAGTAGCAGCTTTTGCATTGTATTTATAGCAAATTAAAGCCACTTATTTTCAGTCGGTCTAATTTACCTTGTGTACAATACATAACATACATAACATTTTCACATAAAAGCCCATTTGCAAGGAGGGGGCAGATATGCAACACTTAACTGGAATTGCTCAGTTGGGCTGAAGAGCAGGCCAACGGCAACAGGCAAATTAAGCTGCGCGCGGAGCTCTCACAGACGCGTGCCGAGCGCTCGCTCCACCGCCAGTCACCGCTTCCTAGCCGAGAGCTACCAAAGCAAAATAGTACAGCCACAGCTCTGCCTCCCTGCTCTCTTCTATTATACTCAAGGAAAACACAGATAGCAGAATAAAACATTACACCAGAAAACATAGTCTTCACTCAGAATATATACGCCAACTAGTAAAATCGGTGATTTACTGCATTATTGAAAACATTCTCTATGTTCACATAATTATTGCCTTTCAGCAGCTTACACAAAACAGGGCACAGGTGAAGCCAAGTCTCACGCTCTGATTTTACTGGACTTAGAGTAAACCCCAGCAGCATGCCTAGCCCTTCCTTATGGCACTCCCACTCTTTCAAGCCACTGATCCACAGTGTCAGCATTAATTTCACTTGTTTTCTTCTTCTCTGTGGAACAGCGCTACATGTATTTGATGCATATGAATGCATGCGTGTATGTGTGTGTATATATATAATGTATATCAATTGTACTATAGACAAAGACACAGTACAAACCCTTACATAAATTTTCCTGTAGTCAACCACCTTCCTTTACTTTGCAAACAGTTCCTGTTTTGATGTAACTGGCCCAGTGGTCAAGCAAAAGCGGAGCAAGCAAAGCAAAAAGGAAGTAGTTGTCTCAGCTTACATCGTTACCTGCTCTGGCTGGGTAGGCCTCCATGGAAACTACCTGCAACCCACACTACACACATTTCTGTTGAAAAGGGGCTTTTGGAGGGGGTCAACCTCTCTTACAACTGAGGCAACCTTGCAAAAGTTCCCGTACGCTACTTCTGCCGGTGCTGCGAGCGGGCAAGCAGCTTTGCCTGCTGCCAGCCGAGGATCCCGTTTCCCGGGTTAATCGCGGGGACTGTTCAAACAGGGAGACATCTGGCACACCTCTCCACAGAGACTACACAAATCATTTCTAATCTCTTCCACCCTAGCGGGGCCTGGGTTTCATCCAATGCTAATTTGCAATTTCACTGTGCTCTCTATCATTTCTACAGACTGTGTTGTTAAAATACTGAGCTGTATGTTTATTCCAGAGGGGGAGGGAGGGAAACAGGGCTGTAATCAGAGGAGTTTTAAACTGCTAAAAGGCAAAAGAAAAAGATTAGAGAATATCTGGCTAGTACTGCTCATTCTGTTTTTAAGAATAATTTGTGATATTTGTCAGAGCTGTTCAAAACTAATTGTTTGAGGAATAAACAGAGCAAAATGTGGCAATGAAAAACATATATAAATTTGAGGCAGTAAAAAGGGTGAAATGAAAAACGATATTCCTAGGAGTACTGGTTGCAAAAAAATCTAAACTCATCAATTTTAGGCACAACAACAGATAAAATTCTTCAAGCAAGGCAATTATTTACTTCTCTTTGCTCTAAAGAGGAAATGGAATTAGGCAAATAATTACTTTAACGTAATGTAAAAACTTAAAGTTTCATATGTGAAAAAGATTCTGAGCTTCCCCCACACCCCCTTAGTTATTGATTGCTCTGCTCACACTTTTCATCTGAATATCTTAATGTAAATGAGGAAGAGGATCACAACAGGTCCTCCACCAAGGGGCCTCAGGGGTAGACACACACAGGTGGAAATCTGGTTAGGATAAACTCTGTTCCGCTTTTCTTGAGAGGTGAAGAGGCATAAAATAAAAATAATCCTCTGAGAAGTTTATCGCATGGCATCTGTGTCAAGCAGGGGAAGAAATACGACTTTATTATCAAGTTATGCTAGGCAGAGTATCATAAAACAATTTGAGATTCTGTTTCTTAGTTTCATCTGTTAGTATATGTCCTGTTTTTCAGGGAATAACCTAATATAATAGAAGTAATTTAGAGGTAATCAGGTGTAAAAGCCTTCGAACAGATTATCACTTCAACAAGGAATCAGGTCAGTATCTATGTTCAGATATTTTCAGAGACTGTCTCTTCACAGAGCTACTGCGTGTCTTGGGAGGTACACCGCATTTCAAAATCTCTCCATGTATTTCAGCTTTAGGACAACTAAGAATTATAATTTTATTTGAATTTTCATTTCAAATTGGTTTCATATATTGACAGTTTTGTGAAAAAAAAAAAATACTTGGCGCAGCGCCAGGGGAGCTACCTTGGGTTCGGAGCTAGGCCGCGGCGGAGGAGCAGGGCTAGGGCAGCGACGAGCCCCTCGGGGAAGCCACTAAGCTCTCCTCAAACCCCCCTCGGTCCGCACGTAAAACTCGCTCTCTTCCTGAGGTAGCACAGTGTGTATTTCTGCTCCCACACCAGACAGGAATTGACCCTACAGCTTAAACAGGGAAGAAGGTATCGGTGAAACTGTTAAACTGAGTTTTTACGCACAGTTCCTCACAGAATCATGCTCGTGTCTTTAATATTGGGGACAAGAAATGATGATCATGGTAAAATTTTTAGCTATCATGATACTCATGTTCAGCAAAAACTTTTGTTGCAGAGCATAATATTTGGTAAATTCTACTTTTTTTTTTTCCTAGAAAAAAGAAAATACAGTATTTTGTTACGATAATACCCAAATACAAGATTAAGCTGGTGTAGTGTTAAGTAGTGTTATGTTACAACTAACAGAAGAAATAATAATTAATAAACAAAAAACCTTATCTAGTAATACTAAAATACTTAAAAATAACAGCTGCACTGAAGTCAGTGGGAACTTTGTGACCAGCTGCAGGAGAACCAGCGTTGTACCTTCTGAGTGGAAAAACGCTGTTGCATTCAGTGAACTAGCACTGCATACAGGATTAACTGCTGCGACCTGAAACAATACCTAACATGCAATCCTTCTGCTTCAGAAGGGACTTTAGTTGGGATGTTGTATGAATTAGTTTAGCTGTATGAATTATTAAAACTTTTACAAAACAAAGCATCTGACAGAGACAAACCCATAAAGCAGTTAAGTATAACTGACCTCTCTATCTCCAACCCCCAAACTGCAACAATGTAACAGGTAACCTGATCCAGGCATGACCCTACATGCACTTTGAAGAAGCCTAAATATTAATAGTTAAACATGTCATTGAACACAATTCAAATCCTTACTCCTAATTTTAGACGGAGGTGACGGAACAAAACCAATAATAACGTGATACTAAGATTGCAAAGTCAGGATGATAAATAGCATTTACTCAGCAACACCACAGCTTTTGTATATTTAATGATACACATTAGAGAACCCACTGACATCTGCCAAGTTAATGATATACCACATAGCAGATTGGCCAGGTTAGTATTATTAGGGTGTGTAATTTAGCCTCTGAAATGTCAGTACTACTTGAGGATATTTATATACACATAAACACAAACACATGCAGATATCCAAATAGGCCTACATATAATGATAAGCCATACTAACACTTGTCAAGATAGCTACACATTTCTGTGTACACTATATACAAGGAGAAAGGATTCACACTAGGAGTATTTACATTTCTATGAATTTACTTACACAGTTTACCCAACATTATAAACAGAGGCATATGCATATAATCACTTTTTCTGTCTATGCAATTATACCTCATACAGTATTTGTATATGTATTTCGATTCATTACGTTATAAATACATATACATAGGTATTATAAAAAGAAATATGCATATATAAAGGCAGTATATATTTATCGCTTATTGCTAATTCAATATGGGCCAAATCACAGATACTGCAAACAAGCAGAACTTTCAAAGACAACTCATCTAATCTGTATCTCTATCAAGTTAATATCAGATGTGTCTTTAAAGGATATTTCATTTGGGAAAGTCACATGACATTCACTGGTTCAAGGGCTATTCTGAAAACCCAGAACAGAGGGGCAAGACCGACACAACCTTGTATTGTAAATACTTCTGATGCTATTAACCCTTCCCAAAAATAATTCTGTCCTCAACTCTACAAACCCTTAAATGAATGGCAATTAATTCTCAAATCTTTTACCTATTACCATGATTTTTACATATTTGTGTGTTAATTAGATATCAATATGACCTAGAAGTTTTTGAGCAGAACTGCTTCAATTCGGCTTCTATAACAACTAGTGTTTCAGTAGCATAGGTTATTTTATTCTGAATTGTAGCAGTATGAGGATGGAAGTGAAAAGAGCCTGTGGCACAGGAACACGTCATGCATTCCCTCTTCCAAACATAAGGCCTCAGCCATTCCAGCCACACTCCAAATTCTCTTATGTACCAGATAAATACCAAAATACTCTATGCTATTGAAGTACACATTAACATATATACTGACTTTAAAAAAAAACACACACACACGGGAGCAATAAATGTAAATTAAATTCACTTCTGAAACTGCGATACTTTGTCGTGAAAAATTAAGCTTCCATTTCACAGAATTCCCTGAGCATGATCACAGAACATGACATCACACGTAATTCCTCCGGTGTACGCAGTCTACCGGCAAGCCACAAAAAGTTTCATCCATTTAACAGGCAGTCTTTACGATCCTAGATTGAGATGCGAGAGGCATGAAAACGGCAGAGTTAAATGGCAAAACAATTACAAGCACGATCCTATCTCCTGAAAGATGCAAATTTTCATCATCTGAAAAAGAGCTATAAGCACCACAAATAGTGACCTCAGACTGGGTACCACACGCTGGTCATCAAGCTTGACATTTCATTTGCAGTAAACATTACATATACTGGAAAAGACCAGCTTAATTCAGGTAGAATTGGGAGCTCACTGTCGCTAAATACGGTTCACGACATTAACATATAGATTGAGACATAAAAGAACCACTGTAAATCTTTTGCACAGAATTCTATTCCATGTTTAGATAACCTGGATTTTTAGCGAATTACATTTCAAAGCATAGTACATTTATCCTGAAATCTTTGTATTTGTGACAGCCTGTCAATCAAAACAAACAGGTACTTGCTCTGATACTGTGACTATTTTTTATTCACAGATTTCTATGATTCAGTGATATTTAAACTACTCACAGTTCTTTTGAATGGTAATTGAACAAATATCTTGCTAATTTGTTCACTCAAGATGAGTTATGTGTCCTCTATACACTTAAGTAGCAAAAATAGCACAGGAATGTATTTGAAATCAGCTTTTGGATCTGAAGAATACTGATCTTTCATTAGCATCATATTCAGATTAGTCATTTTTATCATTAAACTATGTAAAATAATCCCTGATAAAAACTCCTTAGCTCTTAAATATTGACCAAAATCACTTAAAAACTAGAAACACCTTCTCGTCTCTGACTGGCACATACAAAGTTGTATTTAATTGCCCATTACGTATCAACGATTGTGTTTTTTCCCCTACTACCTAACACCTAAACAGCAGTACCCTCAACTCTTACAATGTTAACTGAATTTTCAGAAGAGGTTCTGTCTTACATGGACACTTCACCCTTTAAAGAGATGCCACAGTTCTTAACTAGCATCACCACAATAATCTTCATACTCAGCAACATCTTAGCATTAAAGTACAGAACATAAAGGAAGTAAAAAGGAGGTGCATATTAGTTTAGGAGAACAACAGTTTGGGGAGGAAATGGCATATAATATGTGCAAGAAGTAGATACGAGAGTGAAACTAATATACTTCCACGGATAAACTAATCAGGTGAAACCCAGCATGCCACAAAAATAAAATTCCTTGGAAGCTTAAACTTGTCATAAAGAGTCGGCTGCCTTACGATCACCACCTTCTTCCTTTCCTCTTCCTTGAATATGGCATTGCTTTAGATCAGAAAAGTATTTCACTAGTGTCTATGTTTTGGAGGAGCCATTGCTTTGCTCTCCAGGTGAAGAGTTTCACCTGTGAACTGTATCGCTGGGGGAAAGGGCACCTCTTAAGGACTTAGAGGACAACCCTTCTGCCTTTATTTTTTTTTAGATGATGATGATATGCCAGAAATGAAAATGTATTTTGTTTTGGACAAGGAAAAATCTTCTGAGAAAGAGATATAGTTTAGTCATATATATACATAAATAAAATATGAAGTACAAAAAGGTATAGCTTTACTAAATAGAACGGGGCTATGTTACATTACATGAAATGAATATCTGCTGGATATATTTTAGATACACAGAGTTGATTGCTAAAGAACAAATAATGATGTTATATAAAAGTAGCGATGGTTTATAGAACAATGTTGACATTAATTTTTTATAATCATTAAGCTTTAATTAAGCTTTACAGCAAGCAAGTATGATACATTTACAATTGGAGAGATTCACACTTAAAAAATAATCAGAACATTTTACTTAGTTCAGGAACTGACACATTTCCTTTATCTCAGAAAAATATTTTGTTTCAAAAAGGTGATTTTTAAGATCCAACTTTTTAAAATTTACTCAAGAATCAGAAAATTTACTTCACAAAAAAACCTGATGGACTAGTTATTTGCTTTAATCTTTGTTCAAACTTTAATTTCAGTATCTTCTACCCCCAAATTAGTTCTACAGTGATTACTTTCCACATTAAAAATTAAATTCTCTATTTTGTGATTTTTCTCTCAATAATGAACTGAACACCACCATCACCTCTGTAACCTCTTCCATTTAATTAAACTTCTGATGTTTACAACAGTAACATCAGTATTCAAGTGCTCCAGGTAAGGCTGTAATACTGCTTTAGAGTTTTTATAGTATTTTCTGTATTTCTTATTACCTTGCTCACTTCTGGAACAGATAAAATGCGGAATTAATACTCTGGTTTCAGGCATTTCTACTCAGTGTCTAAGTTCAGACTCCTTGCATAGTCAATAGAAAGAGTTAAGCTCTAAGTTTATATACTTCGGACAGAAGGCACTATAGATTTATATCAGATTCAGAATTACTATGCGAAAAGCACGCAAGCAAATGCATTTATCCTAACAATCTGAATAGGAACTGTAAAGTTAATGGCAGTATAAAAGCTTAAACCTGTCAGACAAAAAATAAGCAATTAGCCCCCAAAATATTACTTGCTTTCTGGCATTCAGAAGTGTCTGAACGGTATCTGTACAACCAATATTCTAAATATAGTTTATTTTAAGCTAAACACTTCAAAAACCACAGAAGTGCCAGACAGGCACTTCTGTGAGCTTCCATTATTTACTGTATTATCCTTTCCAAGTTTGCATATTCTCTTCATCATGACTATCTTCTTCCAGTTGCTTTTTTCATAGGGGCTCTCAGCATTTCCTCATTTTGGAGGAAGTAGTGTTTCCCCTTACTGTTTCTTGCTTCTTGAAAGCAAGGGTAGAAAGTAGTTATAGAAGACTTACGGAGATCACTGAGACACATCCTTACACCTCCCAACTCAGTCGCTATCTTGGGCCACATATTAGTTATCCATTTACCTAAGAGGGAGCCGACAGAGCGTCCAACACGCTAAGACATGATAATGGCAAGAAGGATTTGCATCCAAACGGCACCGTATGCCTTGCATCTGAACACCAGTAACTGATTGTAAGAAGAGCATAAAATGCATTTATTAATAAACTATTGAAGCTTCTTCTGTCAGGGCAGAAAGCCTTTCATTTAATTTACTAATGCTAGACAAGAACAGCTTTCTAATTGCTAGGTTCGGAAAAATGCCTTGTAAAACCACTGGGAAGGTACATCATACAGACAACAGATATGGCAATTACATCTGCCAGTTCGTGGGAAATTACTACTGTGCAGATAGTACGTAAATAAGCAGCAAAGGCTAACTCTGAAAAAGGCATCAGAACAGTCTGAATAAGCTTAAAGAAGGGAAATAGTCATTGCAGTGCCACACTTCGAAAATGTGGAAAGGGTATGAGATTTCTGGGGAAATCAAATGCTCTCATACCAGCCTGAAGAAAATACTTTAAACTACCTTTAAGGGAAACAGCATTCTGCATCTATGAATTATACTTCATATTTTAAGTCAAGAAGGAAGAACGATTGCATGTTCCTCCCCTCCCCCCAAATGAGCTTACTCCATCTGTAAAGATTTTAAAGAGCTCTTCAACTAAAAGTCTGCTTCTGTGAAGGGTGGCAGAGCATCTATTCTAGCAGACAGTATCTTTTACAGAGTGAGTATGCTTAACTATTGCTTGATACGATTTCTTGATTTTCTGTGGCATATTTATGTAAACTGAAATGAGATTTAATTAGCTTGTTTGATCAATATCAGGTTACAATAGCACATCATTAGATTACTGGAAGGGAGGAGGCGATCAAAAACTATTAATGCAATAACACGGTCAGCAGCTCAACCTCTTGGTGCCAAAATTGGTGTCAATTCAGTCGAATAATTAGGTACCTCAAGGGAGGGACACAGGCAGTATGCACAGTTCATAACTGGCTCTTTCATTACAAATGATGAATTAGGATATATTTGCATTTCATAAGTTCTGGGACTTTTGTTGTTAGACAAACAACTGAAGAGAGACCCGCTGAGAAATATGAAGCTGTATTTCACAAGCTGTAATGTAGGAGACAAAAAACTTCACTTACAAAAAGATATTTGGTGCAACTCAAATCTTAAGGGAGAATTATTATCTCTATCACATGCATCTTTTACCATCTGTGATGCATCTTGTTAGCAGATACCACAAACGGCAAGGAACGACTATTAAACCTGGGAAAATGTAGTCGTTCGCCAATCTAAACATGAAAGATACTGGGTAAATATTTGGAGACCAGCTACTCTGATCTATCTCAATAAAAATGCTTATCTATAAATAAATACCACATCCTACAGGTCAGAGCTTGGACCAGCTCTTTAGAAGGCTGTAGCGTTAGCAACAGCCTAACAGCAGCAATGGCAAGTTTATCATTTCACCTACAGGTAACTACAGTAAGAGATTTTGCAATACTTTCACACTGTAAATGTTCTAGAGGAGACAAGTTTCGTGTGTTCGTACAGCACTGAAAACATTTTGGTTATACACCTCAAACATATTTGTTTCCTTTACTAATGCATCCATTAAGGTAGCCAACAAACATATTTTGGCCCTGGAGAAATCAGCACAAGGTTCATATATTAAACAAGATTAAAAACCCATGGAAAGAGTCCTACAGACAACCAAAATGTTCCTAAACATAGTTCTACTACTATTCCTAAATACTATTTTCCAGAGGAAATCACTTAAGAATTAAAAGCAGCTGTAATATAAACTGATAATTCAAGTTGCCTCAGCACTTATTCTATTAAGTAGTTACAACAAGCAAAAGTACTCTTTAATATTTCTCAAGCAAGGAAATTATTTGTAGGTCTGGCAATTCTTTTCATCTTTCCTATAAACCAAACTTGAATTGGAAATATTTCCGGAGTATATGACTTTATGTAAAGCATGGCTAGCAAACCCAAACATAGTCTATGATCCTTCCTTAAAAGGCGTATGATTAAAACATATATTGGCGGAGTGTTAAGATGCAGGACTAGCCATAACCAGATCGTATTTTGATAACAAATGGAAGTAATCTTGTGAGCAGTGTAAAAATATACAGAACACTTCCTAACTTCATTACTGTACAAACACCTACGCTTCAGAACTAATGTTTTATCCTAGAAAACAGTACATAGGATTCTAGCACCAAAGTATCAGTAGAACAAGGAGGGCCAAAAGACTCTGTTTCAATAGATATTTATGTATTAGTTCCATAACACTGAGTTATTCCTGTCTTATCATAAAGATATTTATCATTTTTAAATTCAAGTTTCTCCTTCAGCTAAGTAATTGACTAATATAATACTACCTTTCCTTTTCCTCTATGAATTACTCAGTATTTGTTTGGGAACACTGGATTTTTAAGACATCTAACTTCTACAATTTCAGAGTAATTTTCTTTTAAAATAACTAGCTGAAAAATAGGCTAATTGAGCTCAGGAGAAAAATGGGGGGGGCCAGGGGGAGAAAAACTAATTCAGGTTATAATAGAAGCTGGCATCTACCCAAAAATTCTACCAACTGAATTGATTGGCCTGAATTCTCATTATATATTGGTGCAAAATTATACTGCCCAATTAGGTATTTTAACTAATATTTTAAACTACACCTTAGATTTTTGTACAGTACTCAGTACTGAATTCCAAGAACTAGATAACCAACTTAGATCCTTGCTCACATTTTAAATAACTTTTTACTTGTATTTGTTATTTTGCTCCTGCCTTAACTCAAAAATCCCCTTTAATTTCTCCCTCCCCTCCAGTTTGAAGGACCATGGTGGGAGGATAGCATAAGAGTGATATAAAATTTTTTTGACATAGTTACAAAGGATGCATTAACTCATGGCCAAAAATTCAAAATTAGGTTTCCAAGCTATTAGTCACAAGTTTAATTAGATTTTGCTGAAACAAAAACTCACATGAGAGTTACAGGCCCAGTTATGGCATGGAGGCCTCAGCTGCACAGTGAACAACCTAATCCACTGTTGTAAGCAATCGCTACAACTTCCTCAGACTCCATTTGCTTTAGGAACAACCCATCACACCTTTCCACTCCCTTAAATAGATTCCCATTGAATAATGTTTTAGTTCAGCATCTGGGTACAAGCTAGATGCAATGCATCAGTCTGCCAGGGCCAACGCGGTTACAAACGCGTTTCCAAATGCTCTCTGACAATATGGCAAACGTCTCAAGCCTGTAAGCCAGCTTCATCACGAACACGACTGCTCTCAACGGCAGCGGGAACACACGGCAAATGAAAACTGTCAATTCAAAACGACTTTTCCTTTCACAAATTAAACTCTATATGAATGAATGAATGAGTACTTGTTTTCTTCCACTCTTAGTCAAGAACTATACTTCTCAGTTCTGGGGTCAGGCTAGAGAGGAGAAGCAGCAGAGAAAACAGAACTGGTGTGTTTTCTCCTTGCCTTGCTGCAACAGGTCAGTCCTTGGAATACCCTGAGAGTCACCCTGGGCCTGCCAGCTGCTCTGCTGTGCATTGCTCCTCCTGGAGGACAACACGCACCAGAGCAAAACCTGAGCTGAATACACATTTTAACCTGAAAAAAGTAAAGACGCTAGTGCTAGAGAATCCAGAGAATAATAATAATAAAAAAAGCTATATCCTGTAGATAGAGTCCTGACAGAGTCGAAGCCTTGATTTTGGAAGTATCAAATTTGACTCCAGTTAGGAGAGCTGATTTGACTTCAAACCATAACTTCTAGATATTGTGTGAGAGAATATCTATTGTCACATCATGAAGTATATCATTAGGGTATCATATCTCACACTCAAACTGTAAGGACAGGGGGTAGTAAGCATCAAGACCCAAGGAGGCTATTCAGCAAATTCTTACTGGAGTTCACACATCTAGAAAGCAGCCCTCAAAAAATGATCTTAAAAGTAAATTTAACCTTTACAAAAATGGAAGAAGTATCTTAGTAGCCAAATGATAATTGAAATTGCCATCTTTTTTTCCCCCAAGACTAATATTTTGCTCATTGTGATGTTAAAGTGCTTGAAGTTAAACCATAGCTTTCTTTTGTTAGGACCTCTACAAGATAAGGTGGATGAAAAACACATAGTTCTTAATTAAGAAGAGGTCAAACATATGTAGAAGGATGACACAAAGCAGAAAAGACTGTAAATGTGACTAATATAGAAGGAAAGTACAAAATTTAAGTAACAAACTAACATAAAAATCAAGGATTTTGTATGCTTCACTCACATAACAGGTCCAAATTGCTGAGCTCAGCAATAGGGAATGCATGGCTTGTTCTCTGGTGCACCCTCCGCATTGAAATGCAGAATTCTGCCTAAGTCTCCTTCACTGTTGTCACTTGTCTCTCAGCTAATTTAAACCACATTCTACGGCTAAAAGGAGCAAAGAAACTGAAAGCTTGGAATAAACACCAAAGCACTAACTGAAACAATCAGCATTTATACCAGTCTAACACCAGTTATACTCTATTTAGACAAGAGCAAAGGGAAATATTTTATTGTGGTGCACTTAGAACTGCCAAGACAGAGCCTGTGATTCTAAATCTCCCTCTGCAATCTCCCTGCTGCCAGTGGTTGATCACTGATCAGCTGATCACACTGCCAGCATGTGAAGACAATAAACTTAGACAGACTTATCTGTATTTGAACATCATATTAAGAGGAGATAAAATAATTGCACAGAATTTGCTCTCTGCTGTGCTTAAGTAACATGAAAAGTAAACTCCACTCCCTAATATAAGTGTACAAATTGTGGTACACAGTAGACCACTGACACAAATACGTTTTTATCACCCCACTTATCAGTATATGCTGGGTAGACATAATGAAATCAGAAGGAATTTAATTGGGAAGAGATACTAAACAGCACGTGTATGAACAACAGCATCTGGTTTACAGCATCTTGAGCTTTGTTAAATAGATACTATTCCTGCTGTTTCACAAGCAGGAAAAGCACAGTGCCCAAGATTACACATGACAACCACTCCTTAACAACAATATCTGTGGCAGTGTACACGCTGTTCTCCCAGAGGTCCAGATACTTTAGCTATAAAAGCAGCTTTCCCTGGAGGTTTTGATCAGCAAGCCTATAGTTTGCTGCTAGCTGCCCCCCCCCCCTTTTTTTTTTTTTTTTTTTTTAAGAGAGAAAGGAAAAAAGCAGTGTCAGTTCCAAGCTAACCATGTAATATACTCTACACCCAGTGCTTTAACTGAAGCTCACTCCCATTCAAGCTAGACGGAAACAACCTAGCATGGGCACTGCTGAGGAGGGTCACCAGTCTCTTACGGCCTACCCAGGCTCTTTCAAGCGCCTGCACAAATACTCAGGAAATGCTGTGTAGATATGCCCTAGAATATGAGAGGACATCCAGTAGCCCCCCAACTCCTCAGACTTGGAAATGATTCACCACACAGGTTTGCTGCATTGCATCCTGCTTAGTCATCATTTTGAGTACAAATCCAAAGACACCTAGGCGATAAAAAGCAGGTTCCTGTCTTGGCTTACATGCTTTCCAATACATGCAGTACTGAAAGTAGATGCTAGGTGCAACTGCCCCTAGAGCTGCCTCCAACTTTGTCTTCAGCAAAGATGGGGAGAGCTGGGCAGTGCAGTGACTCTGCTTGCCACAGTTTCCCCTTCGACCCCTTCTACCGTGCCAGAGGTGCCTGCGATGCAGCTGCCCCCAACCGAGGCCAAGTCACAGGTCTTGGTTGCAAAACGCTATGCTCTCCGGGGCTGCCTTTTGAGGCTGGCAAAGACAACACTGCCAACCTCATTTTACGGCGTAAGGCAAGAGGTGTGTACATGTGTGTGTAGGCATTTCTGCACAAGTGAAATGCACAAACGCCAGCAAGACACTGACCAGTCATGCTCCAGTATCATGAGACATTCAGTGCAACTAACTCCATGCTGGATCTGCATTTTCCAAGCAATGCCTAATATTTCTATTATCATTCTTTTAATCTGCAGTTTAGAAGAGGCAAATTACAGGGAAACCGCTTACCCCCTTCCCCTTTTTATTTTTCCTGGAGGAGAATACACACCCCTGGTCCCAGTGTTGATCTCCCAGGAATGGAGCGTTGAGCACGTAAGTCCAGTGACATGGGCCTGCTGTTGGGACAGAAGGAGCTAGATAAAGTACAGTGAAAATTCACTTTTGTGCGGGGGCTGAAGGTATGCTTGGAATCATCTAGTCTCTCAGTAAGCTCAGAATATTTTTCTTTGATAGAGTATTTTTTATATCCGTTGAATATGCTATGAATATGATATCCTATGACTTTGATATATTACTGAACTCTATTTAAATGCATTGATCTGATGAATTTATTTTAAATTCATACTCTTTCAACATGCAGTTTGAAGGAGAAGAACATTTTTTGTTCACCTTTTTTAAAACTCCAAAGAAGAATACTGAAAAGTAGTCTTTATTTACAATAAACAAAGTGCAATGAGATCTTGATCTCCTTGAAGAGAGAGATTACTTGTAGCATTCCTGATTCTTCAGGAATATGGGTGAAATTTGTCTTATATGAAGACAGATTTTTTTTTACCACAATAAGGATTTTTTTTCTGCAGTTTTACTTTTGAAAGTGTACAGGTGTACATAAGTAACGTTTCTAACAAATCAACAATAACTACGCAAAACCCATACTAACCATATTTGTTTATGAAAAGACCTGTAGAAGTGTTACCTGTAGAAAAATCTGTTAATACCAAACAAGCTCTATGTCCGTGCATTTCTTTTACTGTTTCTGAAGATTCTTATACAAGTGAAAAAAAAAATAACACACATCAGCCAACTTTGACTGTAAGTTCCAAATCCATTCATTCGTTTTAAGGTAGTTACTGATCTCCTTCTGAAGGAGGCTGAAAAGTGACAGAAAACAGTTGCCAGGGAAAACATATTTCCTTTTTACTTTATAAGAGAAGCCAAACAGAAGCATATGGACTTTCCCCAATACCAGTACAATTTTGAAAGCATTTTTCTATTGCTATGCACAAATTACTTTACCAAGAATCTAGCTACTGAATTTCATGCTATCCAAAAAACCAACAGTCTATAAAGTGTTATAACAAAACTCTTCCATTTAAATAAAGAACCTTGTAACACAAGTACAACTACTTAGGATTCCATTGTAGTCAGATAGTTTGTGCTAAGGAGTCAAGTCTAGCTGGTAAGTATACTTTGCCTTAGAAATGATGATTTTCAGCCATATTTAGGCATGAGCCTTCAGATACTGAAAGCCTCCCCTCAAGTTTGAATTTTCTCAGTTCTAGTTAAAGATAGCGATTACTGCAAATGCTCAGTTAGGATTAAGTTAATGCTGCACTGCAGTAAGAAATCTGCTATACTGTAGACCTTGCCAGTTTTTCTAGAGCTGAATGAATAAGGTTATCTGAAGGCATGAAGTCTCCCTGAACTAATTAGAACACTGAGGCTAACTGCATTCTGGGGAAGAGAAGAAAGAGGACTTAAATTTTTTTATGCCTATAATGAAAATACTTGCTATTTTTCTGCATGGCTTAAAAGACACCATTGGGAGCAGCAAGAAAAGGGTACAGTAATTATCACAGCAGCAACCAATAGTGCTTTAAGAGATAACGGAAAGATATCAGTAACAGACATATCTGCCAGTGTAGCTTCTTCCAGGCTGGCATGGTTTGTGTTTCTCCCACCTGAACCCAGGAATAAATGGGATCCAGGTCATGGCATTGATGAGGAAGGACATTAGTAGCTTGGGTTAGGAGCACAGCAGACTAAAGTGTGAAACAATCTCAGAAAAAACAGAACATGCTTTAGAGGCTACTAAGTGTTGATCTAGAAACACAGCTGGCTGTTGTGAACTTGCAATGAAGATAAAAACTGAACTTAGAATTTTTATGCTGTGCTAGGTTTGCTATGTATTTTGGGCTGAAAAATTGCTCTTCATAGGCCTTGTAAGGAAAGACAAATATCAATCACAGTTTGGACATACTTGCAAAACACAAGAGATCATACCTCAGAAATCATTTCCAAGACATAACTGAGTAAGCGGTGTCCGCGTTGCATGAGCCTCAGAAGCCTATCCTGCCAGCAGAAATACAGATAAAAAGAACACTCAAAGGGAGGTAACATGCCAACTCGTCTGAGGACTCCCAGAACATTGCCAATAATGACTGAAGATATTGAAGTCACTAATCTAAAGTCCAGAACATCAAAAAAGCGTTTAGAGTGTGATTTAGAAAATCCACAATAAAAATGTAACTAAATCCATTTTCAACACTGTAGATCCCATTTGTACTACTATCTTTTATTCAGAACCAAGACACTCATTTGTCTTAGTCATATATGATTTGTCTTATGCAGATTATTACCTAAGGCCAGGGCTAGCTTCTAAAACAGGCATTGCAGGCAGCCAGATAGTACAGTGCAGCAGCTTGACAGGAAATGAAAACAGCAAAAAAAAAAAAAAAAAAAAAAAAAAACAAAAGAAAACAAACAAAAAAAAAACAGCTTGCCTGAACACCCTGACCCAGCTCAGGGCTAACGCTACCAGAACTTCTCCCCAAGGCAAGCAACAGGGAGCCCCAGCTCTGCTGCCTGTACTCCTATCCCCACTCCACAGCTGCCTTCACCCTTTCTGCTACGGTTAGACACTAGTTGCCGCCCCCTTCACTTCAGTTACACTGTCTCAGCGAGACACTGATTTCATCCTAATCCAGCTTTGCCTACATCGCTGTAAATCTTGAGGCAGCTTAGACAACGGCTGCCTCCCTACAACCCCAAAATTAAAGTAGCTATTCTAGTACAGGTGCACACAGTCCACAATTTACAATCACGAAACCAATGCGAGAAATCTCATCTATTTTTCCCTGTGTTTTGTTCTGAGCTGGACCACAGAACCCAAAAGTCTGTGAACGCTTAACAGAGCCAGACAAACAGGAAGTAATACATGATAATACAAGAAAATAACCATGCATCTGTTTTTCCTTAAGCTTAATAACTGCACATAATATTTACTTTTCATTTACATAGGAACAACAGTAGTCACTTGAACTTCCTAATGAGTTCAGACTAGAAATAGCTGAGTCTTGCAAACCAGTGCAAAGAGACAACCTGAAAAATTCAAAGAAGAGGTTAGGATTCTTCTCTACACATGCAATTTCCTTTTGGGGCATTTCAAGTAAAAAACTTCATATAAAACCTGCTTTCAAGTAATGTATTCTCACTGATTTAAGTGGGAGACTCAAGTTTTCACCAATGGCACCAGAGTTACCTTTTTCATTTCTGCATCCACATTATTCAAACAGTAGTATAATGGGTAATTCTATACTGAAAATAATCCTCCAAAAGCTTTATTAATTAAATTAACTAGAATATAAAAAGTGAAAGAGAAGACACTTCTTATTATGCAGGAGGGCTGTAGTAAACAAACAAAGCCAAAGCAATGGAACAACAACAAAAAGACTTCAGCTGTTCAAACAACTCAGTTTCTCTTCAAAATGCAAAAGATCTAGGAGTTAGTTTTGGTTTTCCTCTTCTATGTTGCCATTTTTCTTAAATGGCATATAACAAAAATGAAAATGAGACGAAAATGATGAAAAATTCCAAGACAGAATTTGAAAATATGATGATTTCAAAGTTTCTGGTATGAAGTCCTTCTCTTAACAAGTTCCATCAAGAGGTGGAACTCCTGTGTGGTTTTTTCTTTTCCTTTTCTGATCTGCAATTCTGCTGGCTTCACCATAAAGCTGACTCCAATTTCAGCATCACATCTGATCTCCTAATCACTCAAGCCCCCCAACAATACTGTCATGACAGCATAACAGCGGACAAAGAGAGAGGAACCCTTGAGATGTGACTAGCCTATGCTGAAAGAGAAAATAGCAAGCAGCAGCTGTCACCAGAGCTTTTGGTAGGAAAAGTGTAAGCGCAACTACTGTTCATCCACCAGCTGCCTTATTTAGGCAATGCTAGATGAAAAACACTGCCACCTGCAAACATCCAACTCTAAACACAATGTTAAGAGAAACTTCTGCCACACAACATATACTGACAGTAAACAAATTAATGAAATGAGTGCAAATCCACAGGGATCGTATTTTCTTCTTAGTGTAAGCAACACTTCCTTTAAGAGGAACAACAAGTAATAGTACTTGTCGCCTCCATATCACTGTTGAGACACCACTTCCAGTACATGAGTTATGCAAGGTCCACAGCAGTCACCGATTCCAGAGTGCCTAAACTTGAGCTTGTTCTGCTACTGTAAATGGATTTTGCCCTTTGCATTGCTAGTTTCTCAAGTGAGTTTCGCTGCAAATTCGGTCCAAAATTTCATTTTTTCAGTGCAAGACTGGAATTCGCCATAATGGAAAGCAATGGAAATTCTTTCTTTACTTAAAAGAGTAAGTTTTACCTGAAAAGGAGAAATTTCTTAGTATTTCAGGGTATTAGCATCACAGTATCAGATAGTTATGTTCTGATAATTCAGCAAAAGATAAAGAAACCTATGAAATTTTAAATTATGATGCTATTTTTTAATCTCATATTCCTAACAGATGCATATAATGTACAGAATTAAATACATCAGTATATAGTCTTTCTATTTTTTTGAAAACTATTATAAAATGCAATTAGATTAGGTCATACAGAGCTGTAAAAAAAGCTAAAAAATGAATTCCTTCGTGTTGGAAAAGAATAGTCAGGTTGGAGATGGGTCTCCATGTAAACAGATATACAAAGATTAAAAACGTATCAATTTGTGCACTTTACTTCTCTAAATTCAACTACAAAAATTAATATTCTAAAGTCAACTCAGATATATTTGCTTTAATTTACACTTACCAATTTCAGTAAATCTCACAAATCTTTGCCAGTGCTACACAAACTGATACCAAATGTAGTAGTTTTACGAAACACTGAAGTAGGAGGTCTTGCCAGTATTTTTGCCTACTAAATTATAGTAGTTAACATGAAGAATACATTATTAAAATGATGCCAAATTCAGTGCCACCTCCACTTTAAAAACATGTCAAAGTATTGTCTATTTTACAGGGTTTCAGAGAAAGAGAAATGATTTAAATTAACTTTCCGTGCCTTCAGCTGGTTGTTTCCACACTTAACTGGAAGTATTCCCCACTGGGAGACAACCATTCTGCGCAGAATTCTGTTGGTACCAATTAGCCGCAATGCTTTTAAAAATGAAAACCACCACAGAACGAAGAAAAGCTATTTTCCTTCACAAGAAACGATGCTCCTTCCAAGGAAACTCCCTCAGTTTCCCTAACGTTGCAGCCAGGGCAGTAATTGTTCTTGTAGCAGCACGAAGGAGCAAATCATCTGTGAGTATAAAACGGTATATTTAAGTGATTTTAAGTAGCTTCAAATCTTGCCTAATTTTCTTTGTTGACATAGATGTACCTAGTGAGGGGAAAGGCAGCATTTTAGGGGCAAAGCAGCAGTCATCTGAGACATTTTGACAGCATAATAGAGAAGCCGGCAGAATCAGGTAACCAGCTTCGCTTTTCAGTATTAATTCTAATCTCTAAATTAGACAACTTGTTATGAGTGTTAATAGCCTAACCTTTATCAATCAGTTTTGAATATTACCCTTTATATCAAATGCTGATGGTCTAATTTATATGCTATTTAAATACAGAATATCAGCAAATCTAATTTTATTTATTCACTTATTTTGAAATGGCACATTCCACACAGGACATGCTAAAATTCTCTTCCGATGGGGGTAGAAGCAAAGTATAACATCGCAGCTTCAGACCTTAAAAAGTGCACATTGGTCTGGTAACAGAGAAGAAAAACCAGAGTAACAGTTCACAAGCCCAAGAGCAACTACAACAGACTCTGCTTGCTCTTAGCAGAGAGGTATTTGCAATCAGATGCTACATGATGCAAAAGACCTCATGATGATACTTAAGATACTAGTAAGCCGACACGAGTGAACAACTGGGAACCCATGGAAAGGCAGTACAGGAGCTGGCTAAACCAACCCCAAAACAGGTTGTGATGGTGGCGAAAGATCTAAAAACGGACAGCAAAAACGAGACATCAGACATTTACCACATTTCTGGAGATCTTCAAGGAGAAGGGGTAGTTTACGCTCTGGAAGAGGCAGGATGCCAGTGCCCCTTTGCACCTACCTGCAAGTCTCCCAGAGTTTCATGAAAATGGTACAACTGTAGTAAAAAATTGCCAAAGGATAAAATTGAAAAATCAATATCCACAGCAAGACGGGAAGGAAAGGGGTGTCACTGTTTTTAGAGATGAAAACCTTTACATTTCTAAGAGCATTTTATACAACCATTGCAACCAATGCTATGAAGACATCGAGAAACCTTCCTTACTTCCAAACCAAGTGTACGCTTTTTATCTTAATAAGCAGATTTTGCTAATTAGGGCTTATCTAGCAGCGCTCAGTAGCACTCTTAAAATGACATATTATATATATATATATATATATATATAATGTATGTATGTGTATATATATATATACACACACACTGAGCCTTTTCTAAAGCAGGGCAACACACTTGTTAAAAAAAACACTGAGCCAGTAAACAGGCTGAGACTATGATTACATAGATCATTTTCATTAATATGCTTTGCATCTTTTGTATTAGAACAAACACCACGAAAACATTTTTATTTGCTGAGAAACAAAACCAAACACAGTAAGCACATAACAATGCAGTCTAATTTGTTGCTAAGGGAAAAGTCCCAGCCAAGGGGGAGAAAAATTGGCTTAAGAACCTGACAAGAGACATGAGACTGTAAATCATCCATTTAAAAGCAGGCCTCTGAGCTCTGAGTGACACTGTTGGCTGGATTTTCCTTTTTGCTCCACAACACCTTCTCCTATTTGCACAGTCATTGCTGAGAAACTGTCCGGGAAAGTCTGCTAATGACTCATTAGAGGGAGAGTTTGTCAAAGGCGGCAGGACTACGGTTTGACCTACCTCCCCCATTTTTACACTTCCCCAAACAAGTTGCTGCTTTTCTGATTTGTGTTATAACCATCATATCACTTAAATATGATTATATACATGAGTGTAATCTTTCCACAGCATGCATAAAGAAAGTATAAATATTAAAAAAAACAGATTGCAAATGACTTGAAAGAGCAAGTGATTAAGCTTAATGCTTGTAATTTAAAAGGTACAGGCAAAGCACATTCACCTACACATTTGCAGAGTTCTCTTTAGCAAGTACAAGCCAACAGGGCTTACTAGACAATTTTAGTGTTACATATCCTATAAAGAGCACCAAAAAAGAAAAGCTAAATAATCCTGGCCTTCTCTGGTGTCCAAATTCCGGAGGCAAGTTGTATGGGAATGCTACAAAGAGCCAAAACCAGTTTTCAACTGACTATATGATACACACCCACTTCAAATGAGACTGCTATTAGAGTATCTTTAGGTAGTATCTGCATTGAATTCTGTGCACTGTTGTTATGCAGCAAAATATATTTAAAGCCATTCCCCTGGGAGTAAGAACAATAGCTTTTTCTTTCTTTTAGTGCACAATATAATTTCACACATCGTTATGCATATTCAGCATTTGATACAGCTTTCTGTCTGCATTTTTCTTTTATTTACATTTCACACTCTCTCTCTCTTTTCTTTAACTTGCCCTATCAAGATGCATTATGTGCATCTGGTCTGCATACAGTACAGCAGAAGTAGCTCACTGCTTGCTGACTTGCTTAGCCCTAATTACTGGCTGCATCTGGTCATATCCCTCCCTTGGTCCCAGCAGACTACCATGGCAAAAGTGCCAGAAGTCATAGTAATTAGTCACAGTCTGACAAGAGCAAGAGACACATTTGTTCCACAAAACATTTTTTTCCTTGAGGGAAAGTAAGCTCGCAAACACAAACTGCAACAAAATTCTCTGCTTTGGGGAATTAATTGATTATCATTCTGGAGATGCTGAATATAACATTCATATAGCACTCTTTCTGAAAGAAGCTGAGTTGGCTACAAAAAATGAACAGAAAAATATCAGTGGCACAGTAGGTATATAGATCTAAAAGTGAAATCTACTGCTTAACCACAGCTTGTCAATTCTCTCGGAAATAAGAAACAATAATGGTGAGTGTACTGTGATTATGCTGGATACTTATGCAATAAATAGAGAAGTCAGCTTAAGTGAGTGTGTATTTAACTGACCATTTAGGACTCTCTAAAAAGGCATTTTCAGTTGCTCCCTCTGAAGGAGCTCAGATATCGGCTATAAATAAGAAGTACTAGTATCAAAATTATCTTCTCTTTAATGATTAGATTAAAGGCTTATACCTAAGTTAACTGGATTCAAAGCACTTTAATTCAGTGTTTACATCCTCATCACAAAATTAATAAAAAGTGTTCTTTACTATGATAAAACTGTAGGTATCTGCATAGAAAAGCTGAAATGTTCTAATTAGCAGGAGTAAGCAGTCAAATTACTATTGCAGTACAGTCAGAAAGTATTCCTCTGAACTAGCATTGTATGCACAGGACTGCAGTTAACATGGGTCATGGTGCCTTTTTTTTAAAAAAAAAAAAAAAAAAAAAAAAAAAACTTTGAACATACTCTCCTCTTGATTGAGGACTCTGAGTGAAGACATGCTTCATCACACACCTTTTGGACACTCACAGGAGTGGTTCTTCACCCTCTTCAGACAAAAGGATCTACTACTCTATTAGAGTACAAGATTCATCTTTTCTGGGTGATGGTCTTTAAGCCCCCCAATCACATATGTGAAATAGAAAATCATTTCTTTCTCTTCAGCAGTTGGCTTTTACATGGTAACCTCTCTCTCATGTTTGCATTTTTGTTTTACTGAATACTTGAGTGCATTGCTGACATCCAGTCCCAGAAGGGGTCAGAGAAAAGTTAAATTGTCCAAAACACTGGCACTGATACATGTGTCCCCAGAGATGCTCAACGTTACGTATCAGAACAGAATAGCCTTCAGGCTCGAAGAATTGATTTTTCTTTTATTTAGTAATTCATACTTTGCCTAGTTTTCATGATCCCTTCTTAACAACCTGTCATACTGAGTATATCCACGCACAGTAACATAACGTGGAAGAGTGAAGCACTGAACTATGCTTCCGTAGAGGCCAGCATCAATTACGGCCTGTTTCTGAGCACAGTGAGCGTACAGAACTCTAACTGACCACCCCGAGTTTTGTAAGGTAGGACCTGAGTCAGAGCACAGCGGGGCGAATTCACGTCTCAACAGATTTCACACACAAGCCTGGGATCTCAAGGAAGCGGTTCCTGGCTTTTCACTGATACAAATATTGGGAGAAGTATGTCTCTGAGATCAAAGATACCTTCTGGCACGTGTTCCTCTAGAAGAGTTTGGGGAAGAGCAGAACCTGAGTCCAACCACAAGCAAAAGATCTCAGTCAATAGTTAAAGGAGGAGAAAGCAAGCAACGAACCCTAACACCAGCAGTTTGCATCAGGTCAGCTGGGTGGCGAGCCAGAAGCGACAGCTGCATTGTGAGGGCAGGCTTACTGCATACAACATCCCATTGAAAAAGAGTAAGTTGGTTTAAACCAATTAACTTGCATATGAATATCCTAATGATCTTGATGATATAACAAAATAAACCTAACAATATTTTTTCTGGAACTCCTCTGGAATGACTATAACTAAACAGTTATTGTTTACTTAATATAGGCTTTCTATTTTTTAATCTCAGGGAAAATCCTTTTTAGTAGCATATGCTAATGCAGAGGATAAAACAGATTATAGCTTGAGCTAACAGTTCTATATATTGTTCTGGTTGCTGAACACATCCCCAGATAAAAAAGAATTTAAATTGCTTACAGCTTGCTGAATTTTAAACAGTTGGGCTGGAATTTTTCATGCCTTATGTCTGCCTCAAGCTGACTTTTTAAAAATTTGAAATTAAAATAGTTCGGCTAAGTTTGAGAATGATGTCAAAGCATAACACTCTTGGACAGAGTTCCCAAATCAGCACCCTTCACTTGGGAATACTAGTGCCTCTGTGCTTTGGAGTTAGAAGATGAGAGTCTTCTTGGTTTCATGGCTAAGTCCCTTGTCATTCTTACGGAAAAGGATCAAAACTTGGGCAAATTGCAAGCCACCAAAAAGCCCCCTACAGAGAGCCTCGTGGCAAATGCATTTGTTCTTAAAAGTTCCCTCTATGCACTAAATGAGTGCAACTTCGCTCTACTTTCTCACAGCTCAGATGCACTTACCATGCCACAGGGGGCTGAGCACGACTTAACTTGCACGCTGCGGTGAATCATAACGTAGGATCCGATAAACACGTATTTCTCCCCATAGCTCCTGCTTCATTCAGTGTCCAGTACAGATACTGCCCAAAGAATACATCACGTCCCTATAGTAAATAAGCTCACTATCTGCACAGAAACTTGAAGATGTGAAATGAATGAGACAATGAATTGGGAGAAAAGCTAGTCTGAGTTGCTGATGAGTATCTTCAAAAATCAGATGCTTGCTTCTACCATCAAGTTTCTAATTAACAGCAGTCAAGTCAAGCCACTAAAGCCCAAAACTTCCACAGATATCAACTGGTTTATACAGTCTACATTTTCAGTGTTCAGGGAGACATTTAGAGTTTGATTTGATACAAAATCAAATTGATTTAGTACAGAACGCTCAGGATCGCAAATGAAGTCAGCTAGATCTATGCTTTGAAGAGTATAAAACTAACTTCCCAAAAGGCCATGGATTTCACATACAAAAGTTACTCATTTTTGATGATTTGAAGTCTTGCCATCTCTTTGCCTCAGTGCCCTAAGTGTGAAACAGGCATACAGGACTGTTGTGATGAAGTGCTGATCTTCGAGTGCGCTTACCACAGCATAGCACTGTAAGACTGAAAGAAGGTCACAAGGAGAACTCTAATTCCACAAGTTCTAACCAAATTTGAAGCTGTAATATTCTTTTAATATAGCTGTTGAAATGCAATTTATGAATACATTAACAGAGTAAACATCATAATGTGCCATTAACCTTTGTAATCCAGACATACTAGCTATACATGCATACTCTAATAATGTGCTCTAATTTGATCATCATCTTATTTTACTGGAATCTGAAGACAACAGTAATTTAAGTTAATGCAAAAAAAAAAGAAAATAAAAAAACCATATAGTTCACCATTATAAAACAATTGTAATTCCTCCCATTTGCAGTAAGTTTCTAAGTGCATATGGCATATTTCTACCTAACATATTCACTGAGTGGTTTGTTTCCGAGGCCTCAGAATGGAAACAAAGCAATTGTTTATCTTTCGGCAAGCTGCTAGTGTCATACAAACCAGCACTCTTCCAGCACTGCTTAGGAGAGGAAAAAGCCAAGGTAATCTGATTAGAAATTCAGTAAGATTATGTACGCACAAATACACATGATTTCTATGCAACTGGGAAAAAGTTCACCGCTAGGAACCTTCACAATAATATCTATCGATGAAAAATTATGAAACTTTTGTTCACATGTGCCTTTCTATCCCAATCAAGAATTATGAGATCATACATAAGCTGCGACTTCTGCCGAAGTACAAAAGGACAGCACAATTAATGGCTCCTCTGCCCGTCAGAAAGCGGTTAGACGGTCCGTCTGTGGACATCCAACACTGCCCATTTCCCAAGAGGTACCCTGAAGGACAGATAACTGAAAAACTGAAAACGTATCACTGGATTAATGGTAAAACGTCAGAGACGGAGAACAAAATTTTCCTATGCTGTCTTCAGAGTGTCACCTGCAAGCAAGGACTAGAAATTACTGAATTTTATCACTATCCTTTTGAAAGGAGATGAAGTGAAGGAAGAAGATGGAATACACGTTCTCTTGGCTCATCTTTTAGCCAGGGGGCACTGTTTCTAATGACAGATAAAGCTAAATGAGATAGAGCCCCAGACAATCAAGTCTTCTCTTTTAGCAATAATGAATGCAACATTATGCTAAGAGAGATCCTAGGGCTGCAAAAGAGCAGTTAACACACATCTTTATGTGTTTCCTCCCGATTTTAGTTAATGATAAAAATATAAAGATAAAAAAGCTGCGCTTGATAGGTAGCAGCTTCACTTGAAAAAGTATTGGGGGGATCTAAACAATCCAAATTCAAGACTTAAAACACACTTGGAAATAAAAATTGTACCTAAAATGTTACTTTTCAACTCTTTTTGCATGAATATCACGTCTAAAACCTTCTAGATTTCTTAGGTCTTGGGCACATACTTCAGATTTTGATTTATTTTTCCTTCGAGTTCCATTTTGCATGTTTTTTCGGATGAATTTTTAGCTTGACCCTATATAGAAATAATGGCTTGTCATAGATCTGCGATTGCACATATTATAATTAAAAAGTTTTTTTCTTTTAAATAACCTGTGTTAATTTTGCTACAAAACCAGACAATAACCTCCTTAAAGACACAGATAGAGATCTACAAAATGTGCTTAAAGCCTCAGTATCATATTTTGAAAAATTACACTTCACTGTTTTTATTGCAGACAGGCAACAGCAGAAGTTAAGCCGCAACTAAGAGAACAAACTAAAAAACAAACGAGTTCAAAGAGTTAATGCCATGAGAGACTGTTCGATCCATGTTTCCCCCCTGAATTCCATCAGGAAACAGTCAATTCTGATCACAGTGATCTACGAAAATTAAACAGTATATTCAGAATTTTCTTATGTGCGCAAACTGCAAATTACAGACAAATGTGATCCTTTTAAGAATGCATTTTTAAATACTATTTTCTGAACAAATTTCAAGCTTGAACTGACATGGTCATCCACATCTCTAAAATCACTTAACTTGAAGAGCAAGTGATCCAGTGATTCAGCAGCCTCTGTCAAGGTTGTGGATAGAAACCTGCTTTAGACAAACACAGCTAGCCAAAGTTTGTACTTCCCATAAGGGAAATTATTTTCTGAGTAGGAGATACAAGGATAAGATGATCTGAGAAAGAAAAAAAAAAGAAAAAGAAAAACTTTCTAGTTAAGCAGAAATAAAGCAGAAAGTCACAGCACCTCAAAACAGCTGATCAACATATATGATAAGCAACAGAAGGGAACAGATAGGATAAGGCAAACAGAAATTACACTATCCTGTAACACAGGGCTATATATTGTATAGATAAAATAAATCCAAAGTGACATACTCATGTATCCACCCCAAACAACGCCTGCTCTGAGGCAGTCTGTGGTAATGGTGCTGAGCGTGTTGACGTGCACGTTGCTTAACAAGCTCTAGTGCATACATGGTAACTTGGATTTTGGCTGAGGTTGGTACTGCACACACAGTTATTCTAGGCCTCCTGCTCTTTAAGGTCAAAGCAACACATGGGATATTTAGTGTGGAACATATACAAGCACATGGAGCGATTTTGCTGCTCGTTTCACGTAAAAAAACATCCCCCCACGCTCTCCCCCCCCCCCAACAGACACGCTGTTTGTAACAGCCTTAACACGCACTGGAAGGCAGACGGGTCCTTTTACCAGCACAGATGCAAAGACACTGCAATCCCCACGCTTCCTTTTGCGCCTCCTGTACCTTCACCCAAAATGAAGAGCGCTGACCTGTTGGCAAGGACACTCCCACCGCCCGCAAAGGGAGCGCTGCTCCATGCGCCCCAAGTCTTGGGACACACCTCGTTTGTAGATGAAGGCATTTGCTACCCATGACTAGAGCATTAGGAACCTTTTCATTCACTCTTAGATAGCTGAAGAGCTAACAGCATATTAAAATAGGGAACCGCTTGAATAGATACATGCTGCTCATTACATGCAGGAAATTAAAAAAAAAAAAAACGTAAAAAGGGACAAACCACTCTCCCATGTAACTACAATCTCAATGACTGCTTATGAAACGTATTACATATCATGCAATTCATTAGCTTTTGCATGTACAGATCATTTGCACAATTCACTTCAGTATCCACTTAATTGCCTCATACAGCCACCACCAAAAAGCTGCTGGCAGCTCCACTCGCTGCAGACATAGCAACAATATTACCTTTCAAACCATCTGTAGGGCAAGGTTGTCACTTGCAGTGTCACTGTAATATAATTATGTACTGAAATCCTAAGCGAGAGAAGCACAAGATGGGTAAAGGAAGACTGACGTGTAGAAGTACAGAACCTGTCACAAAGCTGTATTACCTAGTCCATATTTCAACTTTATTTAACTGCTCAATTCTAAAATTACCATGTTACTGTGAACACAGCAGACATGCCAACAGGTAAGAAAAGATGTATGCGAATATCTTTAGCTTACACTTGTACTCCTTTTCGTTGCAATTTTTGTGTAAGAAACACACACATTACATTCCCTTCAATTTGAAGCTCTGTGTTCTCTTTAAAACTGCGCCTTTTTTTCCTCTAAATTACCTTAACATGCATTTATAGTCTGCTCTAGAGGATGAGATAGTTAGACCCTAAAGCAATACATTTTATCCCAACTTTACTATTAAAATCTTATTTAGCTTGAGATCATATGGAAAAAAGTAATTGTTAGAACAACGCACAACGCCCCCCCCCCCAAAAAAAAAATCCGAATTAACTTCCTGTTAGTGGAAAGGCACCAAATGGTCTGCAAATAGCCAACAACAGTCTGACTTAGAGTAACGTTTTTAAAACACAAGTATGAGTCAAAACTACTACTGATTTTTCACTGGCAGAAGAGAATATCAAATGATAACTACTACTTCTTGTCGCACAGAAGGCGGCAGAAACACGACAACACGTGCTCATCTCCTTTGCGGAGCAGGAAGGATTTGAAATCCCGACCTAAAGGCTATCGGCATTCCTCTGGCTGGGCTGAAGCTACAATTACCACGTTGGCTGTCGTAACCTCCGATCAGTGATACTCCAGTGAGACCATTGAGCCAGCTCTAGGGCCTTCCAATACATTTTCCAACTGAAACCACCTGAAGGTGAGCATCATCAGCAAAAAGCAGACTATGTCAACCCTGAAATCACAAGCGCAAAGATAGCTGGTAGATACGCCCAAGCTACCATTCATTTCTCTACCAATTTATCAAGAATGTAGAGCATGCATTGCATCAGATGTTGCTGTTGCTCCATCTCTTGTTACAAGAAAAACAAAATGGCTCAAGGCAGAAATATAACATTGGCACAGTCACCGCTGAGAATTAGTGATTTTGGCCTGGCTGCAATAGAGCCAGAGAGCATCAAAACAACAGACTGGAAAAATACTTCACGGGCACAAATTCTGCTAACATCTGTCTAGGCAAACAACAAGCAGTAACAGTAATTCTTGATAATTTATGTGAAAGAAGCTTTGTTTGTTCTATGAAACACCTTTAGAAAAATTCAGAGTAAAAAAAAATTTTTTTTAAAGATAGCACTATATATTTACAAAGCAGCTCAGATCAAGTGACAAGTCAACTTAAAATTTTATTTCACATCAGTATGTAAGAAAAAACAACTTTCTATTAATTTGTAACATGAAAATGCAACTTTCAGGGCACAGCATCTGTGTCCTGCTAAATCACTGCAAAAGATCTGTCTGCAGCCCCCAACCAACAGCCCCAAAACCCAACATTTTTGTTATACTAGTTACACTGTCTCAGTTACCGGAAAAAGCAAAGATATGAGTTTCAAAGAAAGTATGATCACTTAATTGTTCCTTTTACTACTTTGAACATTAGCACATGAAATTTGCCTGCATCTCTCTGCTCCAAAGAAATGAAAATATCTCCAAAACCTATTAAAAGGAAGTAGAAAAACCTATAAATTCAATTTTCTGAAGGTTTTCAGAAGGTCTGCTATACTTTCCACTTCTACTTGACCACAGTTATAAAATCAGCAGCATACAGAATCTTTATTTCAGGTTAAATAGCTTCCACCATTAAAATCAGTTATTTTCAGCTTTATAAGTGCCACTTGTTGAGGTCTCATCTTCTTAAGATCCACTATTACTGGTTACTGAATACAGCTATTCCTGTCAAGACTTACCAGTAATACTGAATATTAAGAATATTGATCTTTATTAAAAAAAAAAAAGCAGTAAAACCCTAAGCAAGCTTTCTATTCTCCTACTGACTCTGATAATAAAATTAATTCACCCTAATGACAACACTTAAGCATGAGTGTCAGTGATATGAAAACAATTAATTTGTTTTCCCTGTGGCTTGTTCCCTCTGCTGACTATTTCCTTCTGTCCTTTCCTCTCGTCTCTGCAGCACTAGTCAAGATACATCTGCTTGGCTGAACAACTTGAGCTCTGAATATCTTCTGAGATTAATCGCAAAAGCAGATACTTGATCTTAAAACTTTAATGGTGTACTTACAGTCTTGTAATTCAGAAATAATTTCATTGAGGGTAATTCAATCAGACCAATCAGATCTAAAAAAAGAAGTGGGTGAGGGAACAAAACCAGCAAGTCATGTACCAATGAGATATTCTTTAACGGGATACCTTTCACTAATGCAAATTTTTAATTAACTGCTGAACACTTGCAAATCAGGGACACCCAACATCTACAAATGAGCTAGTGAGGGGGGAAGAAAAGCCACTCAGCTTGCCACGGACATCATCTATTAGATTGTGCAATTTGACCTACTGCACTATACACAGGTGTTTGTGAATGAAGAAACCAAAACTTGAATATCAGGCATCAAAGCCTTGGATTCTCATTTATCATTTTTCCTGTCTCCATTAATCATTTTCTCTAAATGGCAGGCAGAACGGCTGTCATGTCAAAACAAGCTTCACAGTTTCCGCACTGGTTTAGCGGGAGGGGGCTTTGCCCTGGCTCAGCCGGCAGAGCCGTGCTGACGCCTGGCCCTCAGGACGACCGCGGCTCTGAACCGCCACCGTGCTAACACTGCTGCTAACACAGCACTGCCTGAAAGCTAAACCACAAATACGTGTCTCAGCTTTATTTAAGATTCAAAATACGAACACAGGAACACAGTCGCTTGGTGCTGACTTAGAGCGTCCAGAAATCTGAACGGCGCTAAGGAGAGCGTAAAGCGGCATTGCCTGAGCGGTGCCTCAGGCTTCGCACCTGACACAGCAAGAACACATCCAAAGCCGCTACGAAAGCAGCACCTTTTCGCCTCCCAACAGGTGGAGCGCAGACTCCTGGTACATCCACATGGGAAACAGGGAAAGATAACGCGCCTGCTCACATCTCAGAGAGTCCCTTGCTTGGATGCCTTTTCTTCCTCTCTCCGCACTGGATGGATTTTGGCTGCAGACATGGCTGCAAGCCTTGGAACTAAAACTGGAAACCTCCAGAGAGCTTTTACACTCTGTCCATTGATTTCTGACCCCATAGAGCAGCAACAGAAGTACAGTGTCATCCTCTATACCTGACACATCCCAGCTGTGAAGACTTTTCATATGTTAGTAAATGGAATAAAGATACTTGTAAACAGTGGTTTTTTTCCACATAATAGCTAATGTTTTATTTAGGGAATGGAAAATGAGATTCTCTGAGGAACTAGGAACTCTACATGATAGTGTGATAGCAAGCAACATAAATTGTTCTATTTTTCCCAAGGGAGAAAAAAAGTTGATGTATCCTATAATGAATAAAGCACTCATCTGTTAAGGTTAGGGATGATTTAATCCTGTCTTGATTATTTTTTTAAAACCTCAGGAGAGAATGGTTTGTAACTTGCAAAAAATGAAACCAGCATGATGTTAAGAACTTGGTGGCAGGCCGATCTGTGACAAAACAAGCTTTGTAAACCCGTGCACCTCTCTGTAACCCTGCTGGAAGTGTCTCCCCACCACCCACAGGGTCCAGCTGCCTGCTAACAGGGATCCAAAGCCCCACTCTGATACAGCCCAGTGGCACAACCTTGGTTTGGACAGCTAAGAGCGAGCTGTGACAAGAACTGCAGAGGTAAGAAAGCCAAAACAGCAGAAAGAGGCAGGATGGCTGCAATGGGATTGTTAGCAGCTTGATGATCCAAGACAAAAAAATACTGGCATGGAAAAGCGTAAAATCCTGACAGGGGAAAACAAACAAACCAACCAACCCACCCCAAAAAGGTAGTCAGGTTTAGCTGGGGGCTAGTCAGGAATCATTGGGTGACAAGGTCTGCTTGCCTGTGCCGATGGTGCTAGTGGGACATGGCAACTCGGCAACCCGAGGATCCACCTTGGACAGCTGGGGGACCCTTCCCCACCTGAATCATAATTGTCTAGCCAGCAAAGACTCCTTGGTTGCCTTATAACCAGAGGTTACTGCTAATAACGGCATAGCATTGATCAGCCTAAGAGCTCATTAAATCCTAGCCGCCTTTTACATACATCAGGTGATAAGTAATCACTTTAGATTTTAAGTCACGCTTATGCTAGTTGCATGGACTCTCTGCATCAGGCTCAGGATGCCCAAAAACCTGACACTGGCTGGTACATAAATTTAAGCTAGTTTGACAAGCTGCATGTGGAGGAGAAAAGGGAGAAAAATAAATAGTCACACTTACATATAGACGCTGTGTAGAAAAGTCTGCTCTGTTCTTTCAGGCAGTAGCTATTGAGTATTCTGGCACCCGAGAAAACCGAACCCTGCACAGCCAGGTTGCTCTCTTTCAAAGTCATCTGTTTATAAGAAATGTCACATGCTCTGCTACAGGCCTACCGTGAACGTGGCAATAGGAAAATTACAAGGATGTATCTTGCCAAAGTCTGCTGTCAATGTTCTACAACTCTCTAAAGCTAATCAAACTGCTAAACTTCCCAACTCGGTAGTAAAGCACTAACACTTTTCACTGCAAACCAGCCATATGATATAGGACTAAGCATAAGATAATTTTTCCATTCTGTCAATGTTTGATTTGTGTCAGCTAGAAACCTCTTCATGAAAAAAAAAAATCCAGAAATAGCTTCATGTGCATAAGCAACAGCTGAGGGCTCAAGCACTTCCCTGGGAAATGCAAGTAAGGTTCCAAATCCGCCTCATTCAGACAGATCCAAGCTCTCTGCCACCCACGTTCTAGAGGAATCCCCTAGGATAGGAGGATACTCGGAGGCTAGACTTAGTTTCTCCTGATAGTTCTTTGAACAAGCAAATAAATATTCATTAGAATAGAGAACTAAATCTTGATCTGCTGCATTGTAGGTGACTACCATAAAAAGCAGAAGAGAATCATGTTTCTTTCCAGTGCTAGAACTGTTCCTTTACATATAAATCATGAAAATAGTAATTTTAAAAAGCTCTTTTTTCAATCAGAAAATTCTATACCAGTTCCAAGTCAATAGCCTTTCCTCTTCCCAAGACTGGAGTTTATAACTCCTCTTGTCTTTCTGGTTTACTTACTCTAAGAGATTCATATTTGTTTGGTCAAGCTCACAGAAAGTGAAGGGAGAGGGAGAAGAGGAGGCTTCGATGAAGGCAGTGGTAGAAAAAAAAAAAAAGGCAAATTTACAGATAAGGTTTTAAAAGCTTTCAAGGCATTTGGACATCTAAATAGCTGTTAAATTTTACAGCATCCGAAGGAAAATATTAATTCAAGCTCTTTGGGAAAACACTGTCTAATTCTCTAGCTGTGCACAGTTTGCACTGTTTAAGGAAACTGCATTCTCTTAAGGGGAGCGGTGCTCAAATGAAATAAGAAATGAATTAGCGTTTACTTCCCAATTTACCCACTATAATTTCTGTACAAGCTACTTACACATATTCTGGATGTAACTTTACATTTTCTCTTTGATAGATTGCAATTTAAGCACAGGATACGTTAAAAGATTTTCTCTAGACAATTATTGGACACTATTGTTAATACCCTACATTTACACATTTACATACTGAAAGGTTATAATGCAAGTAACATCAAAAGCATCTAATTAAAATTGATACGGTAGCAAACTAAGGTACTATTCTTTACTTTTTAAACAAATTAAAAGCATCTTTTATTCTTTTCTTCCTAACTTTTATTGGTACTCAGCATGCTCTGTTCAAAATTTGATATTCTATCTAGCAATGTGGTCTCTAATAGCATTTACCAGTTAGCTGCTGGTAACCAACGTACTACCACCTGCTTGAATTTTCCTAGCTTAACTCGGCTGTTGTCATTATTTCCAATAAGCAAACAAAAAAAATTTTTTAGTGACACAGCCAACAGTCATTTTGTATTACTAAGAACCTGTTACCAGGTGTTTACACCTATGGCTAACTGCAGTTTAAACTAGAGTGAATCAGTGCATCATAACAGGCAATCATTGCAGATAAGCTCTAGATTTTAAACTACTAATTTTGCAACACGAGAGTTGGCCCGAGTGTCGAACATAAGCCAGGGTCACATCCCATTTGGCTCGGGATACCACCTGGGGCATGGCTACATGGCAAGCTACAAAACAACTTTCTATGCAAGTCAGTCTTGACCTAGCAGGATTTAACTTCCTTTTCTTCCTACACTGTTGTCCTGAAGGAAACGACAGTAGACCTTTACGCCCGCTTGCTGCAGCGGGTCACGAGAAAACAACGCTTCACCGGTAAAGCCTATGACCCCAAAAACTCAGTCCTTTAGAAACAAGACCTACGGTACCACCCTCTGCGGATACACATTACAGCCAAACCGGGAGCTACCAGAATACAAATCATGACTGTTTTCTGTAACCAATAAGCTACGCTTGACTGACAACCATTCCTTGATAAAGTTCAAACTTCACAGGACTTCTTAGGACTGTACTATAGCTGGCAAACAGGATAAATCTTTTCTGACTTTCCTAACTGACGTACTCAGTCATCGTACAGCTTCCTGAAGTTACATGAGTGTAACTGTTACTGATTCCCCACAACTGAGTCCCATGTTTTCTTCAGAGCTGGTGTTCCAGTGTCAGAGTTACTTATGTTAGCAGTGTTCATTTCACAGGACTTTAATATGCTTAACTTATTATTGCAGCTCTAAATTGAAATAAAGAAAGGAAAAAAGTGAAAAGCAGATAATGCATCATGTCTGATTTAGATAGCATTATCTTATTATTGCCTGGTTTTCCCAGGTAAAGATATTATTTTATATAGGATACATGAGTCTGAGTCTTCTGAAAAACACAAGCTTACTACACACAACATACAAACAGCCTAGACATATGCTACAAATCTGACACACTCAGGATTCATCAGGCTTCCAGCACAAGCACAAAGTTTGATGCTTCCTAAAAGACGTGACTACTGCCACAGGAGTTGTGTGGACCATGTCTAGGATTTCTAGATAACTAACAGCCTGGTCAAAAGTGATGTCTAAGAAATCCTGGACAAACATGCAAGGCTCTTGAATCCTATTTAAACCAAACCTGGGAAAAGGAAGAATTCTTCCCCTTCACCCCAAACGGGTCTGGGTAACCTAGATTCATGGGCCAACCTCATACTAAAGTAACATTTTCTACCGGAAACAAGTACAGCCAAGACCATGGAGGTATACATTCAGATAGGAACAGCCTGTCACCGGCTTGCTATCATCAAACATGTTATACTACTGCTCAGAAATTTGGGAAAGCCAGCCAGCACACCTGTCAGCAAGTACATGACTGCATTATCAGAAATGGTATGCAGTTAGAAATAATTTTAAAAAGTGTGATGATAAAAGAAGTTATCATGGGAATTGTAACCCTCTATATTTCACTTGCACAGAATGAACTAGAATTTCAGTGTAACTGACTTTGTTATGGCTAGGAGAAATTCTTCTGTGTTATATCAGCATAAAAAGAAAACAATACAGGAAGTAGGAAAATGTGTTCAAATGTGAGATTTTTCCATTAATCTCTTTTTCCCAATCAAGTTTAAAAATCCCTTTATAAAACAATTATCAGTTAAGGAGAATATAATAGATGAAATCAAAATAAATTTGTAAACACAGCAGAAACACTGATTTCTGATACTTTTGGCAAGCCAGTTTTATGCTTAAAAATTCCTATCCATTCTTTAGAAAATCCTTAAAATGCTACACACTAGTATAGCTTGTGTTTTGCTACCATGTTCACTAGAAGTTTCCTCTATGACAGTGATTTATTCCCTTACACCTGGAACAATCCTGAAGAGCATTCCTTTGCTATGCCTGATGCCTGGACAGAATTGTCCAATGCAAAAGAAGCCTATAGAAGTATTTCGGTCTTAAATGCTCTCGATGCCTTCCCCCCGCCTCTCGTCCTTTGCCCTGATGCACTCATGGCCTTTTTTGCCAGAAAGTTTGAGTTACCTGTACAGATGCACCAATCCAGCTGCAAAGACAGGAACCACGTATATTTGTGCCCTGTATCAGTGGCACAGACGAGATGGTTAGACTAGGGAAAGGAAGTATGTACCGTACTATGCTGTGTCTACAAAGGGGTTTTGAACTAATGTGACATGCGTCACTTAAATACTTTCAACACCCAACCTTCAAAGCACTTGGCCACATTATCAGAAAGAGGCAAGATAAGAAATATGTGCATAGCTTGATATTAGCACTCCCATTACAGTGAGGAATCCTGTAACGTTAGTTCCTGTGTTTTCACTGTTTCAAATCTATCAGTTAGAGCTATCTGGTGTGTCACAAACCAGAACAGAATTCAATCAATGTATGTTTATCAGACAGACTGTGATACTACCCAGCTCTTCCAATGTCACGTTTTAAAGGAAATGAACTATGAAAGAAATTTGTGAAATTGTGAAATTTATGAAATTTGTGAAAACCTGAAGACAATGGGTTTTTTTTGAATGTTGATTATAATACAACTGAGAAAAAAGAAATAAAGGAAACTTGTAATGTTTACCATGTATTTTAAGGCGAACTTGAACAATTTAAAGCAAACTAAGCTCAAGTAGTACCAATCTGTGTGATTTCCTTAGGTACCGAGGTTCCAGTAAGGGTAACCCACAGCGAGTTCATGTTACCTTGCCTATTAAGATACAACATTTAGATACTATGTATCAGTATCACACAAGCTATTATAAAACCAGAATATTTATTAGTAAAAAGCGTATGTCTGACAATCAAGTAGTACGTATTGTTTTATTTCTGTGCAATTTCACTGACTTCAGTGTAATTTATCATTAAGAAATTATTCTATCACACACAGCCCACAGAAGAATGCCACATCCTAAAGCAGTTTGCAAAGAATAAGCTAGACACCTGAACAATAACAGAATAAAAATTAATGAATATATAATTTTCATAGATGGATGAGCAAGGCCCAGAAATACTAAATTATCGGAGCAATATCACACAGAAAACCTCTGGCAAATCTGAGATGTTAACATAGGTATACTGAATCCTGGGTTGGTACCCTACCACATAAACATACGTCCTAGGTGCAACTTTGTACCCAGGCATATCTCAAGAGAAGAAATTCAACATTAAGAGGAAGTGCAAGAAATGTATATTGAAATGTGTGACCTAGACTGTACTTCAGATATAACATACCCTGCTTTGCTTGAATACTTCATCTCTTATCTTTTAAAAGATATTTGTTCCAAGAAGATACTATATTCCCTGTAACTGATCAAAACGAGAACATAGTTATTTAATAAAACCCTTTTCTGAACAAATGCCTAAGTGTGGAAAAAAAGATCATACATTACTCAGCTTGTCAGGACTGATACTGTTAGCTCTCCGATTAAACAGGCAGACAAGCAGAAGTGCTCACACTTGTTATTCAGTGGGAAAAAAGGAAAGAATGTTAAATTCCGCCACATATTTGCAAGTGTTATGAATTTACATCAGTTCAGAAATACAGTTTTGAATACTGAATTTTCAAGTGGGTTATATTTTTCTTTAAAACTCTTATTAAAAAAAAAATCTAATGTTGCAGTGAAAAAATGAAAATCTAACATGAGACACCTACATCTCCATGAGAAAAGCTGCCAGCTGCTGTTCGCTTATGCTTAAATTTTTCATCAGTAACCAGTGACTCGTAGGCCTTCCCTGTGGGCAACGCCAGGTCTGAACAGAAGCATCACCTAGATGAGAGATAGGTGCTGAGATCGTCCTCGCTTCCCCTCCCATTTGATCTTGAAAACGGGCTCCTTTTCATCTTGCTCTACCACAGCAACAACAACAACCCCGAGACTACCTGCTGTGTACTCCACAACTCCTCCTGCAATCACGATCCAAGACTCAAAACGTCAGTTGCATAAACAGATCCAGCTATTTTGAAAACTGCAGTGGCAAAACAAAGCAAACCAAAACCCAAGCCTGGCTCAAGCTGGCATCTTTGCTGTAAACATTAAAAAGGCAAACACGGTGCGGATAGCGGAGACCTACCCATGGAGATACCAGAAGCCCAAAACATCTGCAAAGCAAAAGCAGCAGGCTCAAAACAAAGAAATAATTCTGATACACGTTCAAAAAAAAAATCAGACAATAAACGTAACGAGTGACAAAATGAATATGACTGTAGACTCCACATTAAAAAAAAAAGTGTGGTGCTATCATCCTTCTCTATGTTGTACCTGCTATATAGCAATTTTTTTTTTAGGTAAGTACGAACAGCTCTCAGAAGGAAAAGCGCTATTGCACAGCTGAGACATTTTCTGTGCCCTCCTAGTATTTGGCATTAATTACAAATGTGGTCCCCTTTTAACAGGGGGGCAGAGCCGTCCGCAATGCGAACCGCGGGCAGACCCCAGGGTTCAGCTCACGTCCTGGGGAGAGGGGCCCAGGGTGGAGGCAGGCAGCAATTCCCCCGGCCCGCTGCTGTCCTTACGGATCAGGGCTACGGCACTGTGTCCCAGCTCAGGACAGGCTCGATTCCGTTGAGGAAGCGATCAGCATTGGCAGAGGGGTCAGGCCAACACGCCGCGATCACGTTTATTCTCTCCCTGCCGTGCTTTCCCCCGTGCTCGCGGCGGCCAGGCTGGCGAACCGCAGCGAGGCCAGGGCGACGCTGACGTTGCTGCACCAGGCCCAACCCGCAGCGAAGGCGGCTGCGGGAGCGCGCCGCTCGCCCCGGCGGCGCATCTTCGCGGCGCTCGCTCCCCCCACGCCGGCTGAGGACGCTCCCATCTGCTCCTTTTCCAGATGGGCTCGTTTCAGAGGTTGTAAGGTAGAGCAAAGGAGGCTGGCACTGAGGCTGAACAAGCATAGGGAGTTTTACTCTTTTCTTAAATAGCTTATTATTTTAAAAAGTGTCTGTGTGGGGGGGTGTTCATACTTTTTTTTTTTTTAATTTGTTACATTAATGTTTGTAATATGTAACTATTTAATGGCCTTAGACCAGTAACAGATAAATTCATTTGCAATCACAGTAATATCCACAAGCAAAACACTACATAACCCGCATTGAAATTTCATATATCCAAAGCCCAACAAGAACTAATTAATCACTTCAGTAGCATTTTGATGTCAGTGAAATACATATTTTATCTCCATTTTATAAAATGCAAGGATGAGGGAAAACCGTTTCGACTTCCAATATACAGTAGAAAGACGACGAAAGCAGAGCAGCACCCAGAACACCATGAAACACAATTCTCTGACGGCAGAGATACAGTGGCAAATTACCATAACCTCCTGCATTACCATGAATCAGAACTACCAGGGCAGCAGCAGCAGCTGAGTACGTCTTCCTACTCAAACTTGCACCGAAGGACTTCACTGGCAAAAAACGTAAGCAGCAGAGGAGTTTGTGTGGCAGGCAGCCGGGCTGTTTAGACCAGCACTGAACCAAGTACCAGACACCAGCAGGACAAACCAGCAGCAGGGGCACAGTTTCCTTCGTCAGCTGCTAAATACTGTTACCACTCTTCACCCTTCGTTTCGGCAGGAGGGAGATGCCCCACAGGGGACAGAGACAGCAACCCCAGGTGCTACCTTATTTGCAGAATTAAAAGTTTATTAATGTCTGTTTACACAGTCCTACAGTAAAGATGCAGCGTAACGTTTGCCAGATATTCATCTTCTCTCTGCAGAAGCGTGTTACTGTAGCAACCTGTTGTAACACGAACACCGCCAAAGTGCCCGTGCTGTACGCGCGCACAACCCCCTTTCCGCACAAAGCTGAAATGACAGAACTCAGTCTAGCTGCAGCACTACTGACTGCAATATTTCTGCAATTAGAATGCTATTTAGGTAGTTAAATCCATCAAGAACAATTCTTTTTGTACAGACAGGAATCCCAGAAGACCTTAGGCAGATCTGCCTAATCATTTCTGTTTTTCTCCCCCTCTACAAAATGCATCAGAGATTACCTAGAAATAGGCTTATCACCCTGACAACTCTTTTCAAGTCAGTTGGCACCTAGATGCTCTTTGCAGTCAGGTCTTCAATAAATTTGACTATGTCATACTGATGGTATAACTTAGAGTAGTAAACATGATTGTTTAAACACTTAATTATTTTGTTAATAAGTAAGCACCAGGCTAATTTACATATTAACAATATAGACACAGCAAGTAAGTAGTCCTGATAATGATGATCAATATAATTTGTGTGCCAAATAACTATATCAAGCGTGTATTCCTACAAAATCATATTCTAAGCACTTCTCAAGGTTGGCATACTTAAGACATACTTTAGAAGATCTGGCAGAGGTCACAACACTGGATTCTGCACAACACCTCTTCCCTGCCCCTCTTCAACTCGTGTACACAAGTTTTTGCTTTCTTTTGTTTTTAATTATTTGGGTCATCTCAGCCTCTTGCACCAATCACGACACTCAAGAAATGTTTCCATGCGGTCATATATTCACGCATATGCATGTATATATACTTCTAAAAATCATGTTCTTTGTGTATACATATAATTGTGTGATATATACAGGTAACGCATACACACACACACAGAATATTACTCGTGCAAGAGATTCAAGGAAACACATACACACTCAGTACTATAAGCATATACCACGATAATAGGATTAAGACCTTAGATCTAAAAGATACATTATGACTGCATATGTAAGAATAGGATATGATCAATATCTTTATTCAAAGCAGAATAAAAATTCAGATGTATTTCTCTATGAAAGTGAGAGGAAATACATTTCCATGTGCAAGAGAGTGCTTATACCAGGATGTAAGCAAGATGCATATTCCCTATGTAAGCAGTAACTACATAAAAATTAATTATTTAACTAGTGAATGTATCCATAACTAGTACCTTTCTACCAATCCTTTCTACAAATCAGAAGCTGAATCACAGGTTACATGTTACCTAAATTGGCAAAAAAATTAACAGAACTGGGGGGTTAATCCAAACACTGCATCCCAGCCTACTATTCTGTTCTTTAGAGGTACTTCCTTCTCTGCAGCACAACAGACTTTAATCGTTTCTGTCCAGAATTCAGCACAAATCCTTCCGTGTTCAGTAGATTTTTCTGCGTTTGTTTAATCAATAGATTCATTTCATGTAACAAAACACAATCTGGACTTTTAATCAAGCTGATATAAATCCCCACTCTTAATTACAACCAGATGACCAATTAGAACCAGTGAGAGCTAGAGGAAGTATAAAAGGCAACACAATTTGACTCATTTTCTTGTTCAAAGGAAACTGTTACCTTTTCCAGTTTAATTTGCATTGTACCAATATCTACATCTGTAAATACTGCCAGTATTTTAATGACATAATTTTAATGTTACTAAAATATTGTTAAGTAGTTAACATTATGTTAAATAACATTAAAATACTGCTTAATTAAAAAAAGCATAGTTCACTATTTCCCACAAACTGTACTACCAAAAACGCTTTTCAAGCATCATTTCCAAATAGCGTGTTCAAACCTGTACAGAAAGGGCACTGTTCATTGAGAAATAGTGTCAAATCTCTGCAGTCAAAATGATCCACAGGGGACCCATCTTGCCATCTCATAACGAGTCTAAACTTTCTGAAACACTTCTGCGGTCTCATAAAAATTTCCCGTGACACCACGTAAACAAAGGTCAGATCTGCATTCCTCCAGGTTCCACAGTTAGGGGAGATTTCTCTCTGCAATATCTGAAGATATGACATGGGCAAGCAAGTCGGAGCACTGTATTTCATCTCAAGCAGCCAAGCCACTTTGCCTTTTTTGGGGGGTCCCCTCCTCTTAGCAGGATGGGAAACTTGATAGAACTTTCAATTTGTTTTCTAAATCCCCTAAACCATTCAATTAAAAAATGAAGACAAAACCTGTTTATGTAAATAAGCATCAGCAACAAATGTTTGATTGTTTTGCTGGATTTGGCTGATTAACAGTCTTGAAATAAGCTAGTAATCAGGATATATAATTTTGGCACAGAAATTAGTCCTGATTATGAAAAGCATTAAAGGGGCAGTAAAAGTTTAAACGTCATTAAGCAAGTCTGCAAATGCTTTCCATAGTACAATACCACTATTCCAAACCAAAGAGCCAAAACACGGTATTTGTCCTTTCCCATTTGTTTACTTTGAGTATACAACAGAACTTTCTGCGTAGTGTTTTCTCTGCGCTCTTATTTCTCTGTCCGTATTGGCAGCCAGTACCAGACATAAATGAAGGACCAGAAGCTACTTTTAAGTTTTTCTTCCACTCCTCACCTCACTTCCTTTAACTGGCTAGGTTCAGGTCCACATTTTCCCTTTAAGCTCGAGCTCTTCAGCTCAGGTTTTTGCAACAGATGGTACACTTCCCCGTGAGTTAATTCTGAACCAGTATCTCAGGGCTGCAATTGCTAGAGGTGTTATTTTCCCTAGTACAGCAGAGATCCTGATTTTTATAATCATTACCAATCCAAAGCATGCTTTCAAGAAAAGTTGTTAGGCTGCACTGGGGCGTTATTCTCTGTCAAAGAACTGCTTCAATCCATCTAAAACAAAGATGTTACCAGAATGCTGAAGACACAACATTTAAATAGGATATTAAATTACAAACTAAGGACATGCCTGTAGAGCACCATATACTCTAAATTCCCTCACAAATCATGCCCAAGATTTTGCAAGTTGTCCCCAATGCCAATGAAGTAACTTTCCCCAACCTGTAGGTAAAACAAATAAAGTAAGGCTAAAAAAAAACAAAAAAAGAAAAAGGTAGAACCTAATGGGATGAGGAAAAGCAGGAAAGGAAATCAAGTTAGAAGAGAAGAGAACAACCATGAGGACAAAACTGGAGAAGGGTTAAGGTAATTTGATAGAGTTAAAAGGAGAAGAGGAGAGAGATCCTGGCCTATAAAAAAGGAGGGGGGGGAGCAGTGCAAGAAGCATTCATGAAAGCTTGACAGGATGAGTAAAACACTGAGGGAGGGGAAAGGGAGAGAAAGGAAGGGGTAGATAGCACAAAATCGTCTAACTCGAGGAAAATGCCACTAAACTGAATTGTAAAACTGAGATCAGATGCTAGGAAATTCAATAAACGCTGGAAAGATGTTAGAACTTAGCAGATGGGCACAATAAATACATATATTTTTAATATAACATGTTCCTACAGTAACTCCAGTATTAACACCATGGGTCATGAATCCATTAAAAATATGGAAATTAAGGGAAAATGAAAGGAAATGAGCTTGGCTTTCGGTACTCTTGATTCCATCAGTGAAGAGCAAAACTCAATTGAAATGTTTCCTGGGGCAGAGAAAGATTAAAAGAAAATTAATGGTAGTCTACAGGCGCAAATAGCATTTCATATAGTTTGTCTGTGGTTATCATAGCTAAAGGCTAAATGAAATACTAAGTTTGAGTAAAAGTTTGAATCGTATAACACGCAATTGCCCTTACCTTTTCTGTTGCATAAATAAATTCCATTGCATCAACGACTTTGAGTTGTAAGGGTGTAATCAGCCATGGTAGTGTGACCTCTGATCAAAATTTTTATAATTAGGTATCCAAGGTTAGATAACCTTTCCTCCCCCCCGCCCCAAGATGCTGCTGATGCTTGATTCGCACTGTTGTAGGTCAGTAGCCTCCAAATACACTCTAAGGCAATCCCACTTGCCCTTCGGCTACTGTCTTTTGAGCATAATGACCTTTATCCGTATTTATGGCCAGTACTTTCAAACTGGCATAATGTTATGCAGAATTTATTTTGTAAGGAACTCTCAAATTTGGCTGCAAGCAGGACAGTTCTCTACAGTAATTTAAAATAAAGCTTCAGTCACTTATTCCCACAAATTAGATTTGTGGAGCAACTGGGAACTCTTAAAACTTGCATGGTATGATGAATAACCTTTGCGCTAAACATTATTCTCTGGTCTCTTTTCCTCTTACCAACCAAAAATTCACTGCCATCACTACTCTGACTGGAGCACTCGCTCTTTCCCTCCCTCCCTCACCTGTCCATAGATCTCATTCATCCACTAGCTAAAATTCTACCTTTTTTCTGCATGCCATGAAGCTCAGAAGAAATTCCCAATGAAATAAACAGGAAAAAAAAACCACATTTTTTACATTGTAACTCATGTGGAACCGATTATGTTTGTTTTGCTCCACCAGAGCCTGATATTTGCTAGGAGAAACACTGCATTTATATTACTTGCCATTTTGTGATGTAAAACTAAACTAAAACAAATACAATAATCGTATTTCTTGGTTTTCTGACAAATTTTTAAATCTTATTTTGCTACCTTATTCAATTACAGTTACTTAAGAAATAAAGCTTACAAAATGTAAACAATCCAATCACTGGTAAAAACAATAGAAAATAAAAGGAGCAACATTACACTTGCTGCACTAAAACAGGGAAGACTTTAATACACTACTTTTGCTCCAGCACATGAATTCTTACGCCTGTTCTCTCTTCTCTTTCACTGGTGCAACGCATTTGCAACACCCTGAAGCACATAAACACCGAGCCGGGACATACGGAACTGATGCACCTTGGTTCCGTGCCAGGGAGGATTCGGAAAGACCACCTCTCCGGGGGCTCATTCCTATGGTAGGAGAGCAGCACATGCAGGCTGCAAGAGAGCTACTGCCCACTGCAAGAGGCTCTCCCCTTAGGCAAGCCAGGACTGCGGCAGCTTGACAGCCTGGATCTTTCCTGCAATCTAGACACATAAGTTGGCAGAGAGCCAAATTATCTGCTGATGGTCATCAGTGATGTTCCACCATTAAGTAATTTTGCACAGAATTAGTTCATTAGTTTTCTCCAAAGAAGTTTACAAGACAGACTAATGAGTTACTAAATCACCTAGCACTTGCTCTTCTAAAGTAACTGCCATAGCCTGACCATTTTACCTTTGAAAATAAAAATAAGACAGAAAACACTCACTGACCACAAATCACTTAAAAATGTTTTCCTCAAACACAATTAAGCTTTGATTTCCCTGCTTATCCTGCTATTTTATTCCTAGTTATGCACAACATTGCCTGATGATATACATCAAAAACAGAACCGTGTTTACCGGAGCACCAGGCATCACCCCAGTCTCATTCCCCAAAAGGAATTCCCTAACGGGATTTAAGGGCCATTACTGTAGGGAATTTTAACATTAAACAGTTGTCGTAACTGTCCTGCATGCCACATCACAGCTGTGCTGAACAAGACTGCCATCCTCTTCAGAAGGGTATCCCCAGAAACTAGATGTTTGTAGAGGCATTAAGTTATTATTTATGATACCATACTAAATACATTATGCTACGAAAAATGTATTATACACCTGATGTGTACATTCATGCCCTGCTATTTGCTTTCTGGACCCACGCCTCTAGATAAATTCTTATCAGCATTAACTTCAGAAACAGCAGCAACAGGAGAGAAAAAAATACCCAAAGTCACACAAAATATTCCTTTAAAGGAGACACATAGGCCAGCTGCTAACTCTGCTGCCTGGAGCTAGCAAATAACCAGGATGACATGAATTTTTCAAGTGAAATAATCAAGTAGAAAATTCTTTTTTCAAAATACAAGCTTTCATTCAGGCCATCTTTCAACTGACAACTCTTTTACCCATGATTGCCTGGACAGAAATCACTCCTATTCTGTTCAGATAGTAGGTAAATAGGGGTCATATCCTACTGCCTACAGTCATGTTCAAGTCACTTATTTCCCTCTAATTAATTCTATATATGCTAATTTGTATCAATAACAACCATGTACCAAAGTAGTTTCAAAATGGTGTTTATCTAAAAAGAAAAAAAAAGTGTAGTACAAGATTATTTCACCTTAGAGAACCACTGAAAACTAAGCAAATCACACCCTCTGGCCTATTGTAATTAACAGAATACAATATACTCAAGAGCAAATGGAAAGCTTTCTGTAATGGTAAGCAATTTATACTGTCCAGTGAACTACATATGATGCAGTGGACAGAAGTAATAGACTTGTACTTCAAATTTCTTCTTTCAAAAGCAACAGTGCATGTACCTGCATGTGCATCAATAATGGCTATGGATTTTAACAGCCTATTTTAAAATAATTCATTTGTTTTAAGTGCAGATAGAGGAAAAGAGGCACACAGACACCCGCAAAGGTGACCCCAGGCTGGTAGAAGTCTCATTTCAGACACCGGACTACCTGCCAGCTTTTGTCAGACGAGCAACACAAAGCTGAGCAGGATTTACCTTCTCAGGTGCAGGGGCGACTGCCAGCTCTCATGTTCTCTCCTCCCTATAACTATCATGTCTAAATACATTAAAGAATGTTCTGAAAATAAGCAGAACACTAACTTAGACAATATGCAGTACCCAGTGCAAATTTTCAGTTAGTATTATAAGCAACAACCTTATTTACCCAAAACATGGTACTAGCCTAATCCTACATGGAGTTCATGCCAGGATTGAAGCGATATTTATTGGTGCTTCCAAATTTTAAGTAGATGAATCCTTACAATGCTTAAAATACCTATTAAACAGGTTGTATTAAACTATAAAACTCATTCCCCCAAGCTAATGTGCTTTGATTCTAGTCTGGACTTAACTACATTCATAACAAATTATTCCATCCTCCCATTGTTTGATAAAGAAGGTAAAATAAGCATCTTAACACTTGGAGCAAAGCAAGCATAAGGAGTAAGAGCAACACGAAGTTCTAAAACAAGGGGACCATCCTGAACAGTGTCTCCAGACTCTCTGGATAGTCTTTGCAAGCCACAGTCGCTGACTGCACAGGACAGAAACTCAGTGGTTTGAAATCAATCCTGCCTTTACACGCTTATGTCACGCTTCCAAAGACATTTAGGTACTTCACTCCCAGTAAAATCAAGGTTGCCAAGTGCCCAAAGATCTTTTCAAATGCGGTTCCTAACAACCTGGGAGCCTAAGGTTGCCGCTTTTGGTAATCTTTTTTGGCTACTCCAAATGGTATCAGTACATAGACTTTTTGTTCAGTGGGCGAAATACGAGGGACATTTGGATGGAAAGCACAGAAGGCAGCATGACAAGCAAGAAGTTTCCCCAACATGACAGCAGAAACAGAGAGGCCTTAACCCAAGCGCTAACAAAACATAACCAAAGGTTTGGTTGTTAAAATATTCACCCAGAAAGTGAGAAAGCATAGTTTGATTTCTCTGCTCAGCCTCAGGAGATTTGATTCTCGCAGCAAGGTGCTCCAATTAGCAAGTTGTCTCCTATTGTGGAGTAGGAAGCTTTGATCTCTTCCCACTGAAGCTATTTTATTTTTCAGGGAACAGGAACACAGCAGTTGCACTGTTTAGCTCAATGCTACAGAGGTCACTTGGGAAGGGAGACAAGAATTCCTTTCCCTGCTCCAGTAGGTACTCAATGTACTTAAAATGCATTCAAGAATTCGTATCTCCTCTCCTAGGCAAGAGACTCAACACCTATATTCCGGAGACAGATTCTCCTTATCAGCCAAGCAAGTCTTTATCTATCAGAGCTACGGAAAACATGACAGCTTCAACAGAACGACTGGGAGCACCACAGGTACCAACAGGATGGGGATTAGGTTGCCCAGGAGATGAGTGGTGGGCAGCCTCCCAGGCAAAAGGGTGCACAGGTCCTTGGTTTCCTGGATCCTGGTGGACAGCTCTATTGCGTGGGAGAAGCAGTAGCAGCAGTGGAACAGAGGCAGCAGATAAAGGGGGCATGATCCAGTGTGCTCGCTCCAAGGCAAACCACTGCAGCGGTTGTTGCTATAGAAAAACAGTGCCCAATTGGCAAATTATGAAGAAGCATAAGAGCGAGATAAGCACCAAGCAGCCCAGAAGTGCATCCCACAGAATCTAAATGTCAGAAATGTACATTCCCCCAGGAAATAACAGCAGCAAAACAGGTCCTTGAGAATCTTGCACTCAGATGCCCAAAGAAACACTTGAATGACTTACTATTTTTGCAGCTTTCTCTTCTGGGCTCCTAGATCTCACATGGGATTTTACATTAAATGGCTTTTTGAGATTATTGTGTGCACTAGATTGCACAAATAACCTAAAATGTTCAGCCAAACATTTAAGTGCTCGTTACCTAAGAATATGCATCTCTGACCTCCTCCACTAAGAGCAGATTAGTCAAGTATATAGAGTGGTTTGAGATCTTAAGAACCACAAAGAAAATATATGCATTCATCATCTTGTTGTACACCTTATACATGCCAATGACCCTGTTGTGTTTCATGAGACAACATACACACTACACATTTACTAAAGTGGAAAGGAGGCGCTCGTCTTGGAGTCCTCCTGATACACACGAAGTTACACACACACTTGCTTGTATGACTGTGGCCCCAGGGAAACTGTAACAAATGAGTATTACGAAATAAACACACTTGAATAACCAAAGATCTTGCAAATAACATTGATGAAAGTTTTTAAACATTATCCCATGTATTGATATTTTTGGTCTGCTTTTCCTTCTTTGCATTATACTTTCACTTCTTTCCTATGCTAAGGTACTGCACTAAGATGTGAAACTTGTTTTTTTAGTTTGACCTCTACAGGATCACCTTCAAAGCTCAATTCCTTTCATTGTGGCTCGACACTGCGGGAACAAACCTGGCTTCCAAAGGAGGCCAGGTGAATCCCCAAGGTTCAGTGTTCTGTTTCATTTCTGTACCTAGTCACTAACTGTGAGACCATTTGGCAGCAGCAGTCTTCAAGCCTTCAAATAATTAGTTCTTGCTAAGATAGGCGGAGATTGTAGGAAGAATATAATAGACTATCACACACACAAAGAAAAAAAAAAGAAAGAAAAAGAAAAAAGAGCATGAGCCAGAGAGAGAACAAGAGAAACTTTTAAGCAATATGACCTACTTAGAAATACTTTAAGAAAATTTTTGCTACCTGTAAGTTTGTACCTTTATATTCCCCTACGTTTCAGTTAAAAGCAGGGCAAAAGAAAGAAAAAATCCTTTCCAAATGGGAGGTGTACCAAGAAAAAGGAAACTATTCTCCGCAATTAAATTCATCAACAGAGACTCTTTGTAGAAAGTTACTTTCTCTTTAAATATTTTGTAGAGTTCCATAGCAGTACTTTCACACATTACCTTAAAGAAATGCTAATGTAGAAAAACATATTTTAATACTATTTCCCTTATTTTTTAAATAAAAACTCCATAAAGGGCTACAGGATTTTGTAAAGAGCTAGGAGTTCATTTACTTTTTTCAGTATTCATTAGCATCCATTTATATCCCAAAAGACACACAACACTTCTGAAATCAATTTCCCTGATGACTCTACCGGAAAATTTCTTCCCTGTGTCTTCACCTTCTAGTTCTGAGGAAAGCAATCTCCATAGACACCAACAGCTGAACTCCACGCACCTCAGTGTCCGAGCTGCAGATGCAACGAGCAGCCAACTCACCAGATGGCCTTTACGTCTCACCAACTACATGTGGGTGCACACCGTCAGCCACCAAGAAACTGCAGATAGGATAAAGGGTCTTAAAAAACGACAGATCTGGCTACAAATGACACCAGAAGCTGGGGCACTGAGGATGCTGAGAGCTTCTCTCCACTCGTGAAAGTCCCCAGGCAAACTTTTTCTTTTATTATTTTTAACTAAGTAATTCATATCTAATTCCTTTCTCTGTTCTTACCAGTGCTCTTCACCTTTTCACCTTGAGAAAAAAGTGCAAGCATCAAATCATCTGTGAAGTGTGAAACTAGATAGCTGTTATTTATTGTTTGGTTAATTGTTGCTTTTATTTTAATAATTGCTTATTTTAAGAGAAATATCAGCGATAATGAGAAGGAAGCTACTGCTCGGATGCATCACCGAGCTGGAAATTGGTAACTGTAGATGCTCAGAGCAATCAGCTGTCCTATTTCTTCCCTGTTTTCTGTGGAAACTAATAGAAAAAGTTAAAGGAAAAATGGTCAAAAGAGAATGCAATGATTTGCTCACCTGTTTCTCACAGAAAAAAAAAAAGTGTTTTGATGATTCAGTTTGAGTTATTTCTCTGCACACTCCAACCTCCACCACCCCTACACACATCGGTGTATTAAAATGCAGTAACAGAGCACTGTTCAGAGTGGATCTACTGGTTCCAACTCATGCTCTCCATAGTTTAGATAAACTCTTTCCCTTACAGAGCATGCTCATCACCTTTCAGCTTTACTGCCTATATTACACCACCACAAATACACCAAATGCCCGATGAAATCTGTAACTTACTGAACTCGGCAAACTGGAACCAAATTTTCCATTGCCCTTTTTTGTAGCAGAGGGAGCGGGCTTTTTTCCTTCCGAACAACTGTTGCATATTCTGCAGAATTCTTGTTCCGGTTGGGACACAGGACACGAAGGCTTTGTCTCTGGTACAACAGTCCTCGTTATCTATAGCTACACTGTAGTGATCTAACACTGCCACCAAGTTTGGGATGTTCCTCAAAGTTCTAATGATTTATTCTGTACTCGAAGAAAAACAACCAACCACACATGCAAACCAACCTCCTCAAACCCTCATGGCTATCATGACCAAGTAGGTATGGGAATGGATTCTGGGACAAAAAAAAAAAAAAAAAAAAACATACTACCCTGACACTATTAAACTTTAGAATATCACATTACTATCATCTTCCTTCATTTGATATTAGAAATGTCAAGTCTTTGGAGAAAAACACTGCACCTCATTTCATGCGATTCTTCTAGACTTGTAAGCCGTATAAAACTGGATAAACAGATTATTCTTTTATTATGGTTAAGTTATACATGTAAGAAAAACCAAACAAGTCGATTCCTGAAAAAGGAGAAATGCACAAAAAAGTGATGTGATATAGAAATTCTGTCATTATAAACTGTTGGCTGCTGCATTATCAACAGATGGCAACATACTCACGACAAACTCACTTTTGGTAAGCGCAATACGTATGGCTCCTTACTCTACTAACTACTTGCAAAGAATATGGCATTAAAACATTCCTAAAATATTTTCCTACTTATCACTGAAGTATTAACAGATCTATTTTTAATAATTCTGCATATAAAATTAGGTACTTTACCATAAACCTGTTTTACGGCAAGTACAGAAAAGGTATTTTAGGTCTTAACAATTTAAGTTTTAGGTATTACACTTAGGTAAGAAAAACATTTCATTTTGATGTTTGAGGGTGGGCAGTATTGAAAAGTTTATTTTTTGTTATGATTTAAAAGGTTAGGGAATATTTTCAAACTGGTGATTTTGGGATGTGCTACTTGGGAGACACAGTATTTTCAGTAGTTTGTAAAATCTGATGCAGTCAAAGGATCTTAAACGAGCATGCCCCCAAAACCTACCAGCTACCCGCAGCAGTCTTTTAGTCTATTTATACACCTAAACAGCAACAAAGTATCAATCTAGCAGCTTGTGACATTTCAATAAAGACAAAAATAATGTCATGGGGTTAGAAACACACGTGGCCACAAGCAAGAAAACAACAAAAACATTGCTCTGGAAAGTGTTCTTTTCAAAACACAAGGAATATAAATATAATACAAAGTCCAATGAACAGAAGGGACAGGAAAGCTTAGGAAACGCACATCGCACCTTTGCTGCAGCGCGCACTTCAGCTCAGGGCATGCGATAAGCTTACATACAACCACCTATATATACCAGTGCATATTGAGAACATGACATAGCTGGGTTTTGTCAGCTTTAAACACAGGTGTGCAAACTGAGACACAATTTAACAACACAAACAATCTTTATAAAGCAGCTATCTACAAAATAACTTTGTAAATTAGTTCATTTCTTTGAGACCTTGTCTTGGAATATTAAAAATATCAGGAAAACATAGTGGTTGAGGGTTTTGGTGCTTTAAACAGTTTGGTCTCACTCTTCTACAAAATGCTTGAAAAATAAAAATTATATAGCTTAACTCTTCCCAAATATCTCATAATAACAGCTAATAGCCAGCTATTTTATTAAACTTCATATGGGAGATATAATAAAAGTTAATGCATGTTATTCAATTACTAACTAATTAGAAGCATTTACTGTGTTTAACTACCAAAATGTGTGATAGAAGAACGGTGATTTCAATGAATGCACTAAACGTATTTTACTAATCGCACGGTAATTGTCTTAATAAACTTATATAAAAGTTGTATCGAGGAATCATAATTCTGATCGGTATCCTTTATTAAAATTCTTGTTAGGGTCAGACAATTATCAACAATCAAGACAAGACACGCTATGCCAATTCATGATTCCACAAGTATCAGAATAAAATGACGACACAGAAGCGTAGCCTGCCTCTCTTTGGAGTTCTCCAAGGAGAAATGTGGTGCAACAGTCCTGTCAAAATGAGCGAGCTCCAAAGGAGGAACAAAAAATAAAAATAAAATCTCACGGTAACATGTCATCATTATCCTAGCAGGCCCACAGCAGCAGCGTCGTTACTCTCTACAACAGCTTTATATGCCTTATAGCCATCTTTACAACCACTGTTACATGTTGCAACAAAGAGAGCTAGGGAGGTGGCTAAGAGGCACAGAGGAGGTAAAGAGATCACTGTTAACGTTGCCTTGTGTTATCATATGACAATTAAGACATGACTTCTGCATGGGGAACTTCAAAAGACCAACCCGTCTTCAAAACCAGAAAATAACTTGCACACACAAAAAAGCAACATTTCCAATATCCAGCATTCATTCAGAAATAAACTATCAGTATATCCACTTACCAGTATAGCAATTTCTTCCTTTTTTTTTAATTAAAAAAAAGGTATAGAAGATTCTTGCAGTATTTTGTAACCTTTCAGAACATTAAAGAATCATAGTCACATTCTTGTTACCTTATAGGAGCTACAAATAGGTCTTCAGGCCCATATAAATAACAAGAATTAATAATCAAAAAAGTACAACTTCTAGCAACTCTTAACAGTAAGCTGCTCACTCGCACATTATTTACTGCTTTAGGGTACACAGAAGATCTGGTTGTACGAATGAGATTTTATCTTGCTTTAGAGACAGCAGTCTAGCAGAAAAACTTACACTATTAAACAAGATTAAGTCAAGATTACAGAGGTTGTTGCTACAGCTGCATGCAGAGGTCTCATACAAACACATACAAATAATTATATTCACACAGCTATTTTGTCAGATTTTATCAGCTCAACAGCACTTGCTTCGTGACAGTACTGGGAGAGTTTGGTTTTCACAGATTCTGCACCACACAAGAGGGAGCTAGAAAACAGTTTTTCAAAGGGACACCACAAGCAGAAAGGGGTGCATCACCTTGCTCCAGAAATCACAGGCAAGTACACCTATGTGCAGTTTGCACAGAAATTGTTCCAACATTGCTTCCTTTTCCAAGCATTTCATTCTCATAATCTAGCACGACACCAAAAACTACAAGATTTCTGCATCACAAATCACTCAAATACCCTATTATGTAAAATACCTAAAAAACCAAACCAGCAAACGAAGCCACGCAATAGCCCGACGTCTCATGGCATTAAACCAGCTGCAGGCTGGTATGTCTCCAGAGTTAATGAAGTCCCGACAGCATGGAATTGGTGCAAAGCAAGGCAGGATGGGGCCCCAGTGTTTCCATTTTAAACTACAGCGATCCAGGCACGAGGAGCGGTCAGGAGAGCGCCGGCAGAAGCGGGAACCGCAGCAGCGCATCAGAGCGGCTGGCCTACAGGAGGGTGCAGGGAAGGCTGCGACAGCCACATTAGCATTTCAGAGCTCCTCCAGCAGGAGCAAACAGCCTATTTTGCATGCTAAAATCAAAGTGCAGGAGAGCAAACAAGCCGGAATCTACGCAGCTGAAAGTCAAAAGGCAAAAGCCTTAAGGAAGTTCTATAATCACAACCTTACCAACTGACAAACACAATTTTATGGGAAACGTCTGTGTAGGTGTGTATCGTTTTCAGAAGAACCATTAAATGTGTTCCAGAAAGACTATACCCTGCAGTTTGCATAATACAGGTAATTTCAAAACAAGAGACTAATATAGTGAATTTAGTTTAAAGTAAGATAATCTGATTCTCTCCCCTACATCTGACAAAACACAATATAAGTAGGAATAAACATACCACACTGACACTGTATTATAATGAAGCATTCAATAATCAGTTATATTTTATGATTCATTTTGCAGTAAGCATTTAAAAAATAAATAGCAATGTACAACACAATTTTTTCAGCAAGTAAAGCTGATTAAAAGTCAGTAAAAGCTCTGCCTGTTTGCAGCAAGACTGAGGGACAAAAACGTTAACTTTTTCTAGGAAGCAAATGAAGGCTGACTGAAGGAAAAAGCCAACCTACATATTTCATATTTTGTATTAGACATACCTACTTCATGAACATACTTAATTTTATTCTAAAGTATATTCTAAGGTTATCTTTAAATTAATTGACTCTCTTCACTTTAAGGAACTTAGCTGGATTTCTGTTGCTAGTGAGCAGATACAACATACTTTTATTTTAAAAAACATTTAACTACATTATATTTTTCTGTACTGAAGCAAATTACCTTACCCTTAGCGATGTAGCAGCTGGGATTTAGTTTTCTAAACAGAATTTTTTTGCTGGCAGCATCAGTTCTGCTTCATTTGTGACAGACCCTTGAATTATTTTTTATATGAAAACAAATGGAAATGGAACACCTGGTGGCTGTCACGTCAAAATAACGCATTTCAGCCCATGGCATCCTCCATACCCAGGGACTTCTTGCACAACGACATGAGAACTCTTCAATTCTAGCCTCCTTCTGCCACAAGAGCTTTGTAATAGTCTGTTGCTCATCCTCTTATATAAATACCAGGCATTTTCCTCCCCTATTAAACTACTCTGGATTTTCATCCATTAACAAACGCAATAGAGAAATTACTCTGCTGAGCCAGGTGCTGGAACTCTTGAAAAATTTCAGGTCTCTTATGTATCTCAATTTTTGTTTACAGAGTTCTCAAATCATTTAAGAAATTATACTCCTACCTATAATTTCTTGCCTCAAAAGTTTCACTTTTCCATAAATAAGTTCCATAAGAACATATGAAACTTCTCTGGGTCAGAGCAGAAAAGAAATTCCCCAGATCTAGACTACCACAAGTGAGTGACATTCAAGAGTTTGACAGTATACCTCTATTTTCTATTTCTTGGAGCCTTAACACTGGAATTTTGCTTGTTGTGTCCTTTATTTTTCAGAATATGCCTATTAACACATGATTATTAAGCCCTCAGTCTCTTCAAGGTTTTATCATTGGAATCAACACCAGTATCTCACATTTCTCTAACACTTGCACCAAAACAGCTGTTACTGGCTCATAATAGGCAGCTGTCATCCTTTACAGGCAGCAGGTCTGAGAAAAATACTAGGTAGAAACAAGAGGATTATTAGAATTTATTGAAAGCCAAATCTCAGAAATCATTCATTTGAGAAAAATTATTAACAACTCACTGAATTTCCCTCAGTAAAAAAAACAAACAAGTACTGTGAGTTCTGAACCAAGCTAATTAAAAAAAGAAAAAATATATATATACACAAACGTATATATGGACATAATTTGATTTTTGAGACCACAACATACACTTTAAATACTTTCATACTAAATTTCTTAGAAATTTAATTTCTAGAAATTAATTTCCCACCAAAGCTCTGAAATAAACTCCCCCTCGAAGCATCACAGGAAATGACAGACACCTGAAACACACAAGACAACATATTCTATTTTCCTTTTGCAAACATCCTTTCTAAAATACCGTGAAGCTGATGAAGAGACAACCCCATTTCTAAAGGTGGCAGTAAAACAGCTAGCAGAAAGGAATGCCAATGGTCAGATCTACGATTACTGTATTTGCCTTCTCACTCTTTACAGTCACGCTTCTGACCACAAACACTTTTCTAACAGCAACAGTTTGATCATTACCTATGAATATTATAGACAAATCTTCAAAGCCATTGCAGAAACAAAGCTATGTAGCTTAGTATAAGCCTAAATGGGAATATAAAGGAAGCTGTCCTGCGGTTTCCCATTATTCTTGGACTAAGTTGCTTTTTGCTCAGGTAAACCAAAAAACAACATACAACAGATACGGATACACCTGCAGATTAAAAACTTGTAGTCAGATTTGCTTGTTACTCAATGTAACAGCAGTATTCAAAAGCTGAGCAAGTACATACTAATTTGAATAAGCAATCTGAGAACTGACCATGAGTTTTCTTTTTTTTTCCTCATTGCTTTTAACTGGATACAACACAATAAACAACATGCAACAGCCTTAAAGTCCATTTTAATGACACCGTTAGGATTACTGCATCAAAGCATTAATCTGTTTTCAGTAAGCTGTAACCAACCAAATAAAAAAAAAATAGCACTCAAATCAGTAACATCAGGATTCATTCTAGATAGAGAATAGTATGGGTCACGTGTGTAGGGAACCTGCTAACAAGAAATTAGAAAACTAAAATTATATCGACCAAAAAAGCAATCTGCCTGTGTAGAGCAGTAGCCAGCGCTTTTCAGCGTGGCCTGGATCTAGAGGTCACTGACAACAAGATGACCCTCAAGGGTTCCTCCCAAAGCTCATTTTTTTCAGTGATTCTGGGATCCCCAGACTGACAGGTCAAAGGACATCAAGTAAGAGTGGATAGTACCTGGAACCTAACAGTCAAAACACTTGTGTTGAACAGCAGTGTTCACCAATTCATTTACCAGGGTTTTAGAGATAGCTGCAAATACACTTGAGGGATACTTGTCTACAATACTTCCAAACAATTCAGCAGCTCTAATTGTTAAACACAATTTCAAAGAAACCAATTTATATTCCTTTGTTCAATACTGGAACATTACAATCTGTCTTTAACTTAAGGTCTACAATGAAATTCTCAGTGAATTAATAGATTCCTCGCCTTGAATTCCTATTCTGATTCCTCATCCTTTTATACAGGGTCTCACTAAAATTTTCCCACATACAAGTACTAATATCTTAAAATGTCTTTGTATAGTGCAAATAACCAGTCACAACACAGAAAAGAATTGCACCTCAAAAAAGAAAAAAAATCAGTCAAAATTCATTATTATGTGAGAACTGTCAGTATCCCAACTCATCTTTATTCCAATGTGCTGATATGTCACACCTTTGATGTTCCTTCGATGGTCGTTCTTTCTTTTTTAGTCTTTTCTAAGAGAATGAGTAAGTCCCCTATCTTGATCTCAAAGATTACTTCTTTCATTTTTTTAATCTTTGTTACATACGATTTTCTTAACCCAAAATACAGTATTTCCCCAGTTTTGTCTACTGCTTCTCCTAACTCATTTCTCTGTTTCTTGGCTCAGGATCATTAACAACAGTCTCTCCTCTGAATGTTTCTTCTTTCAGGCACAGAAGCAGCATTAGATCATCTGACACTGGCAAAAACACAGTTTAACCTTTCTTATTACTCTGGATTATTTTGCCAAAACTGACAAAAAAGCCTATACCAATCTGTAAGTGAGACGCTGCTTGAATTTGCTTCATAAACACTTAAAACATCTTCTGCTCAGAAAATGAAAGCTTTCAGAAATATTTGGTTACTGTTCCTCAACTGCAGAGGAACTGAGATACTCACTGGTTGGATCGACACTCTGGATTATACCATACACGAACATAACCAAGGTTAACAACAACAGAGTGGGGTGAAAGTCTTCCTCCCACCAGCAGTACTGCAAAAGATTCGTTGCTCTCAGGCCTTAAATGCTTTAAGATCTAAGAAATATTCCTATCCTACCCCTTTGGCACTGCATACAAGAAATCTTACTGTACTCCATTAACAACCAGAGTATCAAAGAACAAGCCGGCACAGGTAAATCAGCACAGTCATCTTCACCTTCATGGAGGCTGCTCTGGATTGGGTACCAACAACAAGATCTGTGTGCTTTGACATACAAATAGCTTAGACATTTTCTCCTGCATCCGAGAGCAGGTAGGTGGGAGGACTCCACCATCTACAATGACGTCTCAGTTGTTACCAACGCATTAAATACTGTGAAATGTTCAGTTTACTGTCACCAGATGGTGGGTTTTCTCAGGAAAGCCAAAATAGCGTAAGTAAAAACATGTTTCTTCCCTTCCTCACTGCATCAGAAACACCTGACTGTGACTTGTTTGTTGTACTACTCTGTCCCAAAGGAAGAGTCCAGAATAAACTATCTTGTGGTCTCTGTCCTAAGGCTGGGGGACCCTGAGCTCTGCTAAGACCTGTGAACCACTAGGACCCACTTGCTCTTTATTCTCAATTCCTCCCTGGCCCAGGGGCTTTTTTAAGCCTCTCCCCAGATCTACTGCATATCTGAGCACTGGATGAGCAAACGTGTTGGTACTGATGGAGTCATACTAATGCTGTAGGCACACAGATGTTGAAGTAAACAAACACCAAAGTAAATAGACTAAATAACAACCCCAAATTTGTGCATATAACTGTGCTTGTATACATACATATACATACATTTTACATATTTATTTATATGCATGTTTTTGCTGTGTTTGTAATACAGAGTGTAATAACACAAGCCTTGGGACCATACTGGGGTCAATTGTATAAAGCCACTGGAAAATTCAGTACAATCAACAGCTTCCCAAGACAGCATGTAGAGCTGTAAACAGAAAAACAGCTTGAACAATATCATCAGATCTTGCAAATGGTGCCTCAGCTACACAGCTCTAGTAATGTTCTTCTGAATGTCTACCACTGGTAGACAAAGTACTTAAATCACTGATGAGGTCCATCCATAATAATTTTGTCTAGGAACCAAAGACCAGGTCAAAAGCATCTACGTAACATTTTATACATTCCCATCAACTAGTCAGAGGAAAAAGGAAATTTCTTAACTGACAACTACATTACCTATCCACAAAGAAGTTAATAAAAAAAATCTTAATAAATGTATTAAACATTTAAAATAAATCAATTTTTATTTAGCAGGATGCTTTGACTAATATTTAAGTATTAATCTAGCATTCTAGAATTCTTTCACCTCAAAGTTATTTTTAAACACTAAAATTTCTTATGAAGAGTAGTACCAGGGACAGTGTTTGGTTATATTACGACAGCATTTTGACTTAAAAAAAGAGATGGTTACATATATACATACACGCACACACATATAAAGGGCAGCATCCTATCTAGAAATAGCCCTTGTTCATAAACATATTTAGGTACTGAGAAGAGATTTACCTACACTTCCAAAGATAGAGTAACACAGATAGGATTACCCTCTTCTGCACTGTTAAACAACAAATGAAGAGCAGAAAAAGGCAAAAAAAAATTTCTTAATTTGGTAAAATTTCACACATGTCACTATCATTTATTATGACAAAAATGGAATCAGTATTTTTAAAGAGGGAAAGACTTAGTCAAGCTACATACAATCATTCACAAGTTTGTTACCAAAGAAAATCAAAGCAAGCATGAAAGTAACCAGAACTACAGTAACACAGCCTCTGTTTCATAGGCAGCAACTTTTTTTTTTTTTTTTTTTTTTTTTTTTTTTTTTTTGCACTTTTTCTACATGGATAGGTGTTCCCTAAGCAGTGATTTGACCAAATGACAGATTCCTCAGTAATTTACAATAAACACATTTTTTCAGCAAGGTTTCTATTTTCACCATCATTTTAAGTGAAATGTATACAACTGATTAAGCACTTACAAAAGACTATTTTTATTATAGGATGAGAAGCAACAAACCTCACAAAACGCATAGGCTAGTGATAAGAACTTGGTAGAAAGAGACCATTGTATTCCCTTCATCTGTCATTGATCTCATCTGAGTAATTTAACACTCCACTACTTACCCATCTGTACTAATATTTGTCTACTTTATCTTCACAAAGTTTTTCATCTAACTCTTTTTAGAAAATTCCTTCCATCTTTTGCTTCATAACATTTGTAGAGTTATCTTACAACTTATTTCCTCACCAAGACCTATAAATGCCTAAAAATGCCAAAATGCTTTGAAAAATTCCTAAAAAGGAATTTTTCTTCTTCTACTCGAATGGAAAACAAAAAAACAAACAAACAACCATTTCCATTGTTAAAACACCAAAGCTTAAATGTTTTTCTGAAGTGTAGTACCTTAGCTAAAAATCAGAGAGCAGGGACCATCTCAGTGTTTCTCACCTTCTTTTACTTAGCTGTATTAATCCAGCTACATGTCATGGTCCCTATCATGTTAAAATAGCATTATTTAATGACAAAATTCAGGTAGTGTGATCATACCTATAATGTGTATCCATTTGAGGCTCCACTCCTCAAATGGGGATAAATAAGATGCAAAACATGATGTAACTTGCCAAGAATAATGTTTGCACAGCAGCTCACTCTGCCACCTTCAAAGCAGAGCATGCTTGACCACCACTAGCCCATGAAGCACTCCCTCTTCCGAGGCCAAGGCTTATTTTTATTTCACCATCGTAGTATGTTCCAAAAAAACAAGAACAATTTTTCCTGCCTTACAACCAGCATATGTATATTTTGAAATAAGTCTGGGCTGAATTGCCTGTTTTACTAGCTTCCCATTTCCAATTCAGATGACGCAGTCTTTCACAAAAGCACAGCGTCGATGGTAACAGGAATACGCATGTGTTTACAGCCAAACCCCCTTGCAGACAGCCTTCCTCACCTAACAGGGCTGGCACACTCGCACAGCCACTATATAAACAAGCTGCCACTAGTGGACAAACTGACCTGTCCCGAGCAAAAAGGACAGGAGAAGAATCTCATATTGGAAAGTCTTGTGTGAAGGACAGTTTTATGGATCTTTTTACTCTCATGTCCTTGTTCTTCTCTTACAGACAGAAATGGAACATGGGCTGGCAGAAGCTGGCACACCATTACCGTCTCTTCACTGAGCAACACAGATTTATATCTGACCTCTTTCTCTTCAGTTCTTTTGCTTCAAAGTTTAATCACTCCTATGTTCATGATTTGCAAAATTCAGTCCTCCTCCATCTTCCTTGCTTGCACATTATTTTCCCATGTTTACAGCATAAACACAAATTTTTCTGCTGCGCAACAGCCACAATAAATAATAATGCTGCAGTATGTATAGTAGGGTTATAAGGATCACTAGACAGGGTGTTCATTTCATAGCACTATTACTATCTGGAAAAAACAAAAAGAATCTGAAACTGAACAGAAAGAATAAGTAGTTATTTTAGTCTCATTCATTAGTACTTTCTAAATTAGAACAAGTTATGCAAAAAAATGGTTGGTCTTACTGCAAAACATACTGATCATTCTTTTAGTTGCGCTGCACACAATTCTCCTTGCTTTTAAAAATATACTATTTCATGATTTCTGTGTTCTAAAATAATTGTAAAGTAAGCCTTGCCCTGAGTTACTACTGAGCCTGGATCTTTATCATCTTCCCATTCCTTAGGCTAATAATTGTCTCTTAACACATTAATAATGTGTATGAAAGACTCTCCAAGCTGCTTAAGCAGTTTGTGGCGATACTTTAAAAGCACTCCTCCTAGATCAAACCATCTTTCCAGTATTAACAACATCATTTTCAAATCTTTTGGGAGACGACGAGTATCGCATGCACTGGATTTGGAGCTTTGCAGATTCATTATCTGTGCTCACATAAATAATCAGAGAACTATTTACACGCATGGAGAAAACAAACAAATAAAAAAAAAAATCTGTACTATTATCCTGTCAAATGCAGTTTCCATACTGAAAAGCATCTAAATAAATAAATGATATCTGCAAGCAGTGTTTGTGTCTGGTAAAAAAAATCATAAGCTATTTTGTACTCACAAATGCAAATATTAAAGAAACACTTCTCTCTCTCTCTCCCCCCTATTCTTTATCCTCCAAAGCCCATATTCAATATATTTTTTTTTTAATTTCTTCACGAAATGGGACTAAACATAATGAAAAAAGTTACTTTTCAAAAACATGCTGAAAGATGTCACTTTCAAGAGATCTTATGCTTGATGGACCACTATGGGCATATTTACAGTGCATTACAGTGACACGTTTGGACACATACTTATGGTTTAGTACTGCAGGAGAGCGAGAGGTACTGTACTGATGTGCAGCACTGTCATCTAGTGTCACCAGGTGCCTACTAGTCCACCAGAAGGCCTTTTGGAGAACTGCCACCTCCTCCCCTTAATACACGTGGGGTTTGGGGGTTACAGTGGGGTGACAAACCTGGGCCTTCCCTCCCACTCCAACACACAAAGTGGCAAGGAAATCCTAGAAATATTAAGATTCATCAAGCGCCCTCATCAGGGGTCAGTTTCTTATAACCTGCACCTCAGCTACAAGCTGAATGCACGCTTGAACACATTTTCCAGGGAACTAAGTATCTTCTACTTCTGTCATTATTGCCCAATAAACTATATTCTTTATTATTCAAACCTTCCAGCTAACAGCGTACAAAAACATAGCTCCTCACTTGAAATAAGAAAAATCAAGTCTGTTTAACAGGCTTTAAAACTTTATGCAAAACTATTAGCACAGAAAGTGCTTACAAAGCACTGTACAAAGTCAAGTACAACTGAGGCAAAATTATAAATTTTGACCAGTCAATTTATTTGTTGTTGTTTTTAAGTGACTTTTTTTTTTTTTTTTTTTTTTTTTTAATCACAAATGACATTTGCAGTACTCTAACTCCAGGCTATCATTCCATCAGTGTTTTAGAGGCTCAGTGGATCATAAAGCCAGGAGGACACAGTGCTTTTACAGTGAGAGTATAAACAGAGTTATTACTCTTCCAATATATTAGAGAATATAAGTGATTCTTTAGAGTATATGCAGCAAGTATGCACAAGTCACGAGATTGCTTCACTGAAAAATCCCAAATAATCTAATATTTCTACAGATTTATTAACACAGTATAGTCAAAGCTATGTACTGCACCCTCAACTCTGTTTAGGCAATAGAAATTTACAGCACAAAGTTGGAAGCTAAAATGTAGTGAGAAAATAGTTTTCTTTGAACAGCGCATCACAGATAATTTTCAAACACAGCAAATAAGAGGGAAGATTGTTACATCTTAAGAGCTGAGATAAAAAAAATAAAGTATTTTAGCTGTGTTTCTAGCTCTGCTATATATTTCCCTTCCCATTTTGGATGGGCTGTTCACAGTGTCTCCAAACCACCTCAACAACACTCCAGAAAGAAAACCTCCGTTTAACTTATCAATGGTTTCTGGGAAATAAACAGTATTTACTAATACCTTATGGAATTACTCAAGCCTCTACTTCTCAGAGACCGTCTCCTACCTCAGGGGGGCTTCTGAAGGGCTTCCCTCAACGAGCCCTTAAGGGCTACCCTTCAACTCGGGCACGTTTGCATACACACAACCGAATAATCAAACACCTTAAAGAATGGAGCATGTTGAAAACACATCTACCCCATGAAGGCACAGCAGTATGGTTTCAAATTCAGTATGCTGCAGCTGTTAAAAGAAGAGAAAAGCAGTCAAAAATATACTAAGAAAAACTAAACAAAGGAGATGCATACGGATGCAGGACAAAGTACACCTGTTTGTTTAAAATCACTCTGCATTAGACTTACTCTATTCAGCAGTTTTCCATCCTACATTACAGCCCAACAAATTCCAGGAACGTTACTCTTTAAAACGCACCAAGAACGTTGTGCTCAAAACACCTACAGAGAATATAAGCATTTGAGTCAGGTTCTTCAGTTTTCATGTGCTTATTTGGGTAATTATTTGGTTTATTACTCTTAAGACAGCAAAGTCGGAACAGAATTTTTTTACAGATGGCCACTGTATCTATAAAGACAATAGTCCATTTGCCTATTATGCTAATTAATTGATTTCACTTCTTTATGCATGGAATTAAAGAGTGTTTTCTTCTTACTCGAAATTTTTGATTTCAAAAGAGCACTTAAAATATATATAATTTATAAATAAACAAAATATATTTTACAAATAAATAAAGCCTTCACAGTGATAGTCAAGAAACTTAGGTACTCTGCTTTCTCCAGTACTTCTTCACGTCATTTAATACAGAAGGTAACACTGCTTTTAATTGCAGTACATTTAAATGAGAAGCATGGATTCATACTTTGACCTCTACTTAGGGAGCATTTAGAGTCATCTGAACTTACGCTTTTGTTGCCCAAGAACTTCTTGTCTTCAGCAACAGATTTTTATGTTGTTCCAGGTACTTTTAAATTGTCTAATTTTCACAAGTTTTTAAAAGAAGATTTTAAAAGCCTGTGGAACTATTCACGTTGCTCTTGATTGGAAACACTATTACATTCAATAAGTAATGCAATCTGACTGGTAAACCATGTCAGGAAGTGTAACAAAAGTGAACTAAGCTGGCTTGAAAGTACAACTGGATGAAAAATAACCAATGACAAACTATAAGCAAAAAGTAACCATAATAGAATTACATATCATTTAGATGAAAAGTCTGCTGCATCAGTATCTGGATCAGCGTTAAGATTTCATCAGAGTTCTACAAGTAGGTGTAAAATGAAGTCATTAATTAGATCTGCAACTGATGCAATCCATAGGAAAATAGTAATAGATAGATGTAAAGAAAAAGCAGACTTACGTTGACAAGAATTACCAAAAAGGGCAATGACAAAAATGCTATTTAGTACCTCTAAGGGAGGGACACAAGATTATACATGTATGAAAGGCATTAGAGTTATATTTCTACACAAACGCAAAGCAGCACTAATAATGTTCTGAAAGGGCCAAGACTGATAACAGAACTGATAGCTAAAAATCAAAAAACAAAACAAAAAAGCAACACAGAAAGAGCAAAAGCAGTGCTGAAAGCTGGGAAGCAGGACGGTGCTCCAGAGCGGAGCCTGCGCCTTGGCTTGCAGCCCTGAACACACCGTCAAGTTCCCCTACAGAAGTGTTTCACAAGCTGCCTAAAGGAGAATTTAGAAATACGTCAGCAGCTCCAGTTCACCTTTATCTCCCTCATCCAGACCGACTCACGATGACCAGTTTCTGGGGTATCTCAAGACCCACAGGAAGCCGAAGGGAGCCTGGCTACAGCCAAACGAGAGTGCTCAGAGCAGGGCACAGCCTAACCCTGAAACTACTCCTGTCAGCAGGACTTTCCCTTACTATCACCTCTTGACGAAGCTCCAGTAGCACCTGCTGCTACAGGCTGCCCTATCTAGCAGGATTCCCATAGTTCACTCCATCTCTTTCTGAAAATGAAGAGAACTACCCTGACATGGATAGACAGAGACACTCTGCAGCCCCATTTGTTTCATACCAACCAGTATGAAAGAGATTTACTGTCCTCCATACTGCCAGTCTCCTTCAATTAATGCTCGGCTTTGTTCTTCACGGCATACAAGTTATTAGATGTAGGTTAAAAAAAAGAAAAGAGAAAATTTACTGTAGGATAGAAAATAATTCTAACACTGATTTCCCCAGATTTAAGTCTGTTTGCAGTGGGGTTTTGTTTGATGTGTTTGTTTCTTTGTTTTTTTTTAAGCAGAAGTAAAAATGTCTTTTATTTTATGCTAATGTTGCTGCTTCTTTTATGGTGTAACTCTGATTTTATAGAACATTATTGTCCTATGCTTCAAGAATAGCATCCAGACTCTCCACCAGCCCCTCACAGTGCCTCACACAAAGCTGCATATTTTATCCCATCTCATGTCCATCCACAGGAGACACATTATTCAGATCCAAAGATTATAACATTACTATGCTGCTGGTATCTAGATTTATTCTCCTGTTAAGCATTAATGACATAGTATCCTGACATAAATTTAGAGTGCATTTTTAGATGTACAAACCTGACAGCTACAAAATAAATCTGCTTTTCCACAAACAAGTTTTATACTGGCAATATATGGTTAACCATTTGAATCTCATCTCCTCCAATAATCAACCACAAACACATATTTCTATCACAGAACCATAAATTGTATTTTCAGCTAGTCCTTAATACCCTAAATCAATGGAAAGAAGTAACCAAAAAACTGTTTAAGAATTAACACTTGTGTCAAAATATGGGAAATGATCTGTATATAGTTATTTTTGAAGACTGCACTCCCACTAACACATTAATTTTCCCCTACCTTTCAATAACATAATCAGACTTCTGACAGACACTAACATAAGATGGCAATATTATCTCTAAAAACTCTATTTTTTTTGCATGAAAACCAAGATAATTTTAGCAGTTGAACTACAACTTGAAACTAGATCGTATACCCAGAGGACTAACTAGTACATTACTTATCAGGCTTCCACCACTGAGCACAGCGAGAAAGACAGGATATGTAAAACCAGCCCAAGCTGCTCTTGGAACTGCCGTTTCTAATGCTGCCAGTAGGGGACACTTAGGACGATTCGTACTCGCTATCATACAGTGCAGCTCACAAAAAATTAACAATCTGCTGCTTCAGCAAATTGGTTTGCAGGCTCCTCTTTCACCATGTAGCTCATGGTCTCTGATCAGAATCAGTTTTAAAAAGCAGAAATCCTTGTAAAGTTAACAGCAAACTAGGACGAAAAGGAAAGAAAGTAAGAGCTCCCTGCCTCCACAGCATTTTTTTTTTTTTTATGCCCAAACAACACTATCAGAGATCGGCTTGGAGTCACTAATTCTCCTAAGGAAAACCATCATCTTATTTAGGTTAGGATTTCAAGCAGAAAGTAGACCTCTCATGATACTGGCTGTTACAATTAAGACACGTGCCACTACCAAGTAACTTTGAAATACACATACATAAATATTTTTTTCTTTCTAATAACAAATTATACTTTCCCTTGAAACAAGCAAGGCAACAAAACAGAAGAGCAGGCTTTGGGTTTTGCAGTGTTGTATTTTATTGGGGTGACAAGTGCTTTTTTGGTCTGCTTTGTTCCTGTTCTCTTGTCTCTGCACTGGTTGCCACAGCAATAGATCTGAAACACCAGAACACCACAAAGGCTAAGTAATAGGAGCAAGGACTAGTCAAGGATGCCGTGATCCGAGCTGGGCATGTTTGCAGGCAATGAATCCCTTTACACTTCAAGGTAGGGAAGGGAGGGAGGGGGGAAGCCAGATGGCTTACTTGCAAAATTAAAAGCAGTGTCCTGATCTCTTTACAAAGCAATCCAAATGTGCCTAGATGCAATCAGAACATACTTAATTGACATGCAACGCTTGCTGATGCATAACAGAAAGGAATTGCCACATCCTTGAATTAAATTCAACAGAAAAGCAGCACACCATAGGGCAATCCACCTGACCAATTCATAACAAAAGTAGGACTCACTGGTTACAAGCAAGTCCTGTCTTTTAGAGTTATATTTCACTTTTTCATCAAGTTGGATATTTCAGTAACTCAACCTTGCTACAGAATAGTAGGTTACGGTAGCCTGCGGGGAGAGAAGAGATATATTACATATAGAGAATGATGGATTTGAAAATATAAAAAGGCTCATCAGGTAAGTTGTTGTCCAGCTGGTCCGTATTTTGCAATGCATTAATCAAAATAGCAGTATCAACTCAGCAGGAGTTCTTCCTATCATAATCTGGCAGCACAGAACAAGCTGCTTAATGGTCATAAGCCACGCTCCCCTACACCTTCAGTAAAGCAGCAACACAAAAGCCTCAGCTCTTCTCAACAACAAAACAGTTCTGCACACATGCTTGGATCTGTGGCTCACACTAAATCAAGGGATGGGTGTCAAAAATGTCAATGCATCACAGCAGAGAATAATACAGATTGACTCTTGCACATATATTGCTCTTCCTGCAGACCAGCTAAGAAAGCACGTTAAACTGACATTTAGTTTTTGCTATGAAAAAGTTTATTCACTAATGAAAAGTTAAAAAAAAAAAAAAAAAAAAAACCCAAACACGCAATCAAGAAAAAAAAATTTTAGGTCATCTTAGTCTGAACCAGTTTGATTTACATTCTCTTCCTTTTAGAAACCTATTCTTGTCTTTGCAAGAATTCTGTCTCACAGATGGGTATTAACTGGATCTAATCTCTCTACCAGGGAATGTGCTTTTGGATAAAAATTCTCCAGGTGTTAGGTAGAAATTTTGTTTTCTAACACGAGTTAGAAAAAAGCCAAGTATATTGTAGAATAACCAAAATATAGTGCTAGGAAATACAAACTCAAGAACTGCTTTGGTTTGAGCATATAAATCTCCGATAATCTTTCGAGTTCAAACAGAATGAACAAAAAAATCATCTTGATCCATCCATTTCTATATTGTGGAAACACTTGTCCTTTCCAGATTATTCTTTTTTCTTTAAGAAAAGTTCCAATCTGTTCAAATCAGCTGCCATAGAAATAGCTACATTAATTCATTTGCATAACACTACTTCAAAAATTCAGCATGCTAGTAAGAGACAGTGGTAGCAATATCGGACATTATCAAGTGCCACATACCAACAGCAGGCCAATTTCTAATACTGAACCCACATTTCATGATTTAATAGTTGATGCATATAAAATTAAGAGCTATGGCATTTAAAGTATCCCAATTTATAATTCACTAACAATCTTACAGTGTTAATTTTAAAGCTAAATAAAGACAGACAAGGATTTTAAATTTACCTATTTAAAGCTGCTGCTAATAATCTGATTAGCTAATGGCTTCCGTGTTATAAACTCACTTTTATTTTAAAATGTTGACACAAATGATGACATCATATTTGATACCTACACTGAAATTGTATAAACCAACAATGCAATATCATAAGTTTAAAAGCTTATGCAAATATTAACAGAAATTTCCTATTCTAGCCCTTCAAAAAAACTCAAAGCGCCACTTCAATAAATTGCAAATGAGGAAACTGAGACACAGAAAGGAAAAACGACACAGTACATCATACAGAATATTAGCAACAGCATCAGGTCAGAAAATAGGTCTTCTAAAATGAATTCAGAAGTTCCACTGATAAACCATGCTGTAGTTAAGAAAAAAAAAGTGCAAAAAGATAAAGTAATACTAGAACATTCCTTGCAGAGCACTGAATGACATTACTACTACATGTACAGAATAAGATGGCAATGACACTGAAAGAACAAAAATACCAATACTAAGAGATCATCAATTCATTGCTCCCTTCAGAACCATAAAATATATTACAGCATTTTATCTCCAGTAAGTACCTAATTAAAATGTAGAACTACTTATGCATTCTTCTAGAAGCTATCAATTGATCTGAGGGGTAATTTTGTGCAAACTGTAAAAGAATTTTCATATACATAGTGCTTAGGTAATAGTCCTTACATCCCAGGCACAGAACTATTTCTGTTTGTACCTGCTAATTAAGACTTCTGTATCATTTGCAGATAAAGAAAAATGCTCCTGATAAGACTGAACTTCAACTGCAGTCTCCCTGTGAAAATGCTTCTTCCTTGTGGATTGCTTATTTATTCATTCTTTCCTACCATAAATACTGCTGTACATTTTTTCCCTTGCTGTTATCTAATGATTGATTTTTAAGCATCTTTCTTTCAAGAGAAGAAGTTTCAGTGTTTCTCTTTCTCAAAAGAAATGTGCCATCATCCCGTAACAGCTGCCCGTAACAGAAGGGGAATCGTTCTTAAAGGTGCTTGATTGATTCCAACATCAACAGCTTGCTCGCAGGCTGCCAAGCGCTCGTTCGTCGTTAGCTGGGGCCCTGATGGCACTTGGGCTTTCCAGCACCGCTCCCTAGGAGCGGCCACGCAGCATTCTCAGGGAAGGGTTCTCGTAGCGTGAGACAAATTCTCCAGGCACTCCGGGCAACCCGGAACATGTCTCCAAAACTTGCTACACATCAGTCTCCTACTTCGCAGCAGCCACCACCACAAGCTGCCCACTCCTGAGAGAAGCCCGTTTCCTGCAGTGCCACCCTGCAACACCAGCTCTTGACCCTGCCTGCAAAGCACCTGCATGTGCTCAAACTGACAAATTTCACAGTCTCCGCTGCAAAGCTGAGCATCAGCTTCCTCAGTCCTTGTGCTCCTCTCACAACCCAAGGCAGATTTTTTTAGCACGATAAACCCACTGCAGTGAGAAGCTGCACTAAAAGACAAGTCCATGGGTTTCTGCATCCCACCACCCGCTTTGGGCCAAATCAAGATCACGACGCCACAGGACAAGTTGGTTCAGCTGAACATGCCCCCCACTCCAACCGTGTAAACTGACTTGTGCTGTGGCTCCACAACCTAATGCCATAGGGAAAGGAGAAGCCCTTTCAGTTGCATCTAGCTGTTGGAGCACCTTGAGTGTAGTGCCAAACCACACCATTATTATTTGCTATTTCTCTCCTTTTATAATCCTCCACCCCAAAGGAAAATATTCAGTTAAAGTCTTACTGGTAATTTAAGGATGTGTTCCAGGAAAAGGCCAAACCTAACCATTGCCAGAAGGGATAGGTCCTGCCTCCTAATCCCTGCCATCTGTTCCCACGCCACCCCAGAAACACAGTGGTTATCTGAACTCCGTTAGGCTAACTCAACTCACTAATACAGCACAAAAATAACCTAACAAAAAAGCTAATAACTTTCTTCTAAGCTAGTCAGTTGAAGGCTTGTTACATCAGACATGCCCTAGAGCCAGAGCCAAAGAGGAAGTATAATCAATATGTATTTAACAAACCTATTTGATACAAATATCTAGACAGTGTCAAGAACAGATCTCAGTCTACAACCCCTAACATAAAGGTAGTCACAACCACTTTGGAGAAGAGATGGACACACACAGTATTCACTGCAGATAGTTTTAGACACTGCAACTTCACAGCACAGATTACCCAGTTAGCAAACATCAACACTCATTTCATCAGTTATTCAAAAAAAAAAAAAAAAAAATCTTATAACAGGCTTAGTTACAAAACTTGCATCTCCAGTCTATTTACACTGCTGCTATTCTCCTTCAATACCAGCCATTAAAAGATATATATATATATATATATATATATATATTCCTTTATTTATTTATTTTTTAAACCACAAAACTGGATGGTCCCAGTTAAACCTTTAACTAAGTTTCAGATTTACTGCTCGTGGTAAAATCTAGCCTGACAAAACAACACGTGGCTACTCACTAATTTCTCTCCAGGGTCTTGCAGCTCTGCTGCTTGTAACATTATTACAAGTGAGTCACCACATGTACAGGAATGAGTATAGCAAGGAGGGTACAGGGAAGAGAAGGCTTGCGTATGAAAGAGAATGCCTATTTTTTGAACGTTAAAACTTAACTCACATGGCAAGAAGCAATGTGGATATATGCCTACCTGAATATATTTCATATGGCCATTGCGGCATATCTGCATCTGAAAGCATGTCACATTCCCCCCAAAAGCTGAACATGAATGCCATAAATCCACATTTTCCCTTTTTTCACCTTTCCCTCATCTCTCTAACTTATTTCATTGGGTTTGGAGACTGCAGTCCACCTACCAAAAAAATACCAAAACATCAAATATCAAAAATAAAATTGCAATAGACACTGGTATTAAATTTATGTCACTTGGGCCAAAACTTCTGTTCTCTGAGAGTCTTAGCAGCAAGTGGAAGCAGAGGTATGTATGCTTTCCACTGAATCCTCTAAGATCTCCCAAATTACAAAGACAGTACAGTATAACAAGGTAGAGGTTGCTCGCCTTGAACAGGCGGAGGGCACAACTCACTCCAGAGGAAGAAGAAAGTGCCTCTTTTTGTCTACTGTTCATTTACAAGAAGGTGAATTTGTAGCATGGATTTTTCCTGCCTGCATGCTGCACAATAAAGGTTGAATAGACTTTCTTTCAAGGGAAATGCTTAAGATACTTCATGGCATTTCCTTATGGCATTTCCATATTACCTGGACACATCACCCATTACCTGAAAGCATACAGTCATCCAATCTTGGATATCATTACAAGCAATGAAAAAAACTTAAAAGAATGAGTTGCATGTGTAACAAGGTGGTCTAAACTTTGAATTTGCTAGTACCGTAATGGAACGGCTACAGAAGGTTTGTTAAAAAAATTTCCAGATATATTTAACTTTCCTGTTGTACCAAAATGACTAGGATATGGTATCTTGCATCCTGATCCAAGAAAGAGCAAGACTGAGATCACATCCTTGGAAGAGTTTGAATGCATTTACAGACACAATTTAATTCAGGAGTTACTCTGATTTCTATGTTACTGACACACAGAACAATCCAATTAACTAATTACCAATTTCAAACACAGAAAACCAGAAATTACTGTTTTTATATAGGCATAAATTATTTTCAAGTTGTACCAGTAAGTTAAACCTGTTCTCCTGAATTTCTGAAACCATCACTGCACACAATATAGTAACATTTACTGTGTGTTTTACAAGAAAAGAAAAAATCCAACATTTGAGGATAATGAACAACAAACATCTTACCCCTATGCTGAGGGGTTTGCAAGACGCTAGATTAAGGATGGAGTTGGAAGACACTTCAGCTGAGTTTAGGGAATATATTTAAGGATAGGTACTTCTGCAATAATGAAGATATATTTGCCTAAATGAAATATTGATGAATGGAGATACATTTCTCTCTTGTCAGATTTATACTAATAGCATGGAGTTTTCTTAGCAAACATCTTTAAGGCTTTCTTTTCAATGGCTTCAGGGCTTCTACACAACAGTACACATGGTAACTGAACTTTCTTTAATGTCCCAGATGAAAACACAGTTAAAATCAGTACCTTCCCATTTATTTAAAAAGAAATTCTGTCTAACTACACTATGTGGAACTTTGAGATTGATTATTCAAGAATTTAAAACATTAACTAGACTGGCAAGAATACATACTTCTGTGTATATATACCTGAGCATGCACACACACCCTCCATGGGCTAAACTCACTTGCACCACCTTTAAAATTTAAATCAGTTTTCATTTATTCTATTCATTTCTCAAACCAAGACCATGACTTCAGATCCTGCCTTTAAAAACACAATAGCTCAACAGAATACCAGGGGAAGCTTGAGGCCAGTTCTTTAGGCAGGCGAGGTATCGCTCCACAGCGCCTGAAGTCGGTCAAAGTTGGGATGCCTTGGTCTTGCTCCAAGACAAGCAGCAGCCACCTTGCAGGAGGCCACCAGCCAGATGGCCTGCCTCAGACTACGCACCACCCACACTGGTGAAAAGCACCGTCTGCTGGGGGGAGATGTAAGGCCACACAGGGAGAACTACACCATCTCTGGGCCTTCTGCTTTGATGGAGCCCCAAAGGGATATAGCAGCGAGCTGCCTCCTGCTTCATCCTTGTTACCAGAACTATCACACATCTATCCCCCCTTCCCCTCCCCTGAGCAGTTCAGGGGTGCAGTCAAGGGAAGCTAACCCAACAGAGAAGTGAATACACCTTCCTGTCAACTTCACCAGCTCACCAAGGGGCCTGGCAAGAGCTGGCGCACGGGCAGAAACACAAGTAAAATGGGGCCAGTCCCTTGCGTGGCAGACGGCCACTGGACAGGCTTAACAGGAGGGAATCATGTTTCCGGGGGAAGCTATGCCTCTCCCTGTAATCGCACGCTGTTCCTGATTGCATGATACCGCCCTGCATTCTGCTGGCCCTGGCATTAAGCAGACCTTGAACTAAGACAGCAGGAAAGTGTTCCCTTTTGGCTGAGTTAGATGTAGGTCCACACCAAGAGTTAACAGTTCCCCACCACTGAAAGGAGCAGCAGCAGGAGAAAAGTCTTTTTTGTCATCGAACTAACCTTAAGGGTAGCCCCTTTCCAGGTAACCTCAGCTATAAAACATTAAAACCCACTTTTTGCTAATAAGTCTTCTCATTTCCCCGGTTCCTATTAATAAAGAATTATTGCCATTTTTCTTCTTCTCACTTAGCTTTAATTAACACTCACCTCAACTTCACCACTGCTCATACACAGTTCCCAAGTTGTGAAATTACTGATACTCAAGCACTAAAATACAATTTTTGCAAAGATCCAAATTAAGAGTTTCTAAGGTCAAGGGTTTAAAATAAGACTTCTTTTCCTTAAACTAGTCATATTACAACAACCTCTCTGCATGGGTGATGGTTTCCAGAAATTTGAATATCCTCCTCTGCTTCTTTTGAAGTTTCCCAAATAGATCCATCTCTGGTCTTAAAATGCAATCCCAAAAACATGACAGTGCTCTGAAGAGACCTTATCGATGCTGAATAGACTGGAAGGATTACTTCTGGTCTTGCTGACAAAATTCTTATTCCTATATGCCACTACAATGCTTCTCTTTCAGAGTATTTACTATTTCAAACTCAATTTGTGCTCCCTTACAAAATACTCAAATCCACCTGATCTTAAGAAAACAGATAGCATAGCTGTAAAGTTAGATTTTTTCATAACTGTACATAACTATGTACATTCACTTCTATAGAGGTGGAACAAATAAAGGTGACTTCTTATTTAGATTTGTCTAGTACACACAACAATACTGATTTATGTGACCTTTCAAGAGCAGGGAATAATTAGGGCAGAAACCATAGAAGCATTCCAGGTTCTGGCTATAATTCAGAATCCCTCCCTGCAGGTAACTCATATTGCCACTGCAATTACTCCGCTTTCTTAAAACTTTGATAAAGATGAAATGTTTAAATGTCACATTCAAGAAACTACAATTCAAGTGAATACCCCATATGAGGACATACAGGGAGACTCAAATTTCTTTACCAGTGATTGTTTCCAACTCTTAAATCCCTCACAAACAATACTACGTAAGTTACAGTTGGTTTATATCTTGTGAACTGTCCTTGAAAGTTTAATAGTTGCATCTTTGTAGGAAGAATATAAAACTACAGTTTTAAATTTTAAGAAAAAAAGATAAATAATAACCTATTAAAGATCTGAAATTTATCTAAATTGAATCCCAGCAAAGGGAAGGTTGTTCAACATACCATATAATGCACTTCAAAGTTTTTCTGGAAAAAACCTTCAAACAGGCAAAAAATATACAATTTTTAAAGTAATAATTTCTCAGTGCTTAGACTCAAATTTACACTTGCAAATAAAATCCATCTCTTAGGCATCCAGTTTTTAAGCTGGGATTCATACGCATTATGTGAGCTGCACAGAAAACTGCAGAAATTCAAGAGAGACAGCAGTATTGCAGTACATGAATATGGATTAACATGTTTTCAGTGGATCTGGATAATTAATAGCAAAGAACAGCTTCATTTCACAGAAGTCAAAATAAAGGTTAAAAAAAAAAAAACAGCCTGTGGAAGGTAAAAGGCCACAACGGAAGATGAAAATTTGTGAGCAGAGGATTGATGTGATGACTACGTTATCCAAAATAAGTGCTATTGAAAATTCAGTTTATTTTGTCGGAATGGCTTTGACAGTATCCCTTAAGATAATTTATTAAAACCAAGCCAAACTAAACTAAACTAAATCAGTTTGTAAATGAGTGTTAAAATCTGTCCAGACCAAGCAGAAACACACTGTTCTTACTTCTTAGAAGGGAGAGTAGACAGCAAATGACTTCTGTAAGTGCTTTACCTATATGTCATCCAAAGTACAAAACAAAACTATATATTTTTTTTTTTTTTTTGGGGGGGGGGAGGGGGGAGGAATAGGTCCATTCTCAAATTCTATCAACTCAGTAAGAAAGAACTCCTTTAGCAAAGCATTTCTCTTAAATCATTTCAGAGAACTTACCCTAGCTGTTCAATCCTAATAATGCTTGGTTGCATAAAAATTTAGTAATAACTAAAGGAGTCTTTTTTTTTTTTTTTTTTTTTTTTTTTCCTGGCCCTGAAACTGTACTAGATCATTTTAAGAATCAAAATAAAAACACAAAAAAACCAAAGTGTCTCAATACCCACAGAGAGATCAACCATTGCTAAGAAATCAGATCTGGAAATATTAGGTAAGCCTCAGTGAGTAAAAGGCTTTGAGTTTCTGCTGTTCTGCATTGATTTTTTTTTTTTCATACTTGTTTACCACCTGAAGACCTGCCCCTCCAATAGAAGCATTTCAGTAGCTTTTTACCTATGGATTTTTAAAAAGTGATTAATAAGTAAAAAAAAAAAAAAAAAGATATCCATGTACGTTAAAAAGTTAACTTAAACATGAGAAACCTTCAAAAAGAGAGTCCATAAAAACTCATGCTGTTCATTTTTGATTCAGGTAAATGCAGAAAACATGCTATAAACTGAAAAAAATATATATTTATATTCTTCTGAACCCAGCATTGGTATTTTTTAAAATGCTACCAAGTAAAACTACAAACCCTCCAGGATCATCCCCAAAGCTGAACTTCACAGCAGGAGGAGGGGCAGTCTGTTCCGGCACGCAACTGCGCCCTACGGGTGGTCCCGTGCCAGGTAATGTCAGTCCAGTAGCGGTCCCAGGAACCATAATGGTGGATTGTCACCACATCTCTTCTACTGAGGCATCACTGTCTCATTGGGGAGCCTCTAAATTATATTTGCTAAGCTATTTAAGCAAGTAGAACTAATCAAAACACACTGACTATACAGATGTTCAATGAATTTATAAGCAGGCGCCCAATGTTTATCAGTGCTTTTTCAGTTAAAAAAAAAAAAAAAAAAAGGAATAGCAGATCTAAAACACATGCATCAATAAGTGGCAGTAAAAATCCAGTTTCAGGTTCAAAAATCTGACTCTTCATCATTCTGTGCTGCTTTCCATATATTCACCACAGTTGATTTACCTATCACTGATTAAATGAATTATGCAATCAGAGAAAACATGTTACATGTTGCATTGTTAGGATTACGTCCCACTACAAAGCCTAATATTAACACAGTTGCCAATGTCAAGAAAGACCTTACACCTTGTGAGCTCAGGGATCACCTACTTATCTAGGATAAAAACCTCTCATTAGCTCTAGAAAAAATGAGTTTTAAAAATGTTCAAGATCAAATGTGTTAAACAAGTTTTCCCCAATGATCATTAGGTTTTTCATTATATCTAAAAAAAACCAAAACACTAGAAAAATTTTACTAAGTATATATTCTCCAATGACATATCAACCATTACCTCAAAATATTAACCACTTGAAACTGTATTTTGCAACTATTGTTAATAAATGCTTTATATATCATCTCTTTCTTTTGGACTCTCAGTAGGAAATCAAAAAAGTCAAAATAATTCAAAAGTAGTGACTAGATTTAAATTCAGTATGAAAACTGAGCTTCAGCTATAGTTTTTAACTTTAATTTAGAAAGAAAAAGGTAATTTATTGTAGATCAACTATAAAACAGGATCTACCAGAAGTCATTTTCAGCTTAAGGCTGAAAATTAACTTTGCTTAAATCACCACATTACAGAAATCTTATTTGATCTAACATGTACTTTTTAATTTGCCACTGAAAAACAACAGTAAAGCATCTCAGAAAATTTCTCCTTTCAAAATTTCAGACCGCTCAGATTTCAAATTATGCTTATCCATTAAAGCAGACAAAAAGCAGATTTACAATAAAAACTTCATTATAAAGTAGTTATAGTTACTGTAAGCATAGTTTTCTTATATTGCACATTTAACCATGTATTATTTGTACACCAAATACAATTTTATTACTACATAACTATTTAGCAGCCCAATAAAAAGGAAGCATGTATGCAAAATAGAAGGAAAAAAAACCAGAAATTCCAAAATCTCACTTCCTTTCATCTGAGCATAAATGGATTATGATTTTTAAACTAATCAGTAGTATTTTATGAAAAAAATGAGCCTCATTTCAAAAGTAGCCTTTTAAGTTACATGTTTTGGACCTGTGCCAAAAATGGCATGCTGTTTTCTTCTGTTCATGAAGCACTGAGTAATGAGAACACCACTTGTTTGCAACCATAAATACAATGAAGCAGCCCTTAATTAGTATACGCAAACGTAAGTTTTGAAAATTGCTCAAAACATTTTGTCTAGAGTGTTCAAAATTGTAACTTCCATTTACACAAAATGTAGAGATTATATGCTGTGTAATTAGGTGTTAACTTTTAGAATACGCATTAAGCATATTTTGTCTTTGCTAACAGGATCAATCAGTGCTTGCAAAAGCACGTGCAAGTGGAGGCTAACTGTGAATCACACCGGCTCAGAGTAATAGACTGAAGTCAGCATCACTTTCTCATTCTATTTTTTTGTAAAACAAATGGAACAAACACATTTCAACATTATTTCAGAAACTTTCATGGAAGAAAAAAAAACATCTAAAGGCACAGACAGTGTCCACGCAGAAGATGCTGCGCCGCACATGGCTTACGATGTACTCAAAGGCCCTGGTGGGGTACTACCGCGCTGTCACCGATCAAGTCCAGAACCAAGAATTCAGAATGCTAAAACATGAGACAACCGAGGAAAGACAAAACGCTTATTCTCTTCGCCTGAAAAGTGATAAATGCTTAAATACCTACATCAGGACCTCTATGTAATAAAGCTTTAACAGGACTTGATGCGATCAGAACCTACAAAGGCCACACACAAAGCCAAAAGGCTGGAGAAAACTACTTTCTGATCAAAGTATCTTTGATTATATATAAAGTTTAAAATTTTAAACAATTTCATCAAACAATTTGCAGGCAGAAGAAACAGTTTTGTTTTATAAAAATAATAGGATTTTCTAAATTCTGAATGAGCAGTTCCTGCTTTCTCCAGCCACAGTGTAGAGAATTGACAACAGCAACAGTAATATATACTACTCATTTCACCCCAAACTCTTTTGATAGGGGCTGAGAAAGAACACGGCCCCTAAAAACTGCAAAAGGTCAGCAAAGCATATGCATCAAGTAACATTTTAATTTGGAGGGATAAACCAAAGAAAAATAAGAAATTGTTGTTCCCCTTGTTCTCACAATTTGCAAATAGCTTTTACTTCAATCTTAATAGATAAGTACTTACAAACAGTGCAAAAACTGTCATGCTACTCTGTTTATACCACATAAATGAACACCACATTCAATTTCAGATCCCCAAAATAAATATGCACCAACTCCAACACTTTTCACAACAGCATATTTGTACATTACAAGGGCAACTGTTCAAACAGCGGTGAAAAACTTCTGAACAAATACTTATAGGACATAACCATCTCATTCATTTATACAAAATGAGAAAGCAATAAATACTCATAAGCTCAGGATAAGGTTTTCAGCATATTTCACATATAAAAGGTTCACAGAGGAAAAACTCCACTATGCTAACTGAAAATAGAATAGTGCAAAAAAGGAAAAGCAGTAATGGAAAAGATTTCTATTAAAAAAAAAGTGTAAAATAAATTTCAGTAAGAGTACCTTATATTTGCATAAGAAGTTGTGCTCAGGGAATTTACATTACAAAGATATTTAAAATTCCAATAGCTACCTTGACCCAAAACCGCAAAACACACTTAACTCCTTGAAGAATGTTGACCATGACTACTACTTAAATACGTTTATGCATTTGGAGCGATGTGCTACACATTTGGCACGTTAGGTATATCCCAAAAGCTTCCAATTTTCTAAAAAAATCTTCAATTAGAATAGTTGTACCTATGTACATGTTCAGCCCCATTCACCAACAAATATTAGAGCTGTTTTGATTTTAGAAAGCAGTTACATTCCCTTTGAAGATGCTGTTCAAGGTGCTTTTACATGCTTCAACTGAGTTGAACTGATGCCCCTGGATCTTAAATACATTTTTAGCTCAACCTTTGAGCCCAATGGTTGAACTGTATTATGCTGCTCAGGAAGTAATTGTTTTCTAGAAGCAAGAAAGTTACATTAAAATTGTATCCTAGTGCAGTTAATGCTTGTTAAGGCAAGTAACTTCTCTTTCAAAAAGGTAACATTGTTGCAATATATGGAACATGGTACTCTGAAAATTTTACCCAATTATTACAGTATCATTAGAGTTCCTACCACACTCTACACGATTTCCGTTCCATTCCTGCTTACAGCCACCAATGCGAGTTATAATCCTTGACTAGGTGCTGTAAGTGAACATCATGCAATCACAGATTCCTTTACCAACTTTTTCTAACAATAATACAAGTATTTATAACAAAATAACAATAAACAACAACATAATATCAATGAACAATTTAGGCTACAAAGAAAAGTCTTTAAGCATGGCATGGGTCAACCTGCAGAAGTTAGCTGCTATTAGCTGATTCCTATGTTACCAAACACAGCTTCCTTTGAAACTGAAGACCTGTTAGTGTATCTATCCAACAGCAGTGTATTGCTTCTTATAATAGCATATAATGTGATCAGTTATTTCAGAAGGATTGCACTGAACTAATCCAGGAGAAAAACACTAAAATCCTTGAAAAAGATACTTTTCAAGCAAAGACTTAGAATGAAGAGAAGGAACTGACATAAGCAACTGACGGGGGAAACTCTACCCCAAAAAGGACACAAGTGGAAGCAAAAGTGCTGACAGAGAAAAAGCTATGAGTAAAAATATATTTAAACGTATATTCATATTTTTATATATGCACATGAATATATAGCAAGAAATAGCAGAATTGTAATGGGCCAAGGGGGCAAGTCAGAGGATTGCAGAACAGCTGAGGTCTGACGGGATCTTTACAGATCTAGTCCAACCACCCTGCTCAAACAGCATCACCTAGAACAGGGTGCCCAGAAGCCTGCAAGAATAGGAAAGCAATGGTGTTGAAAGATTTCAAAGAGAATTTCAAGTGAACCTAGAATAAGTATGGGAAAACTAATACTTCACTAAGGATATCACACAGGTCTTCATCCCCAACCATAGACGCTAGAACTTTTTCAAAAATAACTTATTTGTTAGCTTGTAAGAATCCAGCTAGACTTCAGTCTTGGAGGTATACAAAAACCAATCATTTTCAAGCACTGAGAGGCCTCCCCACCAGTTATCTTAAAGATCATCCTATAGACATGCGGACTGTGGAGTAAATAGATGCAAGTATTTGGGTACAAAATAACATGTTTTACTGTTGTGGTTATATTCAATAACTGTAATCAATGCTTTTTAGCCCCCCAAAAAAATTCAAAATAAAATTCGTAAGAGCAAAATAAAACCCAGGTATAAAAGAGATGAGCAGAAGAGTTTTTGTGTTCCAATGACTCACCATAACATCTCAGGATCATTCAGTCTAACAACATACTGGGATCCCAAATGGAGCACAGAAGTTGTTCTTCAGTCAAAACAGAGGTCCCTCTGGCTTTAGACACTGAGCTGTACACTGTAAATACTTCTGGAGATTTTTTTTTTTTTTTTTTTTTTTTTTTTTTTAATCTAATGGCTTAAAAATAGTCTGAAGCAGCGTAATCCCCTGGGCAAGAATTCTCTAGATGACAGGCTGTTTTGATCCTTTCTTTACCTTCAAATATTGGCCTTTAAAATGTCTGTGTGAAGAGGGTTTTATTTCCTGCTGTGCAAAATCTTCAATAGGTATGCTTTCCCAGGTTTATTGAATACCATTTTATTTACTCGGTCCCGCAATGATCAAATTAATTCACGAACACGTTGAGCATTTTACAAGCACATGGCCTCAAGTCTCTGCACATGTCTTTTATGCTCATGCAGAAATACTGGTACTAATCATAAACCAAATTAAATTTATCAAGAATAAAGCAGAACATTACATTCAGTACTTACAACTGAAGGGCCAGGGGAAGCAAAGGTAGGAACAATACAGGACAAAGTGGGAATGAGCGGAGCAGAAAGAACATCTCAGTACTGTCTAAACATTGATACCTCCTGTATTTACTATAAGGTAACCTACCTTACTATAAGGTAACCTACCTTACTATAAGGTACTTAGTTTTAAAACTAAGTTTACTTAACATAATGTGTAATTGTGTGAATAACAAGCTTTATGAAATCTGAATCAAAGTGTAAAAACTAGTATCACAGAAGAGGAACATACCACATCAATACTCTCCCCATACCTCTTGATTTATTGTCATACAATATTCCACTAGTATAATACGTACCCAAAGAGCATTTTGGGTGCTTAGTCAGAACAGTGGCAAGGCCTACTGAAATTTCATTAAACTATGAAATTTAAGGTACTACAAAGCATTAATGCAAAGTGATCCTCCTGTTAGCTTCTGTATTGCCAAGGATGGCAACTCTAGAACCTCTCTGGGAAACTTGTCTTCATTTTTGCCTTGTTTCTATCAGGCAGCATACTTTAAGTATATAAACATGCAGACATTTACTCTTGAGGAGAAAGGACAAACATTGCATCTGATGCTCTCACTGACCATAAGGAAGAATCAGAGTCTTGACAGTTCAACATTAAACCTGACCTTCAGGCACGGGATTCAATCAGAACCAAAAGCTGGCTGAAGTTACAAGCCGGGTCTTAGAAAACCTTTTCCTTAAAGAGATAAGAAAGGCAAAACACTTTTTTTTTTTTTTTTTTTATTTTTTTTTGTGTGTGTGTGTGTGTGTGTGTGTGTGTGAAGTTCTCTCCTCTACCTTTTTAATCACATTAACAGAATGCAGTCAATGAGCACTCACTTGCTACAGCATGGACACTTGCTACAGCACGGACACACGTATCCAAATTAAATTCAAATTGGTCTGCTGTGATCAGACAGCCAAAGACCAGGTTTCAGAGAGAAACAACTTAAAACAAGCCTTTAGAGCTAGAGATATGCTAAAAGACCTACCTGCTACAAGGCTGATGGCAATTTCACTTCAGATGGATGTAAGATGGACAAGTTAACTCTTCTGTCTTCTGTGAAAGATCAACTTTGTTTTGAAGCTATTACCTGAAAATATCTGAAGTATAACACCTGCTGAGATCAGTTTTGCAATGCTTTTTGTCATCTTTTTATCATGTCCTTTTTACATTTTTTTAATCTAAATTTTAAAAAGGAACCAGAATCACAAATTATGTATTCAAGAAAACCAAAGGGTGGGGAATCAAAATTTACAGGTATTTCTTACTTGACACAGGATGGATGAAATCAATACAGCTTTATAAACAGCTAACAAGATATTTAAAATTACTTTAACATTCACAGAACTAAATATGGCATTACTTTATTTTTTGCATATTTTGATCATAGTAGCTAGCATTCTTAAATATAGGGAAAATACTACTTCCTAATTCTCAGGAATCATTCTGTATAGGTAGTTTGCCTTAAATCCCTTGCATTTCATCCTTTCCTCCCCAAAAATAAAAGAACAGGAAAAAAAAAACCACAGAAGTTAAGTGTGACTTTCTGGTTTGTGTTATTGTTAAAGTTTTAGGAGCATGTTTTATGGGTGATAAAAACGATGTTTTATAGAAAAGAAAGGAGAAGATGAGCCAAATGGGACCGTAATGTGGAGAGAGAATAAAAACAATACAGCTAGATAAAAGAAAACGAGCAAAGGAGCAACAGCAGGGGAAAATAATGAGCCAGAACAAAAGCCCCACCACTAACAGAGCTCAAAATATTCCCAACAGCAAGAGAAATTTGCAGACATGGCAACAAGAGATTCAAGTCCAAAAGAAAGGCAGACAAAAACCTGGGGATTTCTTTAGGAATTGAGTTAGCCAACTAATTTCTTCCTTACCTGCTTAAGAAACTATAAAAGCTCTTAGAGGCAAGCATTCAGCACCTTACTTCAGCAGCACATGCCCTGTATATGTAATATCTATTTAATCTGCTTCTAAGCAATAAAGACAATAGCTCTCCTCTTCAGAATTATTATGACACTGAACCACTAAAAACAATTTATAAAAAAGCTTGAAAACTGGATATTGGTCATATTATCACTACAGATTACGTGAGGAGAGTTAGTTAGATCAATACTGTAAGGATGAATAAAAAAACCTGAAATATTCTTACAGGATGTTGTAGTGACTAAAATAAGATACACGGTTCCATTAGCAAGCTTCTGCTGGTAAAAATCCCTTGTGTCCTTTGGTAAACCAGGTAGTTCATTCCACACTGTATTTGCCTTCTCTTACTTTTTCTCTACACACCTATTACCAGTGAACATCAGGGAAAGAGCACGGAGCTAGTAAGACCTTCAGAAGACAAATCCGTTGCTCTCTATGGAAATTAAACACTTTTATTGCAAAGGGAAATGTTAAAAAAGAACATACTAGGTGGATGTTGGTGGACTGAGTTCATTGGAGTTTTGTTTTCCACCTTGTTCTCACTACTTTTATTCTTGTTTTGTATTTCATACTATTTGTCCACGTTACTTCCCCAGCCACATCATTCATATCACATTTAAGACTGCCTCTCTCAGGAAATTCTTTTTAGAGATTTTACTATTATTTCAGTGATTGTTCAGTTCATAACTAATTAGAAAATTAGTTTTAAAAAGGGATATGATGGGATATGATATGAAAGCTAAAAATACACTTCTCTAGCAATACAAGAGCCAGCATGACCACTGTAAGCATATATGTACAAAATTTTCTCTTATAGGAAATTAAAAAAAAAAAAATATGTAGCTTGTTTTCACAGATTAAATTACCAAGGTTTTATGGATGCTTGTGAAATGGCTACTATCGAATCTTGTGACCTGAAAATTTGGAAAGTAAAAGGCAGCTGCTCTTCAACCACTTGACTGATACCAAGCTTGTACACCCTAAGCGTTGTACAGATACAACAAAACGTGAAGAAGAATCACCACATTCATGAAACTGCTAACAGAGAAAGATGTGGCACACCACTTTGTCAAAACTTTTCCAGAATAGCAATACTGACTGCCACTAAAAAAATAGTTGTTTTAATGACAGGCTACCTTTAATCTCATGTTATTTGTGCAAAATTTGATCGCTAGATTGTTTCGAATGAACATATGGAAAGACTGTATCCCAGCAGAACATGGAGTAAATATTTGTTTCTATATTTTTTAAATAAAGTCTTTCCACTGACAGTTGAGATCATGTTCAGAATCTATGGTTAAATGAGCACTAGCTGCAGCTTCTCCAAAATAAATTGGATATATTTCTTGCTTCACCCTGATGACCTCTAATCCAAACACTCATTCTTAGCTCCCTACTACTGAGAAAGGGTGCCAGTATTTATGCAGTTTAATACAATATGCCAATCAAATTTTATCCTACCAGCTATCAAATAAAATACCAGTTCTTGTGTAGTTAACAGCAGTTAATTGTTTTGAGGTTCATGAAGGTTAATTGTTCATCTATCTGACACACTTTATGTCATAAAACGTCCAGCTCTCACTTGTAGTGAGAAAATATCTCTTGACCTGAGGCAACACTGGAAGTTCTGCCAAGAGTTTCTCTCAATCCAGAGATGAGTTCATAGTAATCACCCCCAAAATCCCCACACAGTAATCAGGGTACCTAGATATTTTGGAACAGCACTCTCACCAAGGTTGCTTTGTACCAGAATTAGTTTCATTATTTCTGAATTTGCTAACATAACTAAACTCAAACGTCTAATCAATCATGTTATAATTCTCATTCCTCACATATTTACATTATCAGATCACTAATTCCAGGGCAGCATTCTGTTTTCCTGAAGTGAAAAACACAAGATTATTAACATTCATCCCATTCAGGTCAGCTCTGTGATCACTCTTTCAATTTTGTTCTTTCCTTCTTCCTTATGTTGAAAGGAGTTCTTGTTCACTCCAACTATTCTTCAATTGTTACTTTTTGGAACAAGTAAAGAACGAAAAAAAAAAAAAGAGGAAAGTTACTACTCTTTTCCTGATTTACTGTGATTAGTTCTTTATCAGCTGACCAAGACAGTCTTTGTCCATAGCAATAGCCACACGCTGGTCTGCTCAGAGACTATTATACTCACTAAAAGAGCCATAATTGACCCCTCAGTTTCAGATCTACTTGAAAAGCAGGAAAGGTAAAAGTATTTCATAGCCCCCCCCCCCCCCCCCGAGCTCCCTGATACACTCTCCCCATCTTCAGAGAGTCCCACAAGCAATACTGTCTGTGGTTTCAGCACTTCTTACATTTGGTATTGCAATTCATAGAATCACAGCTCAGGGATCTTGTCCTGTAGAAGCAACATGCTCACTTCTATCCAGCTACCGCAATACTGAGAAAATCCTAAATTGATTCTGCTGCTCTGTATGTGTGTGAAACAGCCTCTGGTAAGCATCTGTTAGCTACTGTTTCTCTAGTAAGCACCTTCCAGCTTCAGGGTTCATTGAAGCCTCAAAAAAAAAAAAAAGTTCATCATCACTCTCAGGATTTTTACTCATGTTCTGCAATTATTTGAGTTTTTTCATGGTACCTGGATGTTTGTAAAGTATGCAGAATCTTAAAACATGACTTTCAGACAGGGTCCATTTTCATGTTGAACTTGCTCTTGTCTAAAGCTCCACTCTAACCAAGGAAACTTACCTTTATTGACTTTGCCCTCTGTAATATTTGAAAATTTACGGTTTCTTAGAGGGTTCTCTTTGCAGACTTAATCCACACCTGACAAGATTCCTATAACAGATTTCTCCCTACACTGGTCTTCTCTCCTCCTTCATTTAACAAATCAGAATAAGGAACATACACACACACTATATATTGTGTATTATATGCATGTACACACTACACACACACACTTTTTAATGCTTGTATATTGGGAAGCTCAAGTCCCTGTTGTGTGCATTAAAAGTTGTTTCATCTATTTAAGGTACAGAGATCCTAGTGCCACAAGATGATTTTCATCTATTCTCATAGAGTTGTGTACTTCTGTTCTTAGCTTAAAAAGTTAGTATCGCACATGTCAGTGATGGCTTTTGCATTTTTCCCTTCAACATTAGATAGGATGTATGCACCATTACACAACATAAATCAAGCCTTTCTATTTTAGTAACAAATACAAAGCTACCACTTGATTTCATCATCATTAACAGCACCACTAGGTTTTTCCCTCATTGTCTTCAGAGGAATACAAATATCCTGAAGTAATGGAGTTGGTACAGAACAAAGTTATAACACAGCATCTAACTCATGTGCTGTTTCAACTTTGACATCAGTTAATATGTGCACATGATACACAGGTACCCCCACTTCAGCAGGGCATTTTGCAGTATATTCACTAGTAACCAAAAAGAACTTTTTTCCGTTCTATTGCCGGCATCCATGTAGTTTCTTTTCAGTTTATTGCTTTTTTTTGTGAACTACAGAAGAAATGTATTACTGTCACCCAGATCTCATTTATAAGCCTTTCCCTCCATGCTACTTCTTGCTGTTTTATCATTAATGTTAATATTCTGTCAACTCTTAAGTAGCAGAAACTTTCATTACTAAAAATGAATAAGTGAATACTAAAACAGCAGTGTATTGAAATGAATGAAGGGTACACAGCTTAAACACTGTACACGCCACATTTCTATTGAGAAAGTCCTGGCAACAGGCCAAGGATAGAAATGGTATTTTCTGTTTCTATTCCTGGTATACTATAGGTCATATACTGTCTGCTAACTTTCTCTTCCTAAGCTCTTTCAAATTTAAACTTTATTTCTATATTATAAAATTCTAAAGCATACTAAAAAGTTTAAACTACAGTCTGAAGTACCAAATCATATGCACCCTCCCCCCCCTCAAAAAAAAAAAAAAAAAAAAAACTAACTAGTTAACACTGGATAAACTCATCTCTAGTAGCTAAACCACAGACCTCCCAAGTAGTGTTAGGAAAAACAAAATTTCTATCCCTTTCACCACACACACAGTTCTTACGCCCCAAAATAGCCTTACTGATTAAATTTCGAATTATTTTAGGTTTCTGTCACAAACACTGCAAGCTATGAGAATCTTTTATTGGCCGAAATATATATTGAGGTACAGTGAAATGCTTTACATGCTAATTTCTACATTGTTTGGTATATTTCTCATACTGAAGTTGTTTCAGAATATTAAGTTTGTCATCAGAAGACTTTATCACAACCATCATCACTGCAACTCCCTCGAGCCCTGGACTGTACGTGTGGCCAGAAACAACATCACTTCCATTTGTTGTGTGCTATTTTCCAAGAATATTCCATTTAAATATACAAGGCCAGAGACTAATTTAAACATAATAGCAATTATTACCCATACTCTAGCATCTTATTCACCTGCACTGTTTTTTTTTTCTTGTATTAACCTAGTTAGAAGTTACTAACCTGCACCAATTATCTACTGTAATCCTCTAAATGAAATATAGCCAGTAAAAAGAGCACACTTAATTCAGTTAAATTTAGTTAAAATACGTAACATCTGCAAGATCTCATGGCAACAGAGCTCAGAAGTGAAAAAAGCAATAATGAGATGCTGAAATCCAGACACAGGCAGACTTTGTCAGAGTCCTGTTCCTGTACTCCGGGCACAAGATCACATCATTACTTGAGAATCGCTTACCAATTCTTTTACTTACTTGCTTTTATGTGTTAGCTACTTGATTATACAGCAGGTGCCACAAATCATACGCTCGTGTTTGAGAGTTCCAGAGATGGAAGGAAAGAGAAAGGGGAAACTATGGAAAACCTTAAAAAGTTAAATAAATAATTTGGCTGGGAGATCTGGGGCACTAACTTAGATACTGACAGATTATCCTAGTGGTTCCAAACAGTGATTTCAGTGCATCCTGAAATCAAGGTCTCTTAAAAATTGTCCGATACTGCACATATTTTAAGAACTCATGGACATTGATCCCAAAAGTCATACCTCTACTTCCACTAGCACTCATGGCATTCCTCATTGGAGGAGGGGAAAAGTTGTTAAAACAGCACTCTAAGCTACGGAAATTTGGGGTAGAGATGGACTTGAACTGAATTTAAGATTCTAAATAATCTGTGAAGTCTAGATACAGATAAATATTCCAGGTCACCTTCCAATGCTGTCAGAAATCAACTCAGAGTATTTCTAAACTAATATGAAAGTTTTCCAGCTTATGTTTTAAAACTCAACACATGAAAAAATCCCAGGTCCCTTCAAGCAGGTTGCAATCTCTCTAAGTCTACATTCTACCTGGGTTTTAAAGAACTTTGATCTCTCTAACAGTTTATCATTCTTAAAGTTCCTCTTCTTCCCTACCTCCACCCAGAATATTTGTTCTAACAGTATCATCTTTGCACTTGCATTATTTTAAATCCAGTAACACTATTTCCACTTGTTCCTTCTTGGGCTACATTAAATATCAGAATACTCACACATTTGGGAAACCTTGTTCATCTACTTAAAATCCCTGGAGAAGAGCACAGAGAGCAAGTTTCAGTTATTTGGTGCCTCTTGCAAAGAATCAAATGGAAACAGAACAAATTGTCTTTGTCTTGAATGACAAACAAAATTGTCATTCAAAAACAAGCAGCTCCTGAATTTCCCATTCTTTTTCTATCTCTGTGTTCAGGATGAGAACAACATATTTCAGCACTGCTATTTTACCATCGTACCCCAGCCAGCGCAGTATTGCCACTGCTTGGAACAGGCTACAAAGGCTTGGGTTAGGTAACAACATGGGCCTCAATCTTTTTTGTCTGAGCATGTCTTGGTTCGACAATAAGAATGTCGGGTAGACTTCCAGGCTAGTGAAGAGCGAGCAAGGAATATAGCATGTTAGCAAACGCGTAAATTAAATTCAAGGTGGATCCCAGAGAGAATGATGGGGAAAGAAATCATCATCATGAGCATCAGACTCCTGCCAGGAGGGATTTGGGATGCCGGACTTGCTCTAATCTCTGCCTCCCACCTTGATCTGAAGTCTTCATAAAGTCCTTGAAGTCACATAAATTCAGACTAATTAGATTACCAGTAAATTCTTGGCTTTGCATATGAAACATATTCATTTTGAACAAGAGAAGATTTTGAATGTAACAACCTGGGAGGAATTCAAACAATCTGTTCTATCAATTTGTTTGCAACAAATTGACAACAAGCATCAATAGATAAATTGCAGCAATAATTCTCCTATGCAACTTATTTAATGTTGTTATACCTCTATTAAAATAGTTATCTTCCTCACTATTCAGAGCAACTCTCTAGTTGTTTTTACAACAGCTAAAAACTTCTATGTTCTTCTCATATAAGAACATTGTCCTGCCAACTACTTTTTAGTCACTTCATGATAAACAGAAGAAAAATAATTTGGAAGAAATCTGAATACTATTTCTGTATTGACAGTCATTACAAAATAAGCATAAATTAAAAACTGACTTCACACCAAATGAAGACAGATTCTGAAAAAAATTCTCCACTTATAATAGTCCTATAGATCAAGTGACTTGCACGTATTGTAAGCTTCAATAGATATTCTGGAAAAAAGAAAAAAATACAGTAGTTTTTATACTGATTTATTTTAGATTAAGAGGTCTGATTGTGTCCTCTTGAAGTCTGAATATTACTTGTCGGTCGCGATTTTCTTCCAGACTACTGGAATGCTATGCAAGTAAAACCCAAACTTTATGAAACAGTATGAACCAATAAGAAATTATTAAAATTAGAGAAAACAAATAAATAAAAATCACAAAAACAAGGTATGGGAAATGCAGACTAACTTCCTAGCTAAGTTAGAAGCCCAGCTTTAATGCTCATTATCCCCAGAGTCTAAAGGTTGTGTTCATTTTTGCCCTGAAACAACTGCTACAAATAACACCCTCTATCAGCAGTTTTAGAAATACACTAGTATTTAAACAGACTAGCTGCCTAAGTATTTTAAGTACTCTTTCACAAAGACTTCGGAAGAACAGATAAAAAGATTGTGCATTTTGTAAAAACACTGTAATGTATCTTTTCATTTGAAACCTGAATTTTTTTTTCCTTCTACTTTTCTCCTTTTATTGACTTACACAATGGTTGTTTCACAACTCTCTCCATTCCCAAGATCTACTCTTTTAGCAAAATACAGATCTCTGTGCCAAAGCACCACAGCAAAAAATGCTCCTCCTGTTCCAGGTAACGTTACCCTACACAGACTGAAAATACTAGCATGACAAAGATGGTGATGAAAAAAGAAAGCATAACAGACAGCAAGAAGTCAGCTTTCTATGTGTACCCGTGATTGTAAAAAGGAATCTTGAGTATCGAGGAAGGAAAGGAAGAATGGCAGCAAATGAAGTTCAAGGAGAAAACTGATATTCAGAAGGGAGAACAGCTGTCTACTTCAGCTGTTTCTGTACATTACTTGTTCCTTAATTGTTTTGATCCAAGATGCTTCAAACAAATATAAGATCTTTGAACTACACATGCATGGGATTTTCAGCAAGCCTGACTGCAAGGGCCATAGGGGATGCTGAAGATGCCTATGACAAACGAGGACAAAGCAAGATGACTGGTACGTAGTAGGGTCACAGCCAGTGGTACAGAAACCAGATTACATCATGTGACAGTGTCTGTCAAGGAAGTTCATTCGCTTTTAGGAGTTATCACATACAGTGTGGCCTGATCCAAACGGCACAGTAACAAGACTCAAGTATCACCTCCTGATCATGGAAGCACATTAGCAGGAAAGGTTTCAGCACACCGTTAGTACAAGCACGTTCTCATCTTACCTGGTCAAGGTGGGTGTAGAATACTTTCTCAGGTAGATCAAAACAATCCAGGGTTAGGGAAGACTGAAGCAACAAATGCTGGAAAGAGGGCTTTGTGGTGAACCCTTCGTTTTATTTACAACATCTTAATAAAGCCACAGTCTAGGAAAGAGTCCCCTCTCCCCCCTCTTTTTTTTTTTTTTTTCTTTTGACAAGGCAGCTATCCACTCAAGTAGCAGTCACATCCAGCAAATACAGCCTTTAGTTTGTTCACACATATTGGTATATCTTAGCAAAGTCCCTTAAGAAAGTGAAGTACTCATGGAAAAATAACAAGTACAACGAAGTTATGACTATAATGCATTCAAAAATCAGCGTACATTGCAGGATCAGACCTTCCATTTCCTCAGATGAAACTGGGTAAACTCTGATCTTGTTAATGTTTATTAAAACTCCCCTGCAGAAAATTAATGTGTCTCAAATCTGACATAAAAGTTACAGGTATTTATAAACATAATAAATATGAATATTCCCTAATACAGCATACTATTAAAAGGAATTGACCCTGTATTCACAAATAGTTCAAAAGCTGTTATCACTGGAAGACAGAAATTAAAGGTTTTTAAAACCATTTCCTTTTCTATTTAGAGGCCCTGAAGACATATTTTCTGATCTGCAAGGGACAACAGTTAATGCAGTAAGTATGATCTTTGTTAGGAATTGCCAATAGATGATTTCCGTGGACGCAACGACAAGAATAACAATTTTATTTTAGGTAACTTCATGATAGCTTACTAATAATTTCTCAATAGATGCATTTAACAACTGAGATACTACTGCAAAAAACTGACGTTTCACTTTTGATAATACAAAGCCTATGAAGTAGCAGAATTTCATCAATAACGGTAACTTGTGACTCATTTTATATTCAGCAGTATTTAATTACATCCGTAAGTGCAGAATGTCCAGATGTTTTTTTAATTTAATAATGATGGAACCAATGAGATGCTGATAGGTTTGTAAGTTAAGCCTCCAGAACATGGTGAATTCCGCAGAGCCTTAAGAGGGAGGAAAAAAAAAAAAAAAAAAAAAAACAGAAAAAAAAGAAATGAAATCAAATCAAATCTTAAAGACACATGCTTTGATGATAACACAAAATAAGTTAAATGAAAAAATTTCATTTCTGCTACAAGCATTCCATGCAGGCATGTAAAAATAAAGCTGCTTTCAAACCAACGATCAACATAACAAGGAATTAAGTGACAATACATATTAAAACAAAAATATGACTCTTCAGAAGCTTGTGCATTACACATTTCTAGTTAGAAAACAGATACATACAACAAGATGTCATGTTTGTACAGGAAGGTGGTCATCAGGATGAGCTAGTTTATGCTAGAAGCTACATGCAGCATGCATACACATGACTATTTCAATAAACTAATTTAAGTGTCTGAGTAGCTGATCTTCATTAAAAAGCACCTCATCGTAAACATACTAACATACAAACACCAAATTAATACACACATACTTTAAAATCACATTGCTTTATAATGCTATGGCTACCCATGGTTTATATCTGAAGTTTACTAGTTGATTTTTTTTTTTCCAATTTGAGTCCAATTTTTTTCTAGTTTTTAAGAAAAAGGGCTCAATCTCTACTTTAAAACATTGCTATGCTTGAAAAATTCCATTTAGGTATTACCAAACAATCTTTTAAAGCTCATAACTTGTTTACTCATGATAACCTAAGTTGAAATTAACTTTTCCTCGAGAACTTTTACCCTTTTAACACGCTATTAATTAAAAAAGAACAAAGCTGAAAAGGTCTTCAAGCTGCTAAGATTTTCACAAACAATTCTCTGGCTTTAAGTAGGACACAGCTAGTACTCAGCATAACACACAAACAAGAGTCAGTAAGATATGATTCAGCGAGACTAGAATGGGTGTCTAATTTCAACAAACTGAAAAACAGTGAAAGGTCTTGGTATCTGGATCCTACTTACTTTTATCCTTAGTGTAAACAGGTTTAAATGTCAAAGTTTACACAGTAAACATATACTTTTAACTCTAGAGACAACCTCATACGGAGTCTGCAGTTTTTGGTAGTAACTGTATACCCAAATATAATGCTGCAATACCATTTTTGTTAAGTCATGCCCACTTACAGATTAAAGGAAATTAAAGGAAATACGATAAAAAAAAACTAAATGGATAGAGCTGATTAAGTAAAAAGCTTTCTATGACTCAGAACTGCAAGGAAATGACAGTGATGAAGTGGGGAAAGGGGGAAAAAGTACTATCTTCAGAAAAAGAATTTACAGGGTAAGTAGCAATACCTAAACACTCTTTTCCTCTTGCTCTCTGCAGCCCCAAGAAATACAACCAGAAGTTTTAGAGAAGCATTGCTCAGACTTACTGCCACCACCTTATAGGTATACCTTACTTTATATTGGTACAGTAATATTTTTTGCAATGATTTTATTGCACCTTAAAAGCAAGACAGCAAGGTTTATGAAGGTAGAAGAAGCATAACAAAAATGTAGATGTAGTGGGAAGAGAAAAAACTTACAAGCTAAGAAAAACACTGCACATTTATTATGCAATATATTACAGGAATTTTTTTTAAAAAGATAGAGACAGCAATGTAATATTAATTTCTAATCTACCAGAAAGCTGAGCTACTATACTGTCAACCCATGTATTGCTACAAATACTTAAACTGCACCTTTATTTATACAAGCAATCAGAAGTTAACTTACATTCAAAGTAAAACAGAATATCATTGATACTAACTGAGCACCACTACAGAATGTGAAGTTTACTATCCTTTACTCCTAGAAATGACAAAATAAAATGCATAATCCCTGGAAATAATCAACCCCAGAATACAACTGGTTAGGGGAAGCCTGTATTTTCCACATTGCAAGCACCCCCAGTTGCTTTTGGGGTTCATTCGTATTATACGACAACTGACATATCTACCTGCATGTTACCACAGATGCCAAACTCTGGGTATTGAATTTGTTGGAGAATGTTTGCTTGTGCCGAATACTTGAATCATTTATCCCTCTAGCGAGCAGTACTATTTCTCAAGTTTATTGATGTTAATAGCTTAATGGCTGAACAGAATTCAAATAGCAAATGCCTAGTGACTTGATGGCTAGGCTGTTTGGCAAGAGTTGGCAGGACACAATCATAAAAGAAAAGTCTCAGCAAAATCTTTTACCATGAATGGATGGAAGGTTGGAAATAACTTACCCAAATAGAACAACTCCAAATAAACAGACATTAAGAAGAAAAAGTGATTGCAAGAAGTTGTAAGGAACAAGCACACCAAGAAACAACTTGGATATTGAGATATGAATATGTATACAGCAGTACAAGCAAGGAAAAGATTTGAAATGGATGATTTGATTTCTAAAAGGTACTTACTGTTTAAAGAACTTTACATTGCAGACATGCATTAGTCATAATTTTGCATTACATTATGTAAGTTAGAAAATGAGAGAAAATAAGAAATTGAAGGAGAAAAGTAATGTAGTAAGATACAGTAGTGGATGTACATACATTTGGGGGAGGGCACAGCAGAGGCAGAATGTATTTTCAACTTCAGCAAGCCATTGCACATAGTAACAAACAACAGGATACTGCAGATAAGTATCTATTTACATAGAACTGCTAAAGTTCAAGTACTCTGTTACTCTCTTCCCCCTCCCTCCTAAAGCAGGTGGCTCAGCCCAACACAATCCTCTCAGCATCCCTAAAGCCACCTGGCAGCCTGCCAGAGGAGGAGGAGAAGGAGCATCGATAGGGTGGGGAGGAGAGCAGGTCTGCCTGGGCATCCTCTTCTCCATCTTCCTCTCCCTCCTAGGGAGATATGGAGACTGTAGAGATAGCCATGTCCAGGTTTTACAACGGAAACGGAAGCATGCTGCACACTGCAGTGTAGCGCAGGTTATAAGACAAATACTCTAAACATGTTTCAGCATGGCGATCAACTAATTTTAACATTGCACAGAAGTCCACACTTACACCTGTGTATTACCTGGTACTGTTGTAAATATAATGCTAGTGACCATTAATCCAAGAAAAATTTTGTTTGCAGATAGGAAAATCAAATAGCAACCAAACTAGAAGTAATAATAAGGAACTTCATCGTCTGAGTCTCTAACAACAGGACAAAAATGCAAAACTCACTGAGGGGGAAAGGATTCTCACTGAATGGGGAATGAACTGAAGATCAGTCTGAAACCCATTAACATCAATTTTACTCTGAATATGAGAGAGAAAGAACAGATGGAAGAGCAATTCTGAGATGCCCAATCCATCATATCAGCCTAGGGCAAACACAGGAAAGATACAGAAATCAGGCCAACTCTTCAAGAATACTGCTCCAGGTAGAAAAAAATTAAATACAAATTCCTTTCACCCAAACCTACTCAGGAGTCAATTGACAAAGGAGTACCAACTCTCAATTCTTTTGTTAACAAAAAATCGAGAATTGTACTGTGATTGACTCTGCTTTCAAGAAACATGTTAATGAAAACTTACTTGGTAGTGTCACAAGCTGCAAAGTGCCTATGTGATGCCTGTATGCTTACTTAGCTCGTGGTCATTACTGGAGCTGTACTCTAGAACATCGCTTAACACGATCTCATCATTGGCCACAAAGCTACATGGCCACCTCTATTCATCTTCTACTGCACTTTAGTAACCTGACGGACAGAAGAGTTACTACTAGATCTCTCAGTAAAACAGACAGTAGACAGGGAAAGGTGAAGCAGGTTAAACTGGCACCGATTAATCACGACACATTCACATCCTTTGTTACTTAGCAGTCTGCCCTGTCAACCTGTTACTCACACGGTTCTTTCTGCAAGACTTCATCTTTTACATGATTCTGGGTAGAGATTCTGGAAAACAACAGATGCTGGACAAAAGGCAGACATCCCTTGACAGTCTGCAGCAGAAAACAGTTAGTTTTCTGAAAAATCTAGATTACTTTCCAGAGTCTTGTCTCAAGACAGACTGTAGTTGGCTTGATACTTCATAGTCAATTCAGTTAAGTAGCAAAATAATCATAATCACTTGAGGGAACAGTAGTACTTCTGACCAGGGTACACCTTTCTCCTGCTTATCAAAGTCTTATTTATTTAAAACTTCAGTTCTAAGTTCTGTAAATATTTTATTAGATTGTTTTAAAACAGAAAACAAACAAAAAGCATTGAGCTTTCTAGTTCGTATAATTCTTCATGATTAACATTATCTTTATTATTTCCTCTTCACAAGTAAACTATTCCTACCAAATCTTCCATTTGCTTAGTTATATAGTACTCTAAAGCAATTCTGGTCAGAAAACCCTCAGTTCTGGATGGGATAAAACAAGTAAGTCAAAAGCATTATCCAACAACTTATAGGTATAGCAGAAGATTCTAGGATCTCATATCTCGCCAGTGAGTTTGACAGCTAGAATCAAACTCCAACTATGTTATGTCCAGCATCATGTTATGTGCATGACAGACTGCATAACGACAAAGCACGCTATATCCACTTCCATTCTGGTATCCTGCAAAGTACTTACCTACAACACTCAGAGTCAACACTTTGCCTATACTTTTTCAGAGAGAGAGAGAGAGAGAGAGAGAGAGAGAGAGAGAGAGAGAGAGGTTTTTTCCCTTTGAAATACTGAAACATTCTTTCTCCCCCCATTCCTTCTCAAAGACAGACTAACCTCTAGCCTTTTTTGACTGCTGTATAGTTAATGCATGAAAGAGTTCATTTCTTGTTTAAAACAAAGCAAGAACTTCCATTTATTCTAATGACACAACCTCAAAGCTAAGAAACAGTATCTCAATTACTAGAGAATCCAGAAGTCAAGTAAGATAGAGTACTGCTTTGTTTTTGGAGACTAACCTGTCTCGCGATCTTGGACTCTGTCATCCCCTCCTTCCCGCGCTAGGACATTCATTGTCAAAAACTAAACTGCAGCACAGATATCTTCTAGCCTCTTGTGTTTAAATCTACATATTCTGGATCATATTTAGCAACATAAAATACTGACATTAATTCAAGATAATTGTATTGAAGGAAGGGTGTAAGCCAATCACATATGTTGCAGAGAGCAGAAGAAAAATGAAATAACCTCATCAGGCATCACAATACACTAGAAAGAAAGGTCATCGCTTTTCCAGCTGATTTTCATGAAATCATTCCGTCACTGAAACAAGAAGCAAGACTACTCCGAAACCTCTCAGAGAATTTATGAAAGAGTTACTAGACTTTTAACAGAACTACTAAGCTTATAAACTGAAGCAAAAATAGGAAAGGACATAAAACAACTTTTTCAGAAACATCAATTCAAGGATTTCAGTAATACTCCATTCAGAAGCGTGTTCTGTTTGTACAACATAGATGAAGTAATATGCATTATTGATAAAGCTCTTACCTGATCATAGATAGCCTTTGAAGTTAAAGAACAAGTGACCTTTTTCCTTTCTGGAATTACAGTAACAAATCTGTAGTGATGATGCAACGAATTTCAGTTTTTTGCTTACCTGTTAAACTAGACAGCTTAAACTATTCAGCACATGCGACTCCCCCAAAACAAGAGTAATGGGGCAAGGATTACGTCTTGCATTCTCCAGCTTGTTTTATGTTCGACTATTTCATCTAATTTCACATTAGCACAATATTATTGTATTCATACTAATACGCACCTAAACAAACTCTATATAAATTAACTTGCAGACACCACTTACCAGAGAGATAATTTGCTCTTTAAAACTTCACATAAAAGCAAAGAATACAAGCACTATTGTCACTTGTCTTCAGTGGAAACACAACTGAAGCCATTACTATCTATAACATCCATTCTTGGAAGACAAGTTGCAAGATCTAATGAATAAAAGTACATACTTTATATTATGAAAACTGTTAACACTATTTATTTGCACATTCCTCTTCATTCTAGCATGCCTTGAGTTCCTTAATGAAGATCACAGTAAGCACGAGTCATTCCTTCAGAGTCCTGTTCAACTTTCTCCGTAATCTACTCCATGTAATGTAATTTTCACAAGCATTCTGTACAACATAAAATCAACACAGATGGACTTGCTGTTTCATATTAAAACATTCCTCATTTGCTTTTGTTGGAGTATTGCACTACCTATATACGAAAACATGATTCCAACCATGACACAACAGGTAAGTGGGTAGGTAAGGCCTTGAAAAATGTGTTGTACCACTACTTTTGAAGAGACTTCTGCTTTTGGGGTTTCCCCCCCTTTTTATATAAAAATATATTAAAAAAAAATACAAAAAATATCTATATCCCAACCTAAGTCAGACAACTGAGGTAGTGTTCTTCTTTCTAATTTTAATATAGTAATAGCAATCGTCTACTTTACTGATGGACAGCTCCCCCCCCCTCAGTCTTCGTCCCTTTTTAGTGGGGCAAGTGTCATTTAGCAGTATCAATCACTGCAGCATGAGAGACTACCTATTTGGGTGGCGGGCTGGGGGGAACAAACACAAATCACATCAGTTAAAAAAAACAAGTAAACCAAAAACCCTCAAAACCAAAAAGTAAACACTCCTAAAAATTACTTATTCACGTTTTTAGTGGAAGAGTTATTCAACATATAAGATGCTCAGTAAAGTATCTCTCTAGAACTTATTTTTCCCAGCAGAAAAATGTATGGCATAATAACATACAAAAATGTTTTGAAGTATTACTGAATATTCTGGGATTTTCATCATCCATGAAGATACCTCATTTTCAGCTCATTGAAAAAAACACTGCTGTCATTTCACAAAGACACAGCTCATTTTGCAAACCATGCACAAGAATGAATCAGTGCAGTCAGATGCACTGAGCAAAATATTGGCACATTTACTCTAAATGAAAAATACTCAACAGATAAAATTACTAAATGCATAGACTCAAAAAACCCCAAGCATTAACAGTAATATACATAAAAGTAACACATTTTTGTTCAAAGTAGTTAGAGCTACAGAATCAGCATGCCTGGTTTAAAAGAAAGACTAAGAGAAAAATCAAGCATAACTGACTTCAAGAAGTTTTCTGATTAAGAGTGTGAAACTTATTTTTCTATCTTTACAAGAATACCTGAAGACTCAGAAGACAGATCTTTAACACTCCAGTACTACAAAACACATTGAAAGGTATGTTTCAAAACACGCACTTAGCACTCCTTGATTTACCACGCTTTTTAAAAATTTAGAGCAGCACATTGAGATACATCACTGCAGAACTACAAGTATTTTGCAGAACAGTCTTTGGTAACAAGTATGGTTAGATTCTGCTCAACAGGAAAAAAATAACTGTGCTAAATATTCATCACCGAGGCATTCTTAATCAAAGATTATTCAAGAAAATCATGTACACAAGTGAATCACTACATATATTCTACCAATGTTTCATAGAAGGAACACTCTTCTTTAAGTTTCTTATATTTAAAGATTTGTCCTTATGCATATTCTTGCATGAAGCTGCAAACTGTCAACTCACTTTCTAGCAGAAACTAACGCTGCTCCAGAAACAAGATTTGAGTCTGACTTGAAAAACTTGTATTTCTTCCATTATTTCCATAATTCAAATATTATTTGGACAATACATAGTGATTATAAACAACAACACGACATTGTTAATGAGTGAATTACTTTTGATACTGAAAAAAATAAGAATCCAATTATATGTATCTTCCACATGTATTTATGCTAATTCTCAGCGTATTGGAATTATTTTTAAAACACGAAATTATTAGGGTGTTACAGCATGCTGGCAGGTAGTTGTAGTTTTTTTTTTTTTACGTTGTAGAAGACATTTGAGAATCATTTAAGAGCAAAGAATGAATAATATTCCACATAAATCCTCCTAAATCAATGCATGGAGACAACAGCCATAGAAGCAAACAGGCTGATAGAAGTCTGAAACCCATAAAGGTGATTTAAGAAAAACAAACCAAAAACCAAAACGAACAAAAAGAACCCCAACCCTGCTCAATATAGCTACTTACATCATGGCCTATGAGCTCTGTCTGAGTGGATTTATCTGCATGGGAAGCAAGAACCTTCTGCAAACACCGGGCTTTTTCCTGTAAAACAAAGCAACATATTGTAGGCGAGTCATGTTTTTCCTCACTGCGCTGTACAGCAACAAACATTCAGATAAGTAGTTCAAAACTCACGCATGGACAGCTATTTAGAAATTAATATATTATGGAGTTATTCTCAGAGGTTTATTTCCCTGCTATTACTTCCTTGTACCAATTGGTCCTTCTCTTAAATTGAGAGCAAGTGCAGAGAGCATGACCGTATGAGAACTGGGACCACCCTGCGGACGTTGCTGCAGCACACAGGAACCTTCTTCCAGAGCAGATACACATCTCAACATGCAAACTGTATTAGGGAGCAGCAGCAAATCTAAATACCCACACTGTTCCAACAGCAAAGACGTTTTCCGAAACATTAAAAATAAAAAGTAAACTCCACAGCAGATCAAAGTATCAAGACAACATCCCTCTCACTCAATGGAAACAGATTATGCAAAGCACAAGCGTTTCCATTTCTACTCGCCCAGCGGCCTCTTCGCACCCCAACCTCTGCTGAAGTCCTTCCCGTGGGGATCCCTTGGGCAGGCTCATGCAAAGGAACCTGGCCATTTGACACAACTGCGCTTCACAGAAGGCATTTCGAGGCTTCACTTAAAGTATCAAATCTTCTCATTGACTAGAAACACCGACCCTCAACCAACCTCAGCCTCTGTGTATGTGCGCACGTGCATATACATACATCTAGTCATACATATGTAGGTATGGTGTTTTCCCCTCCTGGAATGTAGGTCACCTTGCCTGCAAAGAACATGATGGAACAACCATAACAGTACAGGGTAAGGTGGGAAAATGTCTGCAAACAGGGTTCCACAAACAGAAAAAAGAATACTTAAAAAAAATTTTTTTTATATATACACACACACACCCCACACTTCACTGCACTTAAGGATTCCTGTCTACCAATTCACACTTATTTTTCAACTATGTCCATATGAAATACTTAACTCATCTCGGAGTGAAATGCTACAGACCTATCAAAGTATGCTTTCATGTTACTGACACCTATGTGTTACAGTAAACCAGAACCTTTGTTAATTGTATTTCAGGTTAATTGAATCTCAGTTTTCACCAAAATAAAAAGAGAAACCTTATTATGTTCAGCTATTTAGGTTGTGATTTCCTTTATAGATACTCGTTCCACATAATTTTTAAAATCAAATGTCATTTGTTTCAAGGATTGAAACATACAACTCTAAAATAAACTCATTTTCACCAAAAGCAAGCACACAGGAGAAAGAAAACATCAAAATGGTCCAACCTCTGACTCCTAAAAACTCTTTAAAGCCCCACACACCACTGACTGATCACTTCAGTGACATAGGACAACTTGCTCCCAAACTCACAGACATAACCAATTAGAGAAACTTCCGTATTCCCAACTGAAAAGTTTATCTTTAAATTTGAACTTAGTAGGAGATTGTACAGAAGATTTTAACTTATTTTGTTGAGGTACCAGTCACTTGTTCAGTATTTGCTTTAAGCATTTGGAAAGCAACACTTACTGCTAAAAAACTGCGTGAATTTTCCAGTTACAAGCCCAGGCATTCAGAGAAACTAAACGTTCATTTAAGTAATGTGATAAGTAAGTGTTCGGACCAAAAACGCTATTAACCTGTATCTGATCAAATTTAACATTTGCATACTTTCTACGTGGATCAACAAAAGCATATTTTTGAGTAACTGGTGAGGAGGAACAACTATAAAGAAATCAAAACCTTCTGTAAGACATCCTATTAATTTGGAAAGCTAAGAAGGCTGGAATAATCGGAACATACCTTTTCTGCAAGTAGGTCACTTAACTGTGTCTATGCAGAGAGGTCAATTTTTTACATAGTGATCTAAGTTCTGATTTCACCTTATTTAATTACCAGAAGCAGGAATTAAGGGCTTTCCTGTTGACAACGCGTAATACCTCCTCCACTCTCCACAAAAAAGAATACATTCAATTTTGTTATGTGAAACAAGCTTCATAATGCAACTTAATTCATTTCAAAAGTATTAAAGATAATAAGACTACAACATATGACATCTTATTTCCAGTGATGCAGCAGAAGTCAGCAAAATATTCAAAATTATGGAAAAGGTATTTTTCCATGTGGTAACATGGCAAGCTCTAAGCTGTCTACAAAACAGCACCCTGCCAGAAGAGGCAGTTTGCACTTAAGAGTCATTCAATTTCATCTTCATTCTGTATGTTCCACTACCTTACACTGCTTCATCCCTACAGAGATGAGAGATTTCTTGTTGCTAGAAAATATATATATATATATTTATTCCACAAGATATACCTTAGTTTATGAAACAGTTCTGGTAATATTAAAGGTATTAGACTCCCCGAAACACTATAAAGGTGTTCTTTCTGATATAAAAGCTCTTCTTAAAATGACAAATGGGTGTTTTAAAAATAGTTTCATGCTACATTGATTGTATCAACAGACAGACATTCTAATGGACTGAATTGATAAAATAATAGAAAAAGTTTTTACACCACAATGTGACATTTACATTTAGAAATTATCATATATTATACTATGCAAGTTAAATGCAGAACTTCAGTATAACTGCTTCTGTAAAACTGTAGAACTTCACACAATTAATATATATTAAACCTCTTCAATGCAATAAGTTGTGTAAAATACTAATAGCTACTTTATTTCATTGTATAAAAATACTGTGAATATTTGACAGCGTTCACTAAGCATTCACAATATCGGCTTCTTTTGGCCATGCATTTACAGGACAGGATTTCAAACAAATCCCAGCTCCTAGGCACAGCTGAACACCCTCTGCAGATAGGCAATCTCCAAAGAAAGAAAAAGTTGCTTACAGGAGACAACCTTCACCTTTGCCCAAATATTTTATTTTCTCTTAAGAACAATCACTTAAAAAGATTTGATGTCCGGAATTCATTTTGCTTCTGCTAGTGTGTAACCTAGTGCACTGCCAAGGTTCCCACAGTTACTGCTGCAAGTGGAACGGCCTATGGGACTCGGCAAGAGACAGGCTGTAAAGGAAGTTCACGCTTTCTGCTTAGCCAGCTAGTAGACGGACAAGCTTTTGGGTGCCCAGGTTCTCAGAAAGGGCTTTGGAACCAAGCCTTCGTCCATTCTTCTCAGCTATAGCAAATCAGCCAAATAAAAGATTGTTCTGGCAAGCCAAGGGGCACGCTTTAATATTAGTAATAAAGAAATAAGTTATGCGGACACATTCTTTATTGTGGTCTTCAATTGCCATCACAGCATTGCTCCAAAACACAGTTGCTTAGTGTTATAAAGCAATATTTTAAGTTCTGAAACTTCCCTGAGACTTTTCTGCCTTTACAGAACACTAGAGGATCTCCTCCTTTCAGTTCCTAGCTGAATAATTAGTGACTGTTTCCCTAATTCACCTAGTCTTATACTAACTGCATATATTGAATCCTACAAGCCTCTCTCCTCATATCAAAAAGCTTCAAAAACATGTTTTTACAATTCCATATTGAGATGTAAGCACGTTGGAAATGTTAAAACACAGTGTAGGTGCTTCCTTAACCTCTGCATGTGCCTACCGAGATACTTCATAGAGTCACAGATGGTTAAGCAGTCCCGCCTCCTGCTTTTTGCCCTTTTCTTTTGCACATCTGAGAAGAGTCTGGTTTCATCTTCTCTGTAAGGTAAGTAGGAGTAAGGGACTGCAGTCCTGAACATCTTAGTGGTCTTTCACAGGACCTCCTCTAAAGCCTAAAGAGAGACTGAATAATTTTTTTTTCTTTAACATGAATTCCACATTTTTAAGATCAGTTGAACAAACTGCTTCTGGGTGATTTAAAAGAGGTCTTCAGCTAATATCTTTTCTTAACTCTTTTACATGCTGTTAATCCCTATTAAAATAAATAGCACTAAGAACATACTTGTATGGTGAAAGGAATAGACATGACAAATGCATGACAAATTCTCGGTCACTGGGTTCACTCTAACTAGTGAAAAGACAAGAGCAGCTGTTGATGATTTTTTAAATCACTTAACTCAGAGCAACGTTGCTAGCAATAGTCATCCCAACTTCATGGGTCTTAACCAAGAGCAGGCATGTGAGAGCAGGAACTCCAGCAACTGTGTAGTATGACACCTTGTTCCATCCTTCTCTGTTGCTTGAGTTACTGAGATCACTATCTAAACTCCTTCCAACAGCCCTAGTGAAATCCATTAGGCCACAATCAACAAAGCTATTCCTTTACAAGGGAGTAAGTTCACATGTACTTTATGCCTCAAACTCCCTACAGCATGTGACTGTCATCAGTTATATACTTCTTATTACAATTGTGTTTGCAATATATTACTGAGGGATACAGGCGACAGCTGATCATAAGCATGTAAGATCATTAGATAAAATAGGAAAAAATATGAAGGAGAGAAAAAGAAAAAAAAAAACGAGGGAAGAGAAAGAAGAAACACCAATATTCTTTGCATCCCGGAGTGCAAAAAAACTTTCCAGAGTGGGAAAGTGTTAACCAGAAAAAATTTACATTTGAAGACAATAAAAGAGAGACTAATGCAATCATTGCAGTTGTACTGACTGTAGCTTGTATTAGAAATGAACAAAACAAAGCCAGTGCCTCTTCCCAGATTTACATATCCATAAATGTGCATGATTTATAAAACATCAGAGACTCAGCTTGAGTATTGTCAAGATCCCAAGTACTACTGAGTATTTTCTGACTCATTACTCTACTCCTCTTAACACCACTGGAAGAAGAAAAAACACAAACAAAATCCATCCAAAGGGAGTCCTCTACGTAAAAAGTCTATAGGTATCACATACAGGAATGAGGGCAAGTCTAACTTCTAGGAACTCGCACACTCAGATACCTGCTCATTTGATAGGAAATGAGCTATCAATCCACCAAGTACCTACCTCCTTCTAATCTGACATGGTATTAGATAAAAGATGTTAAAGTGAGCAAGGCCTTGGAGAAATCTGGAAAAAGCAGACACTACAGACTGTCAAATTACTTTAATATTTAGAACCACCAGAATCACCTTGTGGACTCTAAGAGCTACATTTTTATTGCTATAGCTTGGGTTTTTATTATGCTGCATAATACAATACGCAACAAAGTAGCATAAAACATTAAAAGAAACACCTCTCATGGATACATTTATCTGTCACTGTTCTACAAAGAGGCCTATGAGGAATAGTTGCTCCAAACTAAACTCTGAAAAGATCCCCTTAACATATACACACACCTACAGCAACTATCCAGATCTATCTATATGCCACGTTCCTTACAAATCTAAGTTATAAAACAAGTATTTGTTTACGTACTGTTTGAAAATAGCCTCTTATTAAGAAAAAAAGTCAGCCAATATGCCTTAACACAGGCACAATATTGTTTTATAATAATATTAATTTAAAAATAAATATTGAGGTTTTAGATTTATTCAAATTAAATGTATACTGGAACAAAACATTTTAAATGCTGGAATTTCATCTGTCATATTATCTTTTTGATTAAGAACGAAATTAGGACTTCAGCTGAAATGGTGAAAAGCAGCATTTTGGGCTACTCGTTTTGAAAGGGAACACAACAAAGAAAACTGCTTAGCCCAAAGCCTTTACAGCTGAAAGGCAGCTACCAGACTGAAAGTAAAGTGAGTTATTACCAAACTACTAATTTAGATTAAACTACCTGAAGCATCTGACTGGCTTTTTCCTACATATCGCCTCAGGACTGAAGAACATAAAATAACTTGGACACCTTCAGCTGCGAGCAGGTTGAAGGGGGATTTTCTGTGACCACTCTCTCACCCAATTTCTGATCAGTGGCAGCATGGGTGCTACTTGTGGTGTTTGGCTTAAGTGCAAATTTGAGACCTCAAATGCTTAGAAACTACCTTGCATATTCATACTGATCTTAATTCTTACTCAGATAAAAGACCTCACAGCTTTTCATATTCAAAACTCTTTACACTCAAACAACTCAATCTCCCACAGACTGTAGATTACAGTACTGCTTCATGAAGATAAATCTAATTCACCAAAACAGCCTGTAATTCTCAGCATCACTGTTGCAGTCAGATTTACAGCTCACATGTAGTTTTCCTTCACATTTACCACACCATGAATAACAAGCTGTTTGTCACATAGATCTGGGGGACAAAAGCTTTTCTTCAAAAGCCTCCTCAGTACAGCTGAATTGTATCACACTTGGAAATGCTTTGTGGAGCTAAGCAAAAAGCCCAGATGTCTTCCCAGCACATACCAGCACTGTGGCTACAGGAAGCACACTCAAACACTACAAGGAGGACTAAATTTGTGGAGACCAGCTGAACTCAGAGGCTAAAAATCTGCATTTAAAATTAGAGGCATTACTCTGGAGTCACAGCAGCTATCAGCCACAAGAGCAGTAGCCTGTTATTCAGGAGAAAAATTAAGGTGAAGTTGGTAGGAATGCATAAAAGTATGCACAAGCAGATATTTCATCAAGGTTTATACTACTGCCAAATGAAGATAAATGACAAAGACCAAAAAACCTATGAGATTTCAATCATAATTTCAGTGAAAGTTTCATAGCAGTCACACCAGTATTTTGTTCTAGTGTCCTTATATAAGCCAACATATTTTCCTCACTTATTATTTAATAAGTATTTTGTAAAACATTTATAGCAGGCAAATCCCTATACAGAAGCTACGAATGATTATCTGGAACAAAAGAGGATGTCCCGTTAGCTTCAGGTTCTACTTAAACACAGTATCCAGGTCTTGAACAAGAAAGGTGAGGAAAAGCCAATTTCCAAGCCATGTGCACTACTTAAATAGTTACTTACTGCCAATCCAAAAAAAAGCCCACAAATATCTGAATACATTTTACAGAGTAAAAAAAAGTAACTTCAGATGGTTATTACAAAGTGATTATACTTTCGGAAGACAAACAGATATTTAGAGCAGTTCAGATCTTAACAGAATTCCAAGTCTCACTGTGGTTATTCCACGTATTCTCACATTCAAGCAAAGGGTTACGAGGTCCTAGCTGCCAGAGGCATGCGCACCTTGTGCAGCTGTACAGAAAAGGACTTCAAGCTTTTAGAGCACAGGCTATCTGAAGGGGAACACAAACAACTGAATCACTCAATCCAGAAAGCTGGTGAATGCTAGAGACATGGAAAAAACAAACAAGAACTTTGAAGTAGAATCTTCTGACTCCCATTTCTTTGACCGGGCCATGCAGGTATCCTAAACATTGCACTTTTTACCTGTGTATGTATTACAAAACTAAAAATAAATATTTACAAGGATGAGACTACCACGGGATTTCAGGACAATGATTTGGCAAACATCTGAGCTTTTTTCCTTTTCTTAAAAGCATCTGTGAAAGTTTAAGGTATAGTGGATATCTGCTCATGCTTTGGATCAAAGTTACAACACAAATCCAGTTTCTTGGATTCATTTTCTTGAACAAATGTATCTGGATTTGTTATCACCTGTTTCATCAGTTGCATCAACCAATCAGTTGCACCTCTAAGCAGTATTAGAATGAATAACCTGCTTTTTAAACCAGTACCTAGTTCCTGGTTTGGCTATATACCTATAATTAGCAACCATTCTGTCTTTCAGTAAGACTGTATAGCAAGTAATCATTTCCTTATTACTTAGGTTTCTCATAACGTATCAGTGGTGCTCTAAGAAATGTTTACATACCCGTATCACAAGGTATGGAGGAACTCATTCAGGTTATCACATCTCCAAAGCAAACAAACACAAAATTACAAATTACACATTCATATATAGCCAAGGTGTGTTACTGCATGCAGTATAAGATACTTAGTGTCACATTCTGTGAGCAATCTAAAAACCAACCAGAAATAAACCACAACCAGAACAAGGAATGGTTATTAGTGTATTCTTGTTTTTAAAAGCAGCCAAAAAGTGGGAGAAGGAAAGAGAAAGGCGCAGTAACACAGTCATAAAAACTTCCAAAAGGCAAATTCATCACCAGGTATACTGCCATTCACACAGAAATTAGCTCTAAGTGTTGTTTTGAACTTTTTGCTAACACTGTTAGTCCTAATTTGTGTTACGGTTGCATCCAGTTGTCTGGAAAAAAAAATGCTGTAAATCCCATGCTAGCTGGTTTAATAAGGAAGCACTTCTATTTTGTCTCGTATGTCCTTAGATAACGTCCCTAGTCCCACTGAGATAAACTCAGTCCCGTCCCTACAGCTGCAAATGTGAACAAGACACCTTCTACCAGCTTGATAATTCAGGAATTGAGAGAGAGAGATGAAGGCTTAGAACTATGAAGCACGAAAAGCATTAAGCATCTCCCTAGTACCATTGACTTCATCCTCCTACAAATATTTTAAGGACAGTAGCCAGTGATCTGTTGCAAGCTCCTGTGCGAAGTCACTTGCAGAGTTGAGGGATTCACAGTTTTGCAGTCCAAGTCTTACATCCTACATACAAAAATCAGTCCTTCTTACACCATTAAGCCTTCAACACTTTCCATTTGAATATGAATTTTTATACTCTATTTTCTCAGAATCCTGTCACAATCTCAAGTAGAAAAAAATTAAAAGAAAAACAATCATCCTACAAGAGTAAACACTGAATAGTGTTCAGTACAACTACACATGCAAGATGACTGCAAAGCAGGACCTTCAAATTTGAAGATCAAACTTGCACACCTTTGATTTTCAAAGCAGCCTACATTTCTAGCCATTAGATTCACAATATTTCAATATTTTTTCTAAACAGACATCACAGATACAGCAGTGAATTTCTCCTCAATTACAGCTCTCATTTACTTAAATGCACAGCATTAAACTGCACCACTGAAGACATGAAACTGGTTAGAACATACGTTGCTGCTCTTTTGCACAGAAATTGTTAATCATCAGCTGTAAAACACTTGATCATCAAGAATAATGAGGTTTTACCTCATTTAAGGTACACTTCGTTTACTAGCTAAAACCTGAGAAAAGACACAGAATATGAAAAACATTAAAAACAGAACAAGACAAACTGAATTGCCTACAAACCAAGGAAACTAGTGTTTGAAGTTTTTTGAAATAAATTCAGACAACCATTGTCTTAAGCATGTTCGTATCCTTGCTTAAGGCTTACTTCAAGTATGCATCTCCCCCTACACCAAAGCAGAGGGCAGCTCCTGTCAAATAGTATAGCAAGAATTACTCCAACAAAGTAGATTAAGACAAAAAGGATCATGTAGATTGTTCCTACACTTGCTCTTTTCATTAAAGCACGCTGCTGTAACTTAGCCTTCAGCTGGTATGCTCTTTGCTCACAGTTCAGCTGGCAGTCATGTTGACAGACAACACAGAAGAGGCAAATGAAAACAAATCTATCAACTTTATTTTTAAACAAAGAAAGTAGACAGATTATAACCTGGATTTTTTCCCCTCCTTTTATCCCTTTTTGGGGCAACCCCATTTGCCTCTTTCCTGATGTGCACAATTTCAATATTGCCAGCTCTACAAGTCCCGCAAGGATACAAAGTTTCTCAACCACTGTTTCACAAGATCTTTTTCTTTCCATAGCTCAGTATTGTGAGCTATTTTTTTCTCCACAAAGCCCAATCAGTTTTCACTGAAGAAAATCCTCCGTGGTTAAACAAATACAATACAAAACAGCAGCAGTATGATAACACTTGATGTAGTAATAACTAAAAAATGACCCTGCAACGCTTAACACAAAGTATTACTTAGGTCAATTCTTTATCTTGTGAGAGAAACAAAGACACCGATTTTCATCATGTCTCCTTCCTTACCACCTGAAGCAAAGCCCGTTACACACTTTATCCTTTAGGCCGCAGAGTGGAGATATTTAAGTACGTCAGCCAGTTCTGTTGGTTTCTTCTTCCCTTTCCCTCTATGCGAGCAGAGACATTCGTGTGCTGTGATTAGCGTCAGTGCCACTCACCTTCCACAGAGACTTCATTGCATATGCATTACTCAGTCAGATTGCAGGAATCGTTAACTAAGCACATTCCAAATTGCAACTAATGTTTATTGAAGGCTTCTGATGTTAATTAAACTTCACACAGCCACATGTTTACAATAATTTCACAGGTTGCCATTCTGAAGACAGACCTTCAGGACTGCAACATTAAAGTGTAGACTACAAATAAAATCAAAGTATCATTTCTTAGTTGCTTCTGTGACTTCTGTACAGCGCAGATTTTGATCATTTGCTCGTCAAAGGAATTGGGGAGGGGGGGGAGTAAGGAAATCATATAAACCAAGAAATTGTTGCCACCAAGGAAATCAACAGCAACACGCATCAATCCTTATGATAATAGAAGGCTCCAGCATTATTTATGGATATCAATAATGTATGATCCAAGTATCACTGCAAATAGGTCTAGCAATACCAAAAACAACTCACAGCTGCCAATTTCTGAGTAGCTTCATGTGTGACTTTATATGCAAATAGTTTACTAATTAGCATGTTTGCAAATGTTTTGCATAGAGCCATCAGCTTAAAAATGCATGGGTTTAGCAGTGTTAGAAAGCATCAAACTTAAGCCACACAGCTGTCACTAAGCTTGTCCTGCATTCATGTGCACACCAAGAAGTGAGATAATCTAATTAAAGACTACTACTTAGCCTACCTTCCTGAAAGCAATCCCACTGGAAATGATCATACTGCCTCTCCATCACCATAACAATTTGTGATTAAACTGACAGAAACTTCATTTCTGAAGTGCCTCTGTTGCTTTGACTAGTTGGGATTGATCATTATAATGAAAGCCATTGCCTGGACAGACCAAAATCAGCAGCTGCAACAAGTAAAACAGCTGCAGCACAAGCTTTGGGCCTTCTGAAAAGCCAGTCCCATGGCCAGCTGGAGGCAACACAACACACACTGCCTTCAGCCCAGGCAACAGCTAGGAGGACAGCTCCAGCCTGCACGGGGAAGCAGCGCACGGAGAATTGCGGTGGAAGCCCAAGGGGCCCCACACAGTAGCATTGCTTACGAAGGAGCTCCATCCCTAAATCCGGCTTCCAGATGCACAGCCAAGACTTCTCCGTCATCGTTTATTTGCATAAACGAGTACCAAAAGGTGCTTTTTGCACTTGTGGACCTGCTCTCTGGGGAAGCCACAGCATGTGTTTTGCCAGAAATTGACACTAGAATCTTTATTATGGTGGATACTTATTATGAATTTAGATTCACCACTCCTGCCCTCCACTTACCTGTTTACCTCAACTGAAGACTAGAAATATAGAATACTTGAAATTAAATGCAAAGTGAATGATATTTAAATCAGTAAGACAAAAATCAGAAAGAAAAAAAATCAGCATATTTTAGTATGCTTTCTCATGATATTCCAAATAGTTTTTTTCACCCTACACCTAATCAAAACCCATGAGAAACGTTCAGTTTTGCATTGCTCTACCAAAGCAGAATAAGTTTGATCAGCCAAGAAAATTCCAGCTTTCACTGTAACAGTACCAAAGCAATGCAAAGCAGAGTTAGTATTTTCAGTAATATTTGACTACGACATAGCAATGTTCCAGTTGAAATTGAAGAGAAATACATCATTCTCCTCTTTTTAAACACTTCATTTAGAAAATTTCCCTGTGACTCAATGAAAACTACAGTCCTGTTATGACTTCTACAGCAAACTACTGATACGTTAAAACCAAGTTAGTTGAGCATTTCTAGCACTGAAATTTTGATTTCACTTGATTAAAGTAAAGCACATAGCAAAACATTTTCATCACCACATAAAAGCTGTGCTAATCCAAGCATCTACAGTATTAAGATCCTTTTATACTGTATGTGGAAAGCAACCACTTTGTTCTAACACTAGTGTAGTGCATAAGCACAAAAAAACTATAGCTTTTTTAAAAAAGCTATAGCTATTTTTTAGTGAATCATGGTTTTCTAACTTTTTTTTAAAAAAATATTAGAGGATCTTGATCAAAGAGCACTGTAACAAGATTCCTACTTTTATCTCCTTTTTCAAAATAGTTTCTCACCATTTAAGGACATGGTAACTATACCTTTATTTCCCACTGACACATATCATCAGCAAAACACACTGCAACGGTCCCCAGATTACTGCTATAACGGAACCACAAAGACAACTTATAATCATGAGCATAAGCAGCTGTCACATAAAACTGCTTGAAGAGGGGAAATAACAATCCAAACTATGATATATTCATAAAAACATAACTACATTACACAATTCTAAAGAGACACCCTGACACAATCTTATAGAGCTATTCAAGCAAAAGAGGAATAAATTCTAATTTTGCCTCAGAAAGATAGAACTGAAAAGGGCTGAAGGCAGATCTATGGCAGATCTATGGCAATCACAAAACATTATTAGCCAGTTTATACCATACTATAAATTCAAGGTGACAAATAAACCCTCTTTTATTGGCTCATAATCAGCCTGTTGGTAGACCATTGTTGAAAAAAATAGTTTGGCTAAAATTTTTACTAGTGTTCTTTAATGCTGTCTCATTTGTGTCTTAGGTCATAATTCATGACTATTACTAAAGAAGGTTTTGTTAGCTAACATTGCATTTAGACAACTTATTGTTGCCAAAGATGCCTCATTCTTCAACAGATGCTACTTCTTCCAGTTTTGCAAAGATGCACAAGAAGAGGGCTGAACTCTGGCAGTTAGATCAGGAGACTCCCTCTGGTCTACAAATTGAAACCAAAAAAGATAACTTTGAAAGAAAAATACTTCCAGGTTGGGCACGTTAAAAGATACAGTAAGTTGATCAGGTAGAAAGTAATAGCATAAAGCTACAAATACTGCAAAAATGAGATAAGTGCAAGAGAATAAGCAAAGAGATCCGTTGAGGGTTATGAAATGTGTGTCAGCTGGTGCAGGAGATCCTTCTGAGCTGGAAAGTGATAATATACCGGCCAGAGTAGGCAAGGGAAACACCACAAACTTCCACCTGCCACATCTTCTCTAAGAATCTGCTTGGGGCTACTGTTGCAGACACAGCAGCTCAGTGTTCAGACAAACCCTTGGCCTGAATGAGCGCAACCGCTCTTACCCGGCACTCCAACAACAAAAACAAATCTGAAGGGTGAAACAAAAAGCTGTTTGCAAACAGCAGTACCAGCATTCAACACAAAGCAATCAGTCATAGACATGAAACACTAGCTTCCTTTACTTTTCTTCAGATTATTCCTTGTTCTTAATAAGAGAAAAAGACACTTTATCAGGAATTTCTCTCTTTTTTTTTCCAGTGAAATTTGCAGTACTAGGAACAAAGAAGAAAATAAAAGCGAGCAAGAGCTACTAAACAGCGCATCTTGGGGAGGACTGTGTAGGTAACTACGTAAACTCAAAGACAACAGTATTCACTACGATCATGTTTCAGGAAGTTTTAGCAAGGAGTGTAGTAACAGTATGTATTTTCAAACTGGGCATATCAAAATAGTCTACACAGCATTATCCACAATGGAAAATAAATCTTTTCTGTATTTTTATATGTAAATCCAAACTTGACCACTGCTTGAAGATGGAGAATCTAGCATTTAAAAATCAAACACACTTAAAAACACATGGAGGGAGAAAAAAATATATATATTATAACGACCAATATGCCAAATAAACTTTGAGTTATAAATATTTAGTAATTACGCAACATTATCCAGGGACTAAATACTGGTTAGCAGTTTTAAAATTCAACAAGAAACATCTGTTTAATTTAAAACAAGCAACTAACTTTAACCTACAACATCTTCCCCTTGATCAGGAGCCGTATGGCAGCTCTGGATCAATTTTCAAAATTTCAAACTGAACGAAGTTATAAAATATGCGTAAGGAACAGATGCTTTATTAATGCTGAAGTATGCAGAAACTTCCACAAGGGCCTCTAAGATGCATCCAAAAGACAGCAGCAAAGGTATTTTACAATTCAGTTGTGAGACCCTGGGGGTAATGTAACAACCTGTGTGGCTATACACCATACTATTATTACTTATTTTGGCTTTTACTTCTTTTCTCCAGAAACTCTGCAGCACCCAGGATAATAAAATATCCATGGATTTAAGGAACTACCATAAAGCATATAGCATATACAGTCATTAAGTCAGTAAGCTGTGCAACAAGTTCAATCCCCGTTTCTGATTATTTCTGAATTACCAAAAAGCAAATAAAGTAAATTGATTTCATTTTGCTCATTAAATGAGCTTTGTATAACTTAAACATGAATAAATTTTATTTCTTTCTATCAGGAAATCAGTTCACTTGTTTCCCAATTTCCTATGCATTTTCTCAAATCTCAGTCTGACTCAGCAGACCAATAAATCAGAATACTATCACACACTCCAGTCAGGTGAATATGGAAAAACCATTTTAGATAGTGCTGCTACATATTTGATAGTCACAAGAAGTTTACTGATCTTTACACCTTGCACATTTATCACATTATTCTATTAACAGTAACAAAAAACCTCACTCATCTGAATTCAATAATGCACTTACAGCAGGCCATCGCAGATCCATTTACAAATCACATAAACTACAAAACATGATCAGAGTAAAATATATATAGCAATATGATTAACTATTTACTATGCTATAACATAAAACTTTCTTCAAACTTTGTTTTCTAAATCTTCAGACTGTGGTACAGCTCAGTTTAGGTTCAATTCAGACACAGATTGTTATACTACCACAAGGTCTCACAACAAACCCTATTCAATGGCAGTTAATAATCCTTTCTCAACCTTCACGTAAAACACAATGATTCCGTCTGAAAAATGGAAATATTTGCCAAAAACTTAGCTTTTTAGGAAATTCTCAAATGATTACTGTAGTCAAGGCACTAAAACGAATTCAGAGATGTGATTTTCATTTCTAGAATCCCTAAAATGAATATTACGAAATACAGATATTATTTGAAATAAAGGATGCATCTCGTCTTCATATAGCAGAATAGGCTGAGTTTTCCACGAGTTTCACCGAATTTCTCAAGTAGGTCATCTTAAACTTTCAGGTTATCTAGCTATAGGTTCAATAAAGCCTGCAATCAAAATTGACCTCAGTTATTCACAAGCACCACTATGTCAAGATTGGTGAGCTTCTTGAAAATTAGTGCAATGTTCAACATTTTTAGAAAGAGATGCCCAATTTAGGTTGTTTTTTATAAACCTAGCATCACTTTCATAGCCAACATTTGCTTTCCTATTAGAGCTCGCACCCAAGTGGGAACAGCAACTACTTCAACTGCCAAGTACCTGGGAAGTGGTGGTGGGGTTGGGGGCCCACAAAAAAAAAAAAAAAAAAAAAAAAAAAAAAACACCCAAGACAACACCATGTGAAAGTGTTTGGATCTGAAGAAAAAATGAAAACCCTCTTTCAAAAGACTGAATTGGTCGGCAGCCCAAATTTCCAATTCTACCAAAGAGCCTTACAACAGATGTTACAAACAAAGATGAATTTTCCTCCTTTGGGTTGTTCTAAGTGTACTTCATTGCTATCACTTCATCGTTTTCCTTCATCAACAGTCTTAGCTGTTGCCCAGTGTCCCAGCAGTTGCCTATTTTCTACTGGTCCTTTTGGCTGTTGTTACGTGGAATTGCAGGCAGGAGGGAGACTATGCCACGTGCAGCCCTAGTCACAGCACTGCTTACACACAACACCTGAGCAAGGAGAACCAGTAACGCAGGGGATCACTGCCAGTGGATACCAAGGCTGGCACTGTAGAAGGTCTGCAAGCTCAGAGACCAAGACTGCATCCAGTCTTCTCAGTTCACCACCTTCAGCCCACTAGACGTCCAGGTGGTACCACTGAGTTTTGCTTACTCAGGCTAGCCTAGCGCACATAATGCGTACCTAGTTACATGTAGCGACCCAGTCTTTGACAATCTATTGATAAGTCTCACTCGTGATTAAGTTTGCACAACCGAGTCTAACTCTTTCTGCAGTGCAGCACCCTAACTTTCACTTACCATGCATTTCACGATCGGAGTTATGCTTACAGGAATACTGCAAAACTGGGTGTTATCGACATTCTATTGCACTACTGATGGGAAGTGCAAACTTCCATAAAAACTACAAATGTCTGCACAACTTCTTACCAATTAGGAGAGTTAAGAATCAGATACAAGCGTTACAGCTTTTGACCCAAAATTCTGTTCTCTCCAAGTGCTTCTCCCCTTCTCCATTTTCCTCCACCCTAGGTAGGGTGCTCATTTTCTCTTGGTAGCCTGCTCCTTTGTTTGTACCCTTTTCTGTCATTTCTTACCCTGTGTTGCAGAATAACCAAGAATCTTTGTTCTTTCTCTTTCCACAAGAAATTTGGCTATTCCCTTTAGTTTCAGCTTCTGATGCATGTGATGCTTGAATCCGAGGCCCCTGCCTCAGTACATCAGCTTCAAAAGCAGCCCTAACAAAGTGGTTGCTAATGCTCTAGGGCTGGCCCTGGCTTACCAGGTGCCAACACCTGTGAAGAAGTAAAGATGTCACAGAGAGGAAAAAAAATGGAACTCCATTCCCTGAAGAAACCATCTTAGAACTGAAGTTTATATGGTCTTAGAACATCCTAACACATGGAAATCCAAAGCGAAAATATATGAAGACTTATCAAAGAGGACAACAAAGATGCTATATGGTTTCTCCACAGCAATGGGACCACCTTTTTTCTCCATTACAGAACAGCTTTTGGACTGCACACATTTGCTTAGTATTTACATCCCAAATGCACACCTAGGCCTTTAAACCAAGAACAGCAACCCTTCAGATGGTGAGATAACCCTCCTTACGTTCTGCATGATCTTCATGGACAACAATTCTTTCTCTGGCAGCATCCAAGGTAATTATATTGCAATCAATAGTCAAGCTGAAGCTAGATTTGCTCCTGTATCTAGGACTCTGCAAGATCATCTAGAATATCAGGACTCTAACTACATTAAGAGCACAGCAGAACAGAGAAAAAAAAAAAAAAAACAAACCCACACACACACACACCCCTCCCTCAACACATTCAGTGGGTAGTAAGTGGTGCACTCCATTCAGCTGGTGATGACTGTAATGATCACATGCCACTATAAATTTCTGTTGCTCTTGATAGAGGTCCAGTTTAAAAGGAAACCACTTTTGAACTTCCAGGCCAGAAGTTTTTTCTGCAAAGTCATCATTAGACAATACAGTTTCATATGCATTGCTGTGCTCTGTGAGATGGCCTTAGCTTCCCAAAAGTATAGCAATTTTCTCACATAGTGCAAAAAAATGTTGCCAGCAATATACTCACACCATCTGTGAGCCAACAGGACCACCCTGCTGTTCAACTGTTTATCGACATGGCATTTAGGGAGGAAGAAAAAGATAAGAATGTATTCCTGCATTATACCTTTACTGGTATATGTCAGAATTCTGCAAGATTTAGTTGCAGTGGTCTGTAGAAACATAAAAGAAATATATGTGACTATAACAGTTAATATCATGACAGACTCAACTATGAAATTAGTTATGATCTCTGCAAATTTTAGACTTGAAATGAAATGTAAAAATCACATGCTTTCATTAATAAGCATTATAAAAAAAATAATACATCCTTTTATAAAAACAACCCCAGAAAACCAGCTGGGCCATGTAACACCTACTTGTTCTTTATAATTGTTTCACGAAACACCAAAAAATTTGGTTGTTCTGTGGAAATGAATAGCATCAAGACATGACTGTAAACTAAGTGTGGGTATATATATGTATATATGTATATGTATTTCTTTTGAGGCAATTAACATGTATCCTGTGTATCTGAAGAGTATTTTTTTACATCACTTTGAGTTACATTTTATAATCATCCTTAAAGTAAAATCAAAATACCCTGTATAGCAGAAAGTCTCATGTGTGCTTAAAAAAAAAGCCCCAAGACTTTAAAAATTTAACTCAATACACATTTTTAGTAATAAATTCTCTCTCAAAAAAAAAAAAAAAAGGCAGCTCCAAATCACCCTGGCTTAGTTGCTCTCCTTCTAGGGCAACTTTTAAATAAGACATTATGAAGAAATACAAGGTCAAAAGGGAAAGTTACTGTTCGGCTGCATTTTATTTCTCCGATATAGCCTTTTCCCTGTATTTTCATTCATTTTGCAGTTCAAGAAGGTAGTCATCAGAAACGCAGTGTTCTATACCAATGGTTCCTACCCAACTGCCTTGCAGAACAGGTCGCAGTGTTCATATGCCCCCCTCCCCCCCCAATTACGTCTGCTCTTGTGTTTCAACTGACTGCTTTACGCAGATGGTTTCTTTATTCATCTCCAAATCTGTTCTCTACAGTTACTGAGTGGTAGTACTCAGGACACTATCCTGCGAAGAACAGTAATTCTGATTTCCCCAAGTGTGCTGTGTTGTTACAATCTGCCAGGTTAACACATCCAGTTTATCACTTCTTTTTCTTTTCAAAAAAAAATCCAAGCCAGATGTTTTACAATTACATATAGTCTCTAAATTTCATTTGTAAGCACAAACCATTAGTCTAAGTTTCCTCTGTTTTTTAGTCACTACACTTTTGATGGCAGAATGCTTCATTACTGTTTCTTGAAGAAGTATTTGTTTGACTATCTGTAGTTAAAACACTAATATCTTTCTCCACATTTGAGCAAGTTTTAGTTATGCCATTCAGAACTCCAGAGTTCACTGTCTGGATTATTGTAAGGTATGTGACATTTTAACACTGATGGGGTATTAGGGAAATATTTCTTAAAGATACTTCAGCACCTTTGTGAAATGAAGGTAGTCCTATTTTAATTCACAGGAATTCAGTGCTGAATCAGATCTCAAAGAAAACAATTTTGTAGAAGTTAATTTATATCAAGTTGTCAGAAGATTTGATTTGTGATAGCCAGAGTTTTCCCATTATTGGATAGACAGAATCTTTCAAGTCTTTTCTTTTTTAATTGAACAACATCATATATGCACCTCCTCTCTCAGCTTTTTTTTAATAGTAACAACCTTACAGAATGCTGGGCAACCTTCGCTGTTGCAACTCAAAAGAGCTGTTTTTACTTTGGCAATAATTTTGCCGAAGTTCAACTCCTCCATGTTATCCTTGCCAAATATTTTGTCTCTGACTTAAAAATGTTCCTGTAACATTTAAGAAATTAATCTATGTAAGGAGGAGAGAGATGGAGAAAGGAGGTTTGCATAACTGGAAAACCTAGGACTGCCAATAGGAGCAAGACTAGAAACAAAGAATTCTTCACTAAAACAATACCCAAGGAAATGCTTCATTGCATAGCCTCAGTTTTTCTTCAAGGTTTTATAGTTTATATTTAAATAATTTCATCATATGAACAATATAATCATTTACATACTTCTCCTTAAATCTATCCCATAAAAATGTTTTTTCTTTCAACAAAAAATTTCAGTGTAATAGCTGGCTTTTTAAAACACATGCTAGAACTAAGTGATAAAATGATATTCTTGCTTTCAGAGCTTTTTTTTTTTTAAAAAAAAAAACACAGATTTTACAGATCTCCCTGTGACAGGGCTTTTTGAGCAATATGGCACAAGGAAGAGCACAACTTCTCTTTCCCAAGACTCCATTGCACAGATATGCTACCTAATTGAAGTTTGCTTGGTGGACTTAAAGCTCAAAAACTACATAATATCAGCATCACTGTTAAATAAAAACATATACTGATCACCTTACCCTATTGCTAAATTCCTTACCCTGCATGCTTGTCCTCAATCATATTTCCACATGATCAGCACAGAAATTTGATGCTCAGCCTCAAAAAACAGGTACTTAAATGATGAAAATTGGTTTCTTGTGAAGTACTGACAACTAGTCTTCTTAAATGAGGATGTCTAGCATCACTTTTCCCAGATTATTTGTGTCTGAACTGAGATTTGTGAAGCACTAACAGATGTCAGATTTCCACCCCCTACCCACCCCCGCCACCAATCTAGAGTTCAGTTACTAAGGGCATAAGCAACCATTTCTTCCAAAAGCTCTAAGGACCAAATGACTTACATCAGCATTGAGACTACCAAATATCAATTTTATTTGAAGATGTCACTCATGCAGTTTTCAAGATAAGGTCGTAGAAGCCTTAATTAACCAAAAAAGCAGAACAGCCACTTAGCCTCTAAAACTTGGCTGTATGATAAATGCATATTCTTAAACTAAACAGAAGAGAAACAAGAGTAATTTATTTTCTATAGCATCAGATTAACATTATATTTACATATTCACAGCACAACATACTGTCACCAACTGAATTAAGTTTTCAAAAGCCAATGAGCAACAATTGTTGCTGCCAACTTGTCAAGTAAAGTCAAACTAAATGAAAACCTAAAGCATTAACAATGAACTAGAGGCATTTAAAAATAACAAGTATATGAGAAATTAACTGGTGAGAAACGATGGATATTTTAGAAAATATTATGAAAACCATATCATGAAGAAGAACAGCTGCTTTGCAAAGAATGAATTCCAGTGAACATAAGTCTTTTAATTTGTATTTATGTAAATATTTAGCAGATAGTATTACAGATGTGTATTTTTTCCTTTACAGACTGAGGTCAAAGTTAATAAATGTACCTTTTATTTCTTTTTAACACAGTAAATTTCAATTAAATTCTCCGTGATTAAAGTGCTGTAAGGATACTGAATGAAGGCATTTCAGCACAGCATTGTCTCAGACCATTAGCTCACTTTATGACAACAAGCCCTGAATCTAGGACGGCTGAAGCCAGTTAGACTTGATATATTAAATACTGAACTTAGACCACAATTGATCTTGGGTACCACAATGAGAATCCAGAAATTACCAACTGAAATTGCTACAGCTATTCTGGATTTTTCAGTTGCGTAACACAATGGAAAAAGCATATCTTTGCTTCTGGTTTTCCAAAAAGTGATCTCAGAGACGACGATTCTTTAACACGCACTTGACTGAAAAACTGGAATACCTTTTAGTCACTTTTTTTTTTTTTTTACTGGACACAGTCTTATTCAATACCTTTACAAATAGCCAGAAAGGTAGGACTGAGTACCTCATAACACATGCAGGTAACACTGACCCAGCAGGAGAGGCAGACGGGCTGGGACAAAACCCCACCATCTGAAAAGATCTTGACAAGTTGGAAAGTTGGAGAATCAGGCCAGCAAGAAGAGCATAAGGTTTAAAGAGAAATGCCTGCTCCAGGATTTAGAGCAAACTGGCCCCAAGTGGCAACGCAGGCTGGAGTCTGACTGCCTGGGTGCTGCTCTGCGCGACAGGCCGCGGGGCGGCGCGGGCTCAGCGAGCCGAGCGCGAGTCAGCGCTGCGCCCCTGCGGCAACGAAGGCCGAGCGCGGCCCGGGCTGCAGCAGCACCAGCACAGGCAGCAGGTCAAGGGCCTGCGCCCTCGTTTACCATTCGTCCAGCCACGCCGGGAACACCCAGTCCGGTTTTGATAGCCCCAGTTCAAGAGAGACAAAGCAAGACAGCAGCAGGCCCAGCGGAGGGTCGCTAAGATGATCAGAGCACTGGAGAGTCTGACGCCTAAAGAAAGCTGAAGGAATCGTGGTTCCTCAGCACGGAGAGGGGAAAGCTCGGGGTGGATGTAATCAGCCTTCAAACCCCAAACAGGCTGCTCCAGAGAAGATGGCGACACACCGCACAAGGATGTACAGTGACAGGAAAACAGGCACAAGCTGCTTCAGCAGAGGTCCCATCAGAACATCAGGGATAAAAGGAAGAGTCTTCCCTGCAAGACTAATCAAATACTGGAAGAGGTTGTCTAGAGAAGCAGCAAAAACGCCCTAGCTGAAAGTATCAGGCCTCGGCTTTTGAGGACCCTCGATAACGTAGGGTCTCTTTCCAGCAGGAGGATGGGGCCAAACAGCCTCTGAAGGCCCCTTCCAATGCAGAATTTTATAGTTTCCATGATGTTGCCACTTCTTATATACACATGCAAAATGCATAGGCATTTCCTGCCCAAGCCTTTTAATTCTGCTCCCCCCCGCCCCCGTTAAAGCGCACCATAAACAAACTGATGAGGTTATATTTTTGAATATAACAGAAAAAAAACTTTTATCCTCGAAACAGAAAACAGTAAGTTACCTCTATTTTATAACCTGAGGCAAAACCTGCAAATACTAATTCTTTCATCTGGTATGCAAAGACAGATGCATGTTTAGGTTTAGAGCATCTCAATAATACCATACCTGCAGTTAAGTTTTAGTGAAGAACAGAATAAGGCAACTGATCTTTGGGCCTGATCAAAAGCTGGCTTCACACAAATAATTCCACTGGTATCAAACTAAACAAACTGCATCATAGCCAAATATGTCAACAGAACTATTTTTGTATTCATCTAAAAAAAAAAAAGATCTCTACAGCAAGCACTTGCTATTGTTAATGTAAATCTTTCAATCAGATTTTGAATAGTGAAAATTACTAAGAATTTAATTATATGGAAAAATGAAGGGATAGAGCAAGTTATCTAGCTGACCAAAGATAAAACATGCCTCAGTACTTTTTCCTCTTCCCCTTCGATCTGCATAAACGGTTATCAGTCCATTTAATCAAGCATTGCTGCCAGGGATTTGGGAAGTAACGGGAGGAGGATAAACTGCAAGTGCATGCAAATTGAAGAAATATAGGTTTCACTTTACGATCAGGAGGATTTAGTCCCTCAGTAGATATTCCTGCTTTGCATTAGTACAGCATTAATCAACTAATCACATGACACTGATGCTTCGGAAAGTTCCTTATAGGGTGATATGTATCTTAGGAAAATAAAATCCAAACTTGGTTTTATGAAGGGCAAAGAAGCAGAAAAGCAGAAGTATAAAAATAACAAAGAATACAGCACTTCTAATGTAACAGGAAAATAATTATTAAAAAAGGTGACCGAAGTAAGTATCTGAAAATTCAGAGTCATGAAAGCTGGCAATCATTATGGCAGATAGTCACCGCCGCATAACAACTGAGTATATAAAGGTACTCTACCAAGGATAGTATTTGCTAACTGAAGGAAGGCTAGAAGGGTACTTACAGGAACATGCTTTGTCCTAAAGAGTTGCCGTACGATTTGGGATATGTCAGCAGATCAACACAGGTACCAGAGATGTAAAGACACTGACAAGTTAGATCACAGAAGACCATACAAGAAAGGTCTAATTAAAACCTTGAGTTCTGGTGAAGGACAAATCTAGCCTAACTTACTGGACTTTCAAACATTTGAATTCACATGTGTAAGACTCAAAGTAGTGCAAGCCTTTTCTCCCATTTGTGCCTCACACAAGTGAGGATATTAAACAAATGAAAAGCAATACAAACTGATTCCTGCCAGCGCTTCTTCAATCTAAGCCTGCGTTAAGTCTTGATCCTCTGAGGACAAGATCATTAGCATAAGTATGAACCAGATCAAGTTTCTAAAGCACACCAAAATTAAAATTACTTACTGCCTTAAGACAGTGAAAACTGCCGGACCATGTTTTTGAACTCCCTATAAAGGTACATGTACTAAGTGCAATTACAAATAGATTACTAGTTGACATGGATTTTGAGTGCACATTAAACAAGATTCATTATACAGCATTTCACTGCTTAAATATACTGAAATTTCAAGTGTACCAAGATAGCCTTCATTTTCTTTGTGCTAGGCCAAATAAGAGTTTTCTATTACATGGATATGACTTCTAACACTAGGCTTATACTGAGTAGACACATAACACTAGTAGCCACTTTGAGTTTCAGGCACTTTTTTTTGAGAAAACCACCTCTTTTGTGAAGGCTGCTTCTCACTTCAGTGCAGAATGATACGTTTTGTCAGCCAGCTTGAAACAGCTACGGACTTTGCCTAGATTTCAGGTCTTCTGATCCCCAAATTTCTCTTTCTGACTGAGAAGTCCTCTAAGCATGGTTGCACAGCAGCCATCCATACTAAACTGCAGTCCTCTTAAAATGCAAGTTTAATGCAATAAACTGATTACAAATTAGGAATATAAGTTATATGAAAAATATATACCTAGACACACATATATACACAAATATGTACGAAAGAACCCAGTAGATGTGGCTATCCAGCAGACACTCAGATATTGATCTCCTTCTGAAAATTTGAGCTGTACTATCTTACTACGCCATATTAACTTTTAAGTGAAATCGATTCGAGAGCCTTTGCTAACCTGTTTCACCTTGTCAAATTCTACTCCACCAAGCTAAATTCTGTAGAACACATAATATACTAAAAAAAAAAAAAAAAAAAAAAAAAAAAAAAAAAAAAAAAAAAAAAGAAGAAACAACCCAAAAATCACAGGGTACCACATGCATTGACCTTCGCTCTTCTTTTGAATATGCAGTATGGTTCATTTTAGTCAATCTGTTGAAACATTTGTGCTGTAATGCATCAAATTAAGGCAGCCAGCTGTGATGTTTAATTTAAGCTAGAAGTTTATGATCTACAGCTACACAATACCTTAGGGAATAACTGGTATTTCATATTACTAAACTGAATGCAGTTACAAGATATGTAACAAAATGGTTAGAAACTTCACATTTTGCTGAGATCATATTTAGTCATTTAAGCTTTGGGTTTATAAACAGCACAACCACTCAGCCAAAATACGTATATGTGTATTATAAAGAATAATCAAACAAGCAGTTCTACCCTTCCCTCAATACATAGATTTGAGCCTTCTGGTCTAATGCTTTGTTAAATTACTCCTATATTTTATCCTTCATTATGTGCAATGGAGTTTTGCCATTTGCGAAAAAGCTGGAATTAGGGGAAGTTATTAGTTATTTTGTCATAATGCACCATTTCAGCAGATACTTTGCTGAAACAGATAAAGTACGCTTTTTATTTTTTGTTCTTGTTCTAATCATTATTCAAATATATTTCCTTTAACTATCAAACACTCCTGGAAGAAAATTATCTCCAACAACAGTTAAAACATTTTTAGTCTTCACAATGGCAACATATAAACGAATAAACAAAACTGCATCTTCTAAATGATTAAGTAACAGTGCTCCTGGAATGTCTTAAGAGATGAATGAAGAAAAGCAAAACAAAGATATAGCTACAAATTAGATTCAGGAAGTGTGGACATCAATGCAATCAAAGTTGAACCGGACAAGTCTAGAACCGGACAAGTCTAGAACAACATCAGCTGGAATATCAAAATAAGGCAAAACTATCATTTATGTCAATTAGACTGATACTTTGTTCATCAGCAGTTAATTGGTCTTTTAAAAACTGTAAGCTGTGATCAGAAACTTTCCAACTTAAGCATCCAAAACCCCACATAAAACTTCAAATATGTAAGTAAAACAGATTCCAAATATTGTTTTTGTAAATTCATTTTAATCACCACTCTGCTTCCCTGTCATATTTCAATCTCGCATGATTGCAGCAGCCAATCTCATCATAAGGTCATGGCATTGAGCAAGCCACCCTATCTGAAAGCTGATTACTACTCCAGCATCCTTGTGATAAGGACTATTAAAATCTAGAGAAGGATGAAAGCAAGCACAGAATATACTGCCTTCAACCACATGTGATTTGATATCATTTAGGCACTAAAAGCTTGCTATATTAACATGTGAAAGCAGGAAATTACCTGATCAAATAGAAGTTTCTTTTCTACAGAGGTATTTCAAAGTCATTCCTTTGGACTTAGAAAAAAGAAAGAAAACAAATCAAAAACATCGTAAAAGGAACAAACCCATCTCAGCCTCAAATGCTTTCTAGTGTTCTAGACTGTTGCTTAAGTAATACCTGAAAGTAAAAAAATTCACTTGACACTGAATACTTGACTTGATCTATATTAACAATTATGAAGTGACTATTAATGAAATCATTAAAACATTAGTAGAAAATCTTATTTAAGCCACATGCTTTCTGTATAATTTCAAGCAAGCACTACAATTTCATAGTAAAAACAGGCAAATATGGAAAACAAAGCAGTACATGGATACAAGACATGTGAAGGCACAGCTCATGTATCTACAACATGTTTTACTGATTACAGTCTTTCGTTCCACCAGACACTAGTTACAACCCAGAGAGGAACAAAAACAACCCAAACTACAAAATAAAAAAGATCTGTGATAATTATGCTTAAATACTAAATACTTGACAGCCAATTCTTCCTTTGTTTGACTGCCAAATACTAAACTCCAAGTTTTATGTTACTCTGGCAACAGTGAATTAGATCAAGTATCTATAAAAACAGGCTTTAAGTTCCATTACAAGAATACACAACATCAAAAATTGCCAAGAAACAGAGAATGAATCCATATTTTACAGCCTGCAAGGCAAGAAACTGAGTTTAAACATTTTGTTTGAAAATGCAACAAACACCTACAGAGTGTTAATCATGAGCGATTTTGCTCTGCTTTTAAATAGTTAATGATTAGCATTTCAGCTTCAGTAACACCTTGCTAAATGGCCACATACATACCAGCAAAACATACTGAAAGAACAATTTCTTTTGCTAAGAACCAGTTGTGTCCGAAATTTTCTGGAGACACTAGTCTTTAAAAATTCAACCGCAGCCTTTTCCATGGATGACCACAAATAATTTCAGACTGTTTTATCTTCCGCAATTTATTATATTCTCCCAAACATGTTAGAACAAAGATATAGAAGCAAATATAATTTCCCCACATGCTGAGAAAACTATTTCATTCATGCTGTGACCGCAGATGCACAATAAAGCTGAACTTCTATCACTACAGATAAAAAGCGTTCTCAGTTAGTGGCTTCCCTGTCCATCAACATACCTGCTCAAGAGTCAGTCCCTTATTTTGGATCAATACCATTGATCAAAAGGAGTATTTCTTCTTTCTTGTTCCATGCTAGTGATGTAATAAAACATATGCTGAACAACAAATACATACCAAAAATTCCACTTAAATTTCCATTCAGAGTTGACTAACTTTTGCTAATGTACCTTGAGGACCAATCTTGTAAAAAACTGCAGGGAAGAAGCATATGCAAATGGAAGACTGTCTCACTCTTGCATTCCAAACTGTATGTGCAGATTGTAACTTGAAGAGTTTGACTTAAAAACAGTGGGCTTGCTGGAGAACCATTTCAAGTTGCATTCTGCGGTGAGATTCTGGTGCATAAAATACTATTTTCTGTCAAATGCAACCTGCCAACATTGATAGATGTATACGTGAAAGACTGAATGGAAAAAGGACTATGGAAAAAAATAAGTCTTCAAGGATCTTGACATACCTGCAAATGTACTATATTCATCTATTTTCTGCTCTGTCTTGTTGAACAAAAAACCTCAAAATGAAAGAAGATAAAAACAAATTCTGTACAATATACGTTCAGCAAAATCAATCTTTTATCTGTACTTGTCTGAAAGAAAAAAAATATTAAGTCCTTTGTATTTTCTGAAGCTGTAAGAACATTAGCTTAGAAATTAAGTGTTTGGTTTTTTTGTTTTTTACTTCCAGGTTTTCAAGGAAAAGTTTACCTTCTGCACCTTTACTGTAATATAATATTAACATACTACCTAGCATCTATCAAAGAACTGTATGCTCTGTACAGCAGCTTTGCTGACTACAGGCTTCCAACCACTGTTCTCCAATACACATACTCAGTGTTTTCTCCTCCTCCTACCTTTCTGTTGCATTCTAAAATGACAACAGCTGCATAATTCTAAAGACTCCCCTTGGAAGTCTTTACTTAAAGGATGCAACTTCTTTTAATTGTTTTCCTTTCTGAATCATTAATTAGAAAAAAAAATCCTTGTATTTTGTTAGGATAACTGTTAAAGACCACCAGCTAAGATCACGTGTTGGCTCTCTTTCTTTTGGGGGATGGGGAGGGGTGGTAAAGGGTACTTTTCCTTTCCAATAGTTGGGAAAGGTCTGCTTTATATGAAGTGAGGAGGATGATTCACAAAGACTAGTAATATCAAGATATATATATATATATATATATATATATATAAAAAAGGAGGTTTAAGGTAAACCATAAAAAAATATTTCAGTATTTCCCTGAAATTATTTTCTCTCCCTGGGCTACACTCTGGACTAAAATGACATACAGTCTTCATCCATACAGTCATTTTCTAAAGTACATTAGTGTTGTGTTCAACAAAATCTCCCATTCTACACAGAAGTATTTTTTCCAGATCAAAAAACTAGTAATTCCAGTAATTCTCATGTGAAACTGGCCAACAGGCTTTTAAAACAGACAAAAAAACCAGGCCCTCTCACCCACTGCTGGGGAGTGAAGAGCTGCTTGGGACACTACAGTTGTAGCCCTCTTGAAGGGGTAAAAAGTCACAAAATTTAGTGTGAGTAGTATCTCATATATATGTAGGTACATATACATACATACATTTATACACACACACACCCCACTGCCATTCTGAAGAATAATAAAAGCTTTTAGGCTTAGGCCAACCAGGCTATGTGTATAAGTTATCAGAAACATATCAGAGTGAATTCCTAATACTTATATACATGTTTTATTTTCATCTGATCTGAAAGATTAAAAATTTATTGGGAGAACACATTAATACTTATGAGACATGTTAGTACATACCATTACCCATGAGTCAGTGTTAAGATTTCTTAATTCTACGTTAATGGAAGCAAGGAAATTTAAAGTGACACAAATTAGTCATGCTGAATATTGATAGCCTTTTGGGTAGAAATATGAAGTAATATTGAAGAAATTTGCATACGTATATAAATAAATAAATTACACATCCAGGTTAACAGTACATTAACTAGAAGGATTCAAATGAAGGAACCAACTAGATTTTTAAAAAGCTTTTAAAACACAAATCTTTCTGCAATGTTTTCTAAATGCATTTTGTTGATATTTAATTATATTATGCTCAATACATTATCTTCAGTCTGCATAAAAAAAGTTGTTGGTGCATCTTTGGTAAAAACCAACAGTGAAATTACCCAGGGAATGCCAGTTTTGTAACTCATTCTGCCACGACAGCTCAGCTTTCCTCTCCTCTGATCCGGCTTCCGTCAAGATCGAGGTGATAAACGACACCCCTGACCGGGAAAGACAGATCTAAGCAGCTGCTGACCTTGCTAACACCATCTCTTCACGGACTGGAAGAGTGCAGAAACATGAACAGAAAGCGGACTGGAGCACAGCGAAAGCAGTCTGAAACTTCACTCTGGAAGCAGATAGGTCAACAGAAGCCAGAGAGCCACACATCATACCGATTGAGGTGGCACCCGCCGCGAACGGCCACACGCCTGCGTACACGCGGCGCAGAAAGAATAAAGGAACAGTATCCAAACCTCTCTCAAGGATGCCTCTGGAAAGAGCACGACTCCAAAGTCCCAAGGTCGCCCGAGACTACAGTGGAGCCTTTGAAGGCCGACCGCCATGAGAAAACAATTTCTGCAGCATCCAGGGTGGCAGCCCCTGCCCCGGCACTTTGAGGGCCTTCAAACCACAACAGTATCTTGACAGAAGAAGCTGAATATTAATTTCTGACATTGACATTGAAGAGTTTCCTCATACTGATACAAAACTGTAATTCTGCCTGCATATATGCACACATGGGGAAAGAGGGTTTACTGATCTTTTGGAAAACCTACATTTTATGATCCTACAGGTTACTCAGACTGATGGTTCAGCCTCACATAATCCATAAAGGGCATCCTCAACTACCCTTACTCTCCTCCCTCACACACTCAGCTCTCGGCCGCGCATTTCTGCTGCATGTCGGTGTAGTGTCTGCCCCATTCCTATCTTCTTTCGCAAGGCATCTGCTACTGATCACTGCTGGAAACAACATGGACCCTTCATTCCAACCAACTGATCATTCTTCTTGTATTCTTAGAAATCAGAATCAATGTTTTCCTTACATCCTTATGTTTTTATGACCCAGCTGAGGAAACTGCAAGCTCTTTAGGGGAACTGGCAAAGCTCACAACCAATTTCATGGAAACTGAAGCCTAATTTTTGGCCAAGGACTTATACAAGTACCCAATTTTAAGTCCAGGTATAACTGAATTAGTTTAAAATACTACACATTTAAACCACGTATAATGCTTGAGTGCCTTGCTGCAGCAGGAAGTGACCTGGAATATAGGATAGGACTCTCCTATACTGCTCATAACCTTCCTCATCAAAATTTCTTCTTTATAATAAGCCAAAGATGAACCTAAAAATGAACACAGTTGACTGTCAACATCTTTGAGAGGAAATGCAACTTTAACATGCCAACAATGCCACTAGTGCCTTTTGAAGGCTAAAACCAATAATGTCTAACATTTTAATAAAGATGAAGGAAGGTATCATTGAAGTCATTAAATGAGAAAATGAAATGCATCATTTCCATTTAATATGGTTAAATTAGTCATTTCACAGACACCGGTATTTAAACAGGCTAGTGTTAGGCTATTCATCTGGAAGCTAATATTTTATATGTAGCCTATAATATGAAAATGAAGTCCTATTTTCAATCTATCATTAACGTGTTTGGAAGCAGGTACTTCCACTTTGGAAAAAAAATAATATAGCAAAACATTTGCTTTTGTATCTTACAAAGCTGTTGTTTTTTTGTTTGTTTGCTTTTTGCTTGTTCCATATGGTAATAAACACATTTTGGCAGTTGCGGCGTTATTTCCCTTTAAATTGCAAGACAACATAAAAGTCACAGGGATGCAAAATATGTAAGTGTCCAGAAATATACAGGTTACATGTTTTCCTTGAGCTCTTTATACTCATCTCAGTAGCAAAGATATTTGATCTTTCATTCATAATCATAATTCATAAAGCTATCCCACAACTGCAGCAACTTTGTTCTCCCAGTGAGACAATAAGATGCTCAAATAGCTCCTAACCAAAACATGTTTGAGCACACTAAATGGTCTACTACTGACACACCATGATTATTTGAAAAAATTCCATAATCAGATGAACTTTCAATATGATAATCAGATCCCCTTTGGCAGGGGGGGATCTGAAGTTACTAAAGCTTTAACATATTGCTTAAAATCCTTCTGTGTAATACTGATACATACTCATTGCCTTGTTCAGAATATTAATTCAAATAGGAAATTTCTGTAATATTTTTCCATGGTGGACAACATTTGTATTTACTATTTCTGTGTATGTGTGCACACATGTGCATGTATATGCAGCACATGTGGTCCTCCAGCAGAAATTTAAATAATAGGACCTCTAAAGTCCCTTTTATATAGGATAGTTATTTCCTTATTCCTGCGATGAGAGAAAGGAAGAGCTATTAAACACGTACACAGTATGCTGTATTAATCGCTCAAAACAACAAACTCCAGGCCCCAGCTTCATATAGTGAAAATAATCTTCTGAAATAACCAAAAACACATTGATAAAAAGCAGCTAAGGACTGAGTCCCCTAGCTGAAAAAATTCATATCAAAGTTAAAATTTGCATCCAGCCCCCTTGAAAGCCCAACAGAAGATGTGACATTACCTTCTTGACTTCATTTACTTTCTTTCTTCTATAGAAATTCTTGGTAAAGAGTGAAGGGATTAAAGATGACATTACATAATAAATCTCCAATAAGAAATTCTGAACAAAGTAAAAATACCTTCAGTAGCAATACTTTTTAATGGGGTTTTCTGGGTGATAGCACAGACATTTGGAAGTAATCCTTTGCACTCAGTACTTGAAAAAAGAAAAATTGATAAATATGGTTCCATATACCTGAGCATATTACCTTACCATAACTGCTTGCAGTGTAACGTTTTCCCTTCCACAGCCCAGAAGTTACAATTTACTGCCTTGGTATTGCAAAAGAGGAAGTGTGATAGACATACATTTCTTAATTAACCCAGACAGAGATTTTCAATGAGGCAATTAATCATAATGCAACACATTATAAAACAAAACTACATCTAATTTCAATTGTTCCTATCTACAGTCAAGTGTATAGCAAGGACACATCTCCAGCAAAACTTTAATAGAAGGACGTGAATTTTCACTTCACATAAGCCATCAAATTAAGTAGGGGAAAAAACAAATACTAAAACCAGAATTAAGTGCCTATGGAGGAAAGAGAGAGGTGATGTCTAGCTCAGCCAGAGGCATTTATCTGGCAGTTTCAACAAATACTCAGACACAAATAACAACCTAAGGGCTAGGAATACACTGACTTTCTGTTGCGAGCTGACAACACTGAAGCGACTCATTAATGGTAACTTCCAGAAGTACAAAAATTCGTGAATTAAAGGCAGAAAGAATAAATAACCCCCCAAAAAGCTTAAACTCCACCCACAGCTTTGCTTCCCATGGTTTCCTCCTCAATTATTCTATCCCTTCATCCTTTCTTCCTGCCACAGTCTGTTTGCCTGTCTTGCCTTTCTTTTTAGCTACTCAACTCTTAACCAAGTCTCTCCACAAGTAGTAAGCCAACAAGCTGGGAAAGGCAACCATCCTGCAAACCTCCCCGGTCCCTGCGGGGCTCCTCAGAATAGAGGCTATCGATCACTGCATGTCTGCGCTGTACCTAGCAGAGTTAGCGCCTACCCTCAGATTGCTCCTCTGTTCTGAAGTAATACAAATAAGTGATAATCAAATTGCCTGTGGATAAGCCACCAAAAAAAAACTTCAGGTGCTAGCAAGAATCACTGTTCAACACAATCACTTCTAGAAAGCCTATTTTGAATAGGCTATTTTTTGATTAAAAGACGTATTTATATTATTCAATAGGCATGAAAGTTTATAGCTTCCAGATTAATAGCTTCAAAATGCATTTTCATTTCAGAAGTTATTGTTTCCACAGCTAAAATAGTAAAAAGTAGATTATATTTATCTCTACAAACCGAAGCAGAGAATGACATCCTCACAATACTAAATCACTGTTAGAGGAAAACAAAGAGTATTCTTACTGCAGACATCAAAAGACACATTACAACCTTCATTACCAAAATGAAAAACTAACATTTGAACTGAACAAAGCAATGTTTTTTCCCCCCTTATAAGATTGTAATAATACGTATCAGTGAACTACATAAACTGCCATGCATATGTAACTTCACACTACTTCTTTTTGCGTATACCAGCATCTTAGACATTTGGCATCACAGAAAGAATGGACCGCTTGTTTAAGGACACTTATATTAACGTCTTAATCTTTCTCCTTGAACTAACAGAAAACTGCTACTGACAAAGAATTCTGAAGCCCCAGGGGCAGCTGTAACCCGCACCACACTTGCACCTATATTTCCTGTAAGAAGGACATTTCTCTTAATACACAGAAAGCCAATGCCAACTGGGCAAACAGAATGATTTTTAAATTGTCCGTTTCTTTTGCTCATTAGCTATCAGATCCCCTTTAAGTGCTATTTAAATAAAGTGGGAACACTGAAAGTTGCAGAATTCTCAAGGTTAAAACACAGCAGTTTTTCAGTAGCCACCCACTAAGCTGTTCCACATGCAAAAGCTGTGTTAGTTAGGAATACAACGACCTGCTGAAGCAGGCAAACCAGCACATCGCAGTCTTCGCTGCGACTGCATTTACACTGCCAGGAAAGCCAGCAGGTTAGTCCAAGCAGTGAACATTTTAACAGCTCATACCACCATGAGACACACAGGCAGCCCCTACTGACAGGGCCTGCACCTACTACAGCTCACATATGCACAGAGTATAAAGCAACTAAAATTTTTTATGGTATTTTGGTTTGCTGCTGTAGACAGGAGGAAGCCGTATTCAGTAGATGCATCTTTCAGACCTACTGTTCAGACACTTCCATGTTCACACTGCAGCTAGAACCTCTCACACGTGCACAGCTGCATTTCAAGAGCACGTTGTACTGGCATAAGAGCTTTTGCTCTGGTATCATTAGATCCTAAGGAGGATTTGTATTGTCTAAAATTAAGATGTAATAATTTTGTAGAGCAGACAAGCTGTATTGCAAAACATTGGGATTTTAAGGTTGAGATGCTGATCTCAACTTCAGTTCAGGGAACTAGATGAATAGCTCTGCACAAGGCATGAAAACAAAGGTTACAGCCTTCCACCTTGTTGCTCTAACTCCATAACCCCCTGTCCCTTCAACTTGTGCAGTTTGGTCAACTAACTTCTCCAATACACCTGCAGATATAACAGGCTTTTAATGAAGTGTTTCATTATGAGTAAATATGGAAGATTTCCAAAAAAAGAAAAAAAAAAAAAAAAAAAAAACCTGCTTTCCACACTAAGAAAGGTGCTCATAACCTTAAACATCTTATTAAAAAAAAAAAAACACCACCAAAAGACTAATACATTAAACACTGAAACATGGAGAATGAACAGTCAGCTCTGCTTAGTATTAGGAGGCTTAAAGGAAATTCTCACTTAATGGGTAAATAACTTGCTACCCCACTAACTCTTTTTGCAGTCACTCAGTACCACTGTACAGATTTAACACCAGTTTCATTCACTATTTCCTATTTAATGTCAGTTGATGTATCACAGACTTCCTGCTTGCAATAGCACTTAATGTCAGGTAGTACATATGACACTAACTGCTTTCTCAACCTTCGAATGAAATGCAATGCATTCATTTATGATTTCATTTAAGTTGCTTCGCGTCAATAAATGACTATTTGAAAGAAAAGCTTCAGCAGACAAGATGGAGAAAAGTACTTACTATTAAGCAATTACGCATCTGTAACTGTATTTGTAGTTTGAAGACAGTCAGGAAGTTTACTGGATAATCCTATATAGCATCAAAAAATTCTCATAACAATAAGGAATACGCTTCAGGCTTTGTTGGTTACTCTTTCTAGTCTCTGAACTGCACCACAGAACTAGCACTCTTCATCAGCTACTCATCCACCCTTCACCCTTACATAAAAGGGCTATGATTTCGCAGGGTTTCTCTTGCCTCGGCACCTGCCCAGGTTGCCCACAGAAGCTGTGGAGTCTCCTTCTCTGGAGATCTTCGAGGCCCGCCTGGAACCCTGCAACCCTGTCTACCACGCTCTAGGTGACCCTGCTGAGCAGGGAGGTTGGACTAGATGATCTCCAGAGGCCCCTTCCAACCTTACCCGTTCTGTGATTCTGTAAACCAACTTACATTAAGACATGTACCATAGGTAAGTGTAAAGCTGATAAAAGTCTTAACCTGCAGTCCTTCTAAGGGATTTTATTCTCTGCATAGTGAGCCTTCCATAATTCAAATATCTGCAAAATGGTCAATTATAAAAACCAAAAGAAAAAAAAAGTTTCCAAGCATTGAGAAGAGTCTATGTCACTGAGTACATGGGGTACAAGAAGTAAACTCTTAATTTCCAGCAATTTTATTACCAAAAAAAAAAAATCCCACAACTATACAGCTGTTCTGACAACACCACTGAAACTTCTGAATGTGAATGATACGGCAATATTTTATCAGAATGACAGCTTAAAGACACAAACTAATTGCTTATATTTTATAAAAGCTATATTAAAGCCTCAAGTATAGAGGATGAAGTTACAATGGTAATTTAAAAATAAGATCATCATTAACAGTTTAAGTGCTTCTAAGGCACAAGAAGGAAAAAGACTATTTTGAAGCAATTACCAAAACATACAGGTCACCTAAGAATATCATTAAGGACTACACTTAAAGAGCATGCATGTCTTCAATGATAGGCACAGCATTTAACAGCAAACAGAACCACTGTGTCACTAAAAGACACAGCTGATTTAACTGTCCTCTAATATTCAGGAAACATGAAGCTAAATTCTTGACTCCTTCAGTGGGGAGCCGTGAATAACGGAGCAAAAGTCAGATTTAAAAAAAAAAAAAAAAGAAAGAAAGAAAAGAAAAAAGAGCTCAAGAGCTCTTTGGGTGCTTAGAGATCCAGGCAGAGTTCCCCAAGTGGAATAAACAAAACAGCCCAATGCCCAGCTTCCTCTTCTAGTAATATAATGCACATTAAAAATACAAGAGGCTCAATGAATCCTAAAATTATTTTGTGCCTCATCATAAAAAGACTGGTTACTTCGTGACTCAAAGATTGAAGACAGACATTTACCCTGGAACACCCCATCCCCTAATTTAAGTGTTGTCCATTAAAACTAAGCAATACTCAGTTATTCAAAGCTTTGTTTCAGAGCTTTGTTTTCCTCATTGTTACTTAAAATTTTAAATATAGAGATTCCAACGCTGTACTGAACAGCAATTTATTCTACAGATAACATCATTTTTGGAATTAAATATCATTCCGTACAAACAAGGAAATCAGATTTTGGCTCTGAAATTGATAAATGTGAACAGAATAATAATATATCAAAATCTATTTAATCAATATATTTAGCCACATACAGAAGAAACATGCAACAAGAAATAACATCAGTGAAATGGAGACAGAGCTATTTGAAGGCAATGGGGTTTAAATGGAAGGAAAATTAAGTCCAGTCAACATCACAGAATAGCAGTACAAACTTCTTCCACATAGCAAATGTTTTCTTGGTATTCATAATTGCAAGGGACAAATCTGACCTAACCAGACATAGCAGAAATCCCGTCATCAGCTTCTTCATCAGAAGTGACTGATACCTACTTGCTTGAAACTGTAGCACTACAAAGGTTAACATGATGAATCATTCATAGATAATCAGAGAGAATTAAATGTGCTAGTTCCTTCATTAGTAGATGAATTTTGTACTACACTCTGCATTCAACTGTTCCAGTTTCTCTTTAGGTCTATAGCGATGATACCACAATGGCAAAAATGTTAACGTAAATGCTGGAATAGTAATACTAGTAGGATTTTTATAAACTGACTAAACACTGCAAGGGAGGAACAGTGCTCCTCTTGCTCGAAACCTGTGCAGCTTCTCAGTGATCTACAGACACTGAAAAGTAACAAGACATGGACTTCAATAAACATTTCAATCACTGCATAGAAAAAGTAAACCACCTCAAAACCCAAATATGGTATTTCCTGGTGCTAAAAGTTTATTGCTTCAAATATCAAAGAAATAACTTTACAGCTTTTTGAGATAACAGAGCCTATGGGTGAACAGTCCCCTTCAGATCATTTTAATAAGAAAAAAGCAACAACATATGACATTATACAGCTTTTTAACATATTCAATTCACTTCATAGCTCTATGAAGAGGGGAAGAGATCATTGCCTTTTCAGTCTTTTTGAAAGACCCCTAGCATCTTCATGGTTTGGAGTAAGCAGAAGTCCTTTCACTTCAGTCTGTGACATACAGCAGGTCACACTTCCAAAGGTGAAGTCACATGCAACCCATTTAGCTTGCTGCCTCAAAACAAGCCACTAAATACTTTGTCAGTCTAAGGGTGTATCCACATTGACATTCCAGTTCAGGTATGCTTTTAAATATAATTTCAAAAAAGAAATTAGAGAAATTTCTTTTGATTGTTTATTTTGGTTTACACCACAAGCATCTCAGTATACACATTATATATGGAATAGTATGTAACACATACATTTATATATGGAAGTATATACAATTTTAATATCTCATCAGCCAGACAGCCAGCAATAAAAATGGTGTCCAATTTCTTCTCACAAAAACAGAATTCTCATACCATATTTAGCCTTCTCATAACTCTCTCAAGCCTAGCATGTTTTGACTTGGTAAAATACCTTTTTTTCAAGACAACAGGCATTTAAGCTGATGCAAGTGCCTAAAAAAAACATTCAAAAGTCACTTCCTACCTAAGTTTAATTAAAGATGTTTTAACACATTTTTGATTCCTTTTGCTGATAAAACCATTACAGGATTCACAGCAGTTGCAGTGGAAAGGACAGTAATAGTCACCTACAACAGATGACCCTGTGAATAGAGGAAAAATTTTCTCCAGGATTCACACACAATTTTTTTCAAATCTTCCTTAAAGAGCATCTTGTCATTCCGGTTAATTTTGTGATTGCCTCCTCATAGCTGCAGATGTGTACTCCACCTATCATAAACCTAGGACAGGTCAGAGAACCAAAAGAATTACTAAGCCTTTAAAATAATTCTTTCCTTTTCTTTGTTTTTACCACGTGAATCTGTAAGACAGTGTTATTTCACTTCAGAAAGATTAGCTTTCTGTTTACTATACAGACAAGCTTTTTTTGTTCAGATTGGCATATGATGTGGTCAACCTTTTGGTTTATTTTCAGTCTGACATTAAAATTGGTATTTGTTCCTTCGGTTATTCAGTTAAGGAGGTCGCACTGTTAATCACAAAGGGAGACACACAACTTCATTAACATTGACCTTTTTCCTACTCATCTATTTCCAAAGCAGCACACAAACCTGCTCTTCATCAAGAGATACAATGTGAAATGAGTAAGGTGCCAAGACTCTTTGCACGTAGGGTATTGCGGTAACACACAGGTCCATCAAAAGCAGGTTGTTAAGAAAATGAAGCGTTCCACCTTCTCTCAGGATGGATACTTGCACTTTCCCCCCTGAGCAGGCAGTGACAGGCTTACTGTAAATCTGCCCAGCGCATCACCACTACGCTTACTTGCGCCAGTTAAAGGCCCAGCTCTTAAGGACAGCTATACCATAACAAGCAGAAACAAGAGCCTTCCTTCCTCTTAACACTTCAGTTCCGCAGAGAGAAAACTGTCACTCAGCTCTGACTTTAGTCTCAGTATTTTGGGGCTTCCATTGAACTAGTTAAATCCACTACAGGGCAAAGTAGAAATTGAAAGATGTAAAAACACATAAACTAATGACTTATTTCTAAAGAAAGATTTTTTAAAAAGAAAATGTATTGCTTTTTCTTTCTTCTCTTTTTAGAATATTTAAGAATATGTCATGCCAGTAAATATACAGGCTAAGAGAGAAACAGCTATACCACAATGAACTGCTTACGTTTAAGGTTATAAAGTGGTTCAGCTGCAACTCTGGCAAACAAGTTTTTAGCAGTTTTCTTCTTTATTTAGTGATTTAGTAAAAGACTCCTCGTCTCTGTTAAGAAACGGACACGTAGCCGAGGCGGCTGCCCGAGAACCACGTCTGCAGGCAAGAGCTTTCCCAGCAGGGCCTGAGGCGCTCTGGCCTGCCCCTCGCAGAGCCAGAGCCCTCCTCCCAAACTGGTGACACGAACGCGGAACAGATACTCTGGGACTAGCACAGGGCACCAGGAACACTGCGTTATTACTTCCAATCCTACCACAGGATATGAGACGACACAGCTCTGATTTTAAGACACAAATGGGATGTGGTCAACTTGTCTTCTAAACTCCGTTTAGGTTCAAAGCAGATGCAAAGGAGGATCAAGTCCAACATGATGTACAGCTAACAAAAGGGGGTGTTAAACGGTACTTTTTTGAACAAGGACAATTGTGCACAAGCACGTACATGCAATTTTCTTGTAATAACTACATATGAAAAACCAAAGTAGCCAACACTTCAGAGGAAAAGGAAGGATCGTTATTTTCACTTATTTTCACATAAAAACAGATGAGCTGTGAAAGACATCTCCCTGTACATGATGATTTTAAATTGCATTAATTAGTCATAAGTATGAAACTCTACCCCAAGCCTTCTCAGAAGTACAGCACTATTTATAGTGCAGTTCTGGAACTACTTCACTTCAACAAGTGCCCAGTGGGAGAACAGAAATGGCAACATTGAGATGATGTGTTATGCTGTAGTTTATTTACTCACATCAGAATGTACACAAGAACTCCAGTAATAAGATATGCATAAAAAGGGATGCTAGCAATTAACATAACTCCAAGGACAACAGAAGTACAATTCACAACAGAGCATTACCAACAGAACAAGTTACAGACTACAAAATGTTACCTGTAGCCAGGTCTGGTATTTCCTTAGGATCCCTCACAAATAGACATTTAGATTCTGCAGCCCAAAGTCATTACCAAGAAAGGTGATCAACAAATGTTAACACATTAGCAAAGCTAAACTCACAGAGCCTGTAAACATGAGGTTCTTGAGACTCCTTGGAGATGTCATTCCATAAGCAAAACATATGGTACAACACAGTTGTGTAGAGATGTTCCCCAAGCTAAACGAGCAACCTTTTATTAATACCGTGCAGACACTTTTAGCACACACTAGTGTGAACATACCTAAAAATCTGAAACATTTTACAAGTTACCTCACAAAAAAGCACTCTCTACACACACTAGCTACAAGGGCAGGGAACAGCACTTTTCAGGGTGAAGCAACCAAGTTCCTTATCTTTTTAAGCACAAACTTGTGTTGATACACTATGACCATGAGGTGGCTTTTCCTATCTTATGCTAAGCCCAAGGATCCAAGGATGATTAAACTACAAGTATTCTGTGCAAAGGGATGGTCCAAGCCATTCAGAAAACCTATAACAGTGAGACAAACTCATCCATGAAACGCAAAAAAAAAAAAAAAAAAAAGGCAAAAAAAGGCAAAAGAAACCCAAAACAACAAAAACCAGAAAACCACACCAATCCCCAACATGCGCACCCCTCCACTCAAAAAACACGTTGGTCAAAGCTGCAAAAAAACAATAACGAGAACAATTCTGCTTTGGAAATGAACCATTGCATCAGCTCACAGTGTCTTATTTGAAAAAGAGTAACCTCGTCCCATTTTCATCATGGTGAAGCACAGAAACATCTAGTTTCCTGAAGTCCTATCCTTCCAAAGATACTCTACTTCACCTTTGCATACCATACTTACACAGGCATACCTGAAGATTCAATTAAGCAGAGGCAAAGCTGGAGTCCCAGTTCTAGAGTGACACTCCCCTAATAGGCATCTCCATGGTTTTACCCAAGGCTGTTGTCAGTTTACATATATGTGTGTACACACATGTGCATATACACAAACATACATACACCGTGTTTATATATACGCATGCTACTTATTTCATGTATTGTGAGTATGTACCTACACTTACACATATACAAGAAGTGTGCACTGTTTGGAGATTCATTTATAAAGTTCATCCTCAACCTGGTGCTCAACAGAATCATTCTGTTAAATTCCTTACTCAATGTTTTTAGAATAATTAAAAAAAAAAAACCAAAAAACAATAACCAAACAAAGAAATCCCACACATCCTCACAGCTTCTCCATCTTCACATTTCTCACATTTTTAGAGGGCGAATACCAGAAAGTACAAAAGGAGTATTCTACCTTCAGGTCATCAAATCAAATCCAAGTCAAGTCTATAGCATGTTGCAGAGCTATTACTCTCTATTAGATGCTCAGTGACCGACAGAACGAGCTGAATTCTGCTCCTACTGGTCAGGTGTCTACATGACCAAACCATCATTTGTCATTAATACGCACCCTTATTATAGTCTAAGCAACCTGATAAAAGATTAAGCGAGCAAGGAGGCTGAACTTAACTCTTGCATAGGAGGTTATAACTTTCAGTCCAGGACTCTGTCATACCATTAAAACCATACTGAAAAATATGCAAGACAGCAAAATTAAGACACTATTTCCATCATTGAAGAAATACAGTGACATTTCAACAGTATGTGTGGGGTCACACATACTTCACAGAGAAAAAGCACACAAGCATAAAACACATTGACAGTATGACAAAACAAACCCTTGAAGATTACACTACAGCACATTTACTGGCAGAGATATAACAATGTAACTACTTTTGGAAACGTTCTCCTTGCAGGAATAGCTAATGGGGGGGGGGGGGGGGAGGGCAGAGAAGTATTTTGTGGATAGTAAGTTATATAGTATAAAGCCTTGGTGTAACTATAATTCATAAGTACTTTTGCTCCACAATTTTGCAGAAACGCACATATGCTTTCTCAAGCAACACTGCTATGCTTGCAATGTTATTGAGTGAAAGTCAGGTCACATACTCTAGAGGCTTGGTACTTGTGATAAAGGGGTTGGTTTTTTTAAAATCTATAGATATCCCTTCCCAAAGGCCTCTAGATAGCTAAGCAGAGCTAAAAATACAGTTGTAATTAAAATCTGCACAAATGCCAAATCAATGCAACTGAAACATACTTACTTGAAGCAGAAATCTGTTCTCATTATTTAATTTCTCTTTACTCTGATTTACTCTGATCATTTCATAGGGTGTTTTCTAAAGCAGATCTTAATGTTGAACTTGTTTGCTTGAAAGAACATTCCCTGTACTATTAGCACTTTTCTGTATTCTCAGACTTTAACAGTAGAAGACCCTTATACTATTTTACCAAATTAGCATATTTAATAACCATAACACACTATACTTTTAAATTTCTCCGTAGAAAAAATAGCAGTATACACAGAAGAACACAAGTGTGTCTTGAGCCTTCATTTTTTCTTGGTTTTCAGTTCATTTTTAAGTACATGAATGTAGAAATACTAGAGCAACCAGTAGAAAAGGTGTTTGTGATGACCGTTTCCAGGAGATGTTAATGCCTTGGAATCTCAGAATTAAACGTTAACAGCCCATTAATCTGGATTGTTGGTCTCTTTTACAGATGACAAAGCATTATCTGCACCCTAACCATTAATAGAAAAATATTACAGCAATTGGAACATGGTTCCAATTCCCTGGCCAGGTCTGAAAGCAGATTTTGCAATTTCTTAAATAGTTAAGTTCCTAAATAACACCTTGACTTTAGACATCACTAAAAGACATGCTAAGAGTCTGATAAATGGCTAGGTGTTTAGGTAACATTCATGTGACAGAAGGATATTATTTTTGATAAGCACAACATTTCTTAAAATACAGTAACGTAAATAAATACATAAAACCCATGATTTATGATCAGATTCCCAGACCTGACACTGAACAGAGAAAGGGTAGTTCCTACCCTAGGAGTCTGCAGCCTATGCAATGCACTGTACCACATAACAGCAGAGCAACAGAACATTAACTTGCAAATTCATCAATGACCTGGACTCAAGGGTAGAAGACACCCTCAGCAATTTTGCAGGTGACACCGTATCAGGCTATTGGTTCATACAGTGGAGGGCAGGGCTGGTAGTCAGGGGGATTTCAATGAACTGGCAAATTATTCCAATGGGAACCACATGACAAATGTAAAGTCCTACTCCTGGGATGGAAGTGCCCCACATCAGTCCAACCCCAGGCTGAATGCCCGGGCTGCAGCCCTGTGAAAGTCTGGGAGGCCCAAGTAGACAAGTCAAACAGGAGTCAGTGTGCCCGTACTGTGACGTTTAACTGTGTGCTGGGTTGCATTACAAAGAACATTACCAGTGCTGAATAGAGCGGGGGGGGGGGGGGGGGGGGGATTTACTGGGTAAGTGGCATCTGGAAGTAATAGGCATCCTTCTGGGGTCCCCATTACAAGAGAGGGATGCAAACTGTAGAGAGTGCACTAACAGGTCACTGTTAGAGAATCGGAGACATAAGGAGAGGCCAAGGGAGTAGTATTTAGGTAGTCTGGAAAAGAGAAGGTAAAGGGGAATCTAACTGCAGTCTTCCACTACCTGACAGGGGACAGTGAAGATCCTTCTCAGGTGTGTACAACAAAGAGCAACAGCACAAATTCAAAACACAACTGGACGTAAGGAATGAATGTTAGGGCCTAACTGGCCTAACTTCGCAGGAGGTATGACTAGAGGACTTCCAGAGATGCTTCTGACCTAAACTACTCATTATTTTAAGTTACTTGCTTTCGTTCTAGAAGTCCCCAATACTGCAGTCTGTTCCCATCAATCAATGCCAAAAAGTTAACCAATGCTGGCATTTGTGCTAAGCAATATTTTAGCTCATCATCAGCCTACAAACTGACAAGTTTTTATAGCTCTTGCTGCACCAGACAGTTGTAAAGAGGTAGCTGAAAACAGAGGCTTTCCAGATGTTTATAGATTCCTCCTCATGTGCAAAACAGCACAAAGATTGCACCAGTTCACAGATGACCACCAAAGGAAAAAAAGTTAACTTTTCCATATTCACAGAATCACAGAACAGGTAATATGACGACAGAATGACTTACACTCCTACAAGGAGCATAAGAATTGTATGTAAACAAATTAGGAATACGAATAAAATTGAGACAAGTACACAGGTAAGAATTTTAGGTGCATGTCTCAGTAGGAAAGGCTGCAATTTATAGTTTTTCTGCAGAAAAGATCTGCAACTCCTGAATAGAAGTACCTTGACTGGTGTTTTTTTGTCTATTTCTAATTGCAACATAAAACCACTGATTAAGAAGAGACTTCACCTGAGCTTAGTGGCCTCACTGAACAATTCATTCTTCTCATTAAATGAAAATGCATATTAAAAAGCTTACCTGGCAGGCCACACGCAACATTTACTGGCATTATGACTTTTAGTTCATTTTTGAAATGGTTCTTCTGGACTCTGTGCTAACATAGAACATTAGCAACCATACGGCACAATGTCCCAGTTATTAATGGGATGATAGAGGAGGAAAAAGATGAACACCAAATGATTTAGACTTAAAACTCTAATATATAAACCCACTGGAAGAAGTGAGAATTAATAAATAACCTTAGGTTTCTAATTAGTATATTCTGCAATTACTCTTTATGTGTCTTAGTAAGCTTTGGAGAGGGATTCATGTCTATCGGAACACAGTAACCGAGCAAGTAGTCCGTGGGAAAGGCTAGAAGAGTCCAAGCTTGAAGTATTCATAATTCAGCACTGATCTTTCACAGGTAGAATCACAATTCAGTTTGCTTTCATATCAACAAACTTACTGACAAACAATGTTTTGTCAAAAAACAGAACAGAAAGAACAAAGTGCAAAAAAAGTGAAGGAGGAACAAAGGGTAATAGTGTTCTTACTTCCATACACCACTTCTTTCAAAACACTGCTACGTCCCATTCAGGGTGGCTACCTCCAGCTCTTACAGGAAAAGTCAAGCAACTGGCCACCATTCCCAGGTACCTCTATGGAAGTCTGGACAAGTGCCTAAAGTCACTTAACTCCTTAGAATAACATCTTTAAGCTTTCACTTGACCATCTGTAAAATTAAACAAGGCTCAAGCCTTGTTTTACTGCCAATTATAAGAACTACTTAAGACAAAACCATTACTTTGCCACTCTTAGAGGTCTTCCTCTCTATGCAGGCAAACAAATAATTAGACATCCAAGAGATCAGCTTCCAGATTCTCCATATGACATGTTCATTTTCCTCTTTCCAGCTTAATTAGCTGTAAGTCAAAACAGGTAGTCTCTCAGTCTCTCTCATGCTTTCTCTTTTTTTTTTTTTTTTTTTTTTTAATCCGATTGTGCAGAACTTAGGATTTTGGGTCTCAAACCGCACCAGTAACAACAATACTTGTGAACAAGCTCTCTGGTTAGGTATGTCTTAAATTCTGATGGCTAGGCAAAATAGGCCCAGAATTAGGTTTAGGGCAAGAGAAATGGATGCACACTATTAATTCTGATTTGACAAACAAAGATCAAATATTACTAGGGAAGTTATCTTAATAAGCCACTGGAGGGAAGAAAGAAAGGAGCTGATGAACCATATCATCCTAGTGGTTCTAAACCGGATGGAGGGAGGGAAAAAACAAAACAAAAAAACACAACCAAACATCTCTGCCTCTTAGGGGCTGAATTCTATTTCCATGAATTAAATAAGATGCAAAGTGAACTCCATAAGATGCCAGAGACTGATCTTACCTAGTTTATTCACACTGGTTAAATAAGGAGGGATCATTCTCATGGCAAGTTCCGTAAGTGAAGCCCACCCATGTTTTTAGTCCTCTTAAAGGTAGCTTTAAGGACAACCTGAAAATCCTTAGTCCTCTCTACACAAACCTTCCTTCAGAATCACCTTGCTCTTGAAAGCAATATGATACATACTCAGTTCAGCAGAACAGCAAAATAAGCTCTCCTGCTGCTTTAGATCCTTTAATAGTACCACTTTTTATTTTTCTAGCCTATTAACCTGAGTTCCTCCAGCAGCACACAAAACACACTGAAACAAGTTTACATAAAGATAGTTTATTTTTCTTCCTCCTCATCTCCATGCTACAGATACAATACCTACACTGTTATTTCTGAAAGCGCACTACAGCATCCAACTGCCCAACTATCATTGTTCAGTAAAAGTCATTTGTAAACTGGAATACAAGTATAACATCATGATAAAGCCTAGTTTTATAAAGCCCTGTGCTTATAATAGGTGGCTTCTCATACATACTACAGCCTGCAAACTGTATTAGTCTTCTGGTAAATCATGAGCGCTCCCTTTGAGATAAACATCATCATCCGTAAGTCAGATTGGTAAATGTAAGATAATCGTCTTGCATTACTGCTAGAAAAATCTGAAGTGTGTTAAGTACATTTCAAATACAGTGAATAATTCATAAATGATATCTTGCAAAAAATAATATTTTCACTCTGTATTCTGACCTGAATGAAGACTCTTAAGCAACAGTTCACTTTTTTATTTTTACTAGCCACACAGAGCAACCTAATTAAGAAGATTCAGAATTTAGTACTCCAGAAAAGAACAAATGCATAATATGTGAGAGTAAATTAATTTAGTATTAACCAGTAGCTTATTTTCTTCCCCTTGTAATTTAAATGTGATATGTGGTTAGAAATCACTAAGATCACTGCTCTTTAATTTGATTTTCTATAATGACCATATATTACATTCTTATCTTCTTTTAAATTCAGATAGAGGAATAAAAAAGCCCAAGGGGCTAAAATATGAAAGTTTAAGTAAATTCTTTGAAAAAGAATTTATCAACGAAAAGATAAATTTGAAAACCAGCTTTCTGCTAGGACACTTGTAACATGCTATTTGCTATTACTCAGCCTGAACACACTATAACTCTTCCAACATTTGTTTCCTTCCTTAAGGGTGAGGAAGCATTTCTATAAACCACTGCCCGTCTCACCAGAGTCCCATAAATCCAGGTCATTTATGAAAGCTTTGCGACCATCAGAATCCATTCCCTCTCCCCATCATACTGGGACACACGTGAAAGCTCCCCAAGATTTGAAGGTATCACAGCTGAACATCAGTCAGGGTAACTGAGCTTGGAAATAACAGCTGCCTCCACCCAAAAGACAGAGACCAGCACCAGAGTCCAATTTCTCAAACACTGAATGAAGCAGACAGGCGACACTGAAGTGAAACCTGTTCATTTGTGTAGAAAAGAAGAGGGAGCAATACTGAAAAAGAAAGAAGCATGAGAGAAACGCACACAGTAGGAGAAAAACCCAAGACTTGAACAGTGGAGCACGGAAGAGCTGGCTGGAAGCAAGAGGCCTGTAACTGTCAACAGAAACTGTCTATTGCTGTTAAATTTCTATGACAGTCCAGAAAACAGGATTTGACCCAAGTTCTTTGAAAATAAAGGGCACTGCTTCCAGCAGATATCTATCATCATCGTTCTTTCCCAGCCTAGCCAACATAACACAGGCTACCCAAGATGTTTACCATCTACTCAGATCCAAGGGATCAGAAGTATTTTATTGTATTAATTCACTTTTCCCCAAGCATGGGCGGATTTTGTGCACTTCATCTCTCCCTCCACATTACCTGGTCTCCAGCCCAAATGAACTTAAAATAACTATGCAAAATACATTTTTGCTGTCTAAAAACTGAAAGTAGTAATACATACAGTCATAATTTCAGAGCTCATTATTTACTCAGATCAGTCAGGCAAAAGTCCACACACACATAGCTCCAATACTACTTAAAAGCACTGCAGAGCTTGCTGCAGAGAAAGCAAAGCACTTAAAGAGGCATTTGAGCATCTTTTGAAGCATGCAGTATTCATGATGCCACAGAATAAAAAGCATCTTCAGTGAGAAAGCACTGGTTAAATGAAACCCCTTAGATCTCTTGTCCTTCAAACAAGAGGACATCTCATTCCTCAAGTAGAAACTACCATGAAATAAAAGAGAATGACAGAACAACACAAAACATTTGCAAAGACTTTATGAAGTCAGCTACTGTCAGTGAGACAGTACTAAGGTCTGACACATAACTGAACACAGCAAGTTCTTGTTAGGTTCCATATTTAGGAAAGGACAGAAATTGCTATTCAAGTCTTCAAAAGCTTAAGAGTTTACTGGCCCTTGTATCAAAGTACTTTCAAAAAGGAATTTATTATTTTTCATGCAAAGAATCCTCCTTTGTGGACATGTCTCATTTACAGACACAAGAATACTTGAAGTTTTAGACTACACTACGCATGAAGGAGAAATATTCAGCTACATTATACAAAAGGTAAGGACATAAATAACATAATGCTTTTTCCCCTATAGAACTTCACCAGGAACGTAAACATAGAAATATTGTTATTAAAACACAGATGATTCTTCATTTTTTAACGTTTGCTGTACCAGTGTGCATGCTCAGACAGTTCTGTGAATCACAGGCAGGTACGGTAAGAAAAAACTGGGCAAGCTACTACGCTGTAACTAAGAAAACAAGGGAAAAATAGTATTCTTTTACTAGATCTCTAGTGAATTACAGTGACAGACAACCTACATCTTCCAGACTGCAAGCACTTCCCCAAACAGAAAATTAATTATTAGAAGGAATGACAATTGATTCCTTAACTATTGCTGTGCAGAACTGAGGATAAAGCTGTTATTAATCTGAAACACACATACGGAGAGCTGCAATAGGAGAAGCACAACAAACTATCTAGCATGTCTCTTTTTTTAAGCAACTTTTCTTTCCTTTTGGCTCTTCTATATATATATATATATATATGTATATATGTTATATATACACACACACACACACATATATAAAGCAATAACAGCAAGTGGCTAGATGACACCGAAAGAAGCTCTTGCCTTGTAGTTACTCTCCTGAAAGCCAACCTAACTACTGCTTTGAGAATCACACCACCACCACACACACACACACATATAGGGCCATGTCAAACATCAGCAGGTTTCCACACTTTTAGAGAACATTCCTTCTGCAGTCATCTTTGGCACCAAATGTTGATAATTCTAGAGTGGTAAGTAACCACCAAAATGCATACATATATAACATGCTGAATAAAAAAAAATAACAGGAAATTGAGCAGTCAGAACCCTACAAAAAATGCTTGCTCTTCACCGTTTTCTCCATATCCTTTATTCATAATATTTATTAAAACAGAAAAAAAAGCAGCAAGTTTTCCTTTACATAAACTATCTAGTAAGCATAGGTGTTTCACATCACCAGAACTCCATGTCCAAGTCTTACATGTTAATTGCTCCAGCCAGCCACTCAGGTGAGGTGCATCAGCTTACTTCTACAGAGCTCAGAGGACACAAGTAAAGGTCTAGTTAGACCACAACCCACAGTGTAAGATAAACATTACATTCCCTATATAGCAGCATCTAGCACAATCCATCATTCATTACACATTTAAGCTGAATTTTGAATCTCATTAAAAAACTACAAACACCAGTTGAAAAGCATACAACTTTCTCCTCTCAGGGAGGACAATCTTCAAAACTGATGAACTGAAGAGTACAAAGTCTTCCTTCCCACCCCAGAATCTGCCATTTCCACTTGTCCTAAAAATTAGTATTTTTATAATTCTCATTAGAGTTAAAAGCTTAAAGTTGAATTAAAAAAAAAAAAAAAGCGATATTCAGACATACTGTCTTCCATGCAAAACCTGAAGTTCATTGAGATTTCAGAGTAAAACCAGACCATAGCTGCCTGCATTTGTGAAATGCTGCATGTCTCATGAAGCCAGCAGTCTACAAGGGACACCTTTGCAGAAGACAAGCATACGCGATGCTTTATTATTAAAGAAATCCTAACCTGAGCAGTTTCTCAGGGGAAGCTTAGGACATATTTTGCATCTCAAATTTACTCAATTTTGCAGTGCTACTCACTAGAGTGAGACTAGAAAGACTCTATTTTATGCCAATGACATAATCATTTATCTGTGCCAAACACTGCAACACAGCAATGGTTTGTGATAAGGACTTAAACAAACACACAGAATTGCCTCCACAAGTGGCGAGGAATATTAAAGATGCTATCTTAGTGACAGCTCCCAGCTAGGGCCTCGACTACAAGAGGAATCAGAGGCCAATCCCCATTGTGTCCCGGAGGATATTGCCATTTATTGCCTCTACACTTGTCTTGTGGAGCTGATTCAGAGAGTAATTACAGCTCAGATAAGCCTCTTCTGGAAGGCTTGCAATTAATTCTTCTGTAAAAGGGGGGAAAGAAGCCTGACACTTTAATAATATTTAAATACACCCAATCTATTTCTTTTCTGCTCCTACTGTTTCTTAAACATGGGAAAGAAAGAAGATTTGATGGTACTTGCAACTGTTGTTCTCCTGTTAATTATCCATGGGTCTGTAATATTCCATCATCAATATTCTATCATCTATGGGTCTGTAATATTCATTCCACATGGAATAGCATCAGAAAACACTAGAGTGTGCAATAAGTACAGAATTAGTGTAAAGATCAATCTAGAATATACTTTCTGGCTTAAGGATTACTTTTTTTTCCAAATAGAAAGGTTTCATTTTTCCCTTTTTGAAGCTTCCAGGCAAATGCTTTTCTTGAATTTTGAAAATAGGCTGGACTAATCAACATTCCTCTTTTTTCCTATCAATTCCAAAAATGGTGCTTATCATGATTTTGTTTTCCAAATCTTATTCCTAGCCTATCATATCAGCAATAAAAAAAAAAAGACAAAAAAACTCAAGCCCACACTATCATTCTAGGACTGTACATTTCAGTAAATCTATATTCACGCAACTACATTTCAAAATGACTTTTATACTTAACCAAAGTTTCTCTCATAAGGAGTTCATCAGCACAATTCAAGTGCTTCTCAGGTGGTTAAACTGCCAAGCCAGATAGCAAGCACTTGTCTTCATGATACTTAAAAAGAGCAATAGTTGGCTAATTGCACATTAGTAAAATCAACCTACAGAAGAGTTAAGCTTGCTGTCTTTCTGCCTGCCAGGGATCCCCAAGTTGTGGGGTTTCCCCCCCCCCTTCATTTTATTTATTTATTTTGTAATGATTTAACCTAGGTTTTGGATGAGGAGATAGAACTTCTTGTGATTCACAAAGACAAAACAGATCAAAAAATAATTTTTTAAAATGAATTGATTCCAGAATGTCTAGTTTTAAAGCATTAACTTCTACAGCTTGAGGTAGAGGTCCCTTGGCCAGCACTGTACCTAGCTAGTCCATAAACAGGGAAAAAAAAACAAATCTATGAAGTTTGATGAACAACTACTTTTGCAAAGGAAAACCATCTTCCACAGCTATGCTATAATGGTAATTTTGTTACTTAACTTTACTTCTAGTTTTACTCAGAATGCACCAAAAATACCTCACTGTATTTTTCATGTCAGTGGGACAACACACAACTGAAGTTACACAAGCACCTCAAGGCTGACAAAAAAAATGTTGTTAACACTCATTTTTCAGTATTAACATAACTGTACTCACAATAGCAGCAGAATAAACATTACTGTAGGCACCACTCAGTTACTTTTGTCACCATGAAAATATTTGTTACTTGAAGCAGTTTTAGTAATCACACTACAGCAAAAAACATTTTTAAAACATAAAACACAGAAGCTGTTTCAGGGCAGAGCTGGAGAGGAAACGTCTCAGATTTTAAATATCTTTCTTCATCTAATCAAAGCAGGTTTCTTTTATTTTAGGGGAGGGGGCACAAAATAAACCAAAACCCAAAGCGAGCGTGAGAGAAGGACTCCTTTCAGCAAACACAGTATCACACACTCACTCTGTTTCGCCAATTCTCTGGGTAAGTAGTTATTTTTTACCAAGGAGTAAAAGAGAGGAAGCGACCCTTATCCCAGAGTAATCAGCAGCCTATACATTAAAGCACCCAACGGGACATTTCAACTCAAACTCCCAGTTCCTGCTGAAGTTCACCATTTTCAGGCACCTTTACAGCAGTTCTGAGTACCAGACGTCCTGGAGGCTAAACTCTCTGCCTGAGAGAGAGAGTTTCTGTTCCTGAAACTCCTATTTTTCAGGAAACAAGGAGATAATACAGAAGGTAGTTCCACTGCTCCATCTACCTGTATTTTATTTCTCCAAAGAAGACAGGCAGCTTTTGTTCCTCACCCAATATTTTTCATTAAAATACAAAAATAATTCCATACCATTCTTTTCCCTGGAAATTTTCTTTTACTTGCTCAGAGGTAGGTGAGGTCTCCTTGCATTTTGCCTTTTCTACCCAAGCCTCACAGCTGCAAATCCAACTCTCCCTTCCTCAACCCTCAAAATGGGGCTTCCCCCTCCCTTTCTCCCTTTCAGAGCTAGAGGCAATTAGGAGAAAGAGGAGGCGCAGGTGCTCTGCAGCACAGCTGCAACTGGCAGCCCACTTACAGCCAGTAAACTCAAACTCCACCAGTGTTTCCTACCCTCAGCATTATTCAAGATCTCCTTCTTTATGTACCCAAGCATAACAGAAATCCCTTTTAAAAAGTGAAAAATCACTGGGCCAGTGAGAAAGGAGCAACTAGAGCAATAGAGGCAACAAATCTCCTAAAGAGCTAAAGTTCTCTCCTGGCTAGCTGCAGAGCCCTGCAGATGGCTATTTAACCAGGTGTTTCATATCTACGTGCAAATAACCAACTTAAAGACCATGAAGTACACATTTTCACACACACCTTCCACGAATTACAGAACTGACCCAAACTGATTATTATGTTAAAATCCTACACCTGACCTTTACACCGTGGTGCAAAGACTTTAAAAGAGGCAAGCTGTATTTGCAGCTATCAAATTACCCTACTCAGAGGGATAATGAACACATATTGGCCCAAGGTTCAGGAATAAAAAAGGAAGTTACCTAATAAGTACCATGTCTGTAACATATTGTAGATAATTTCCAAGATGTTTTTATCAACCACAAACTATAGTTCCACTGATGTGCTTTAAGCATTCATGCTTCTAATATTGACCACCTCATGAACATATAAAGAACCACTGCTGTTCAGATTTGCAGATTATCAAAGTATGCATTTTTCATCAATATTTGTCCGATACGATAGAAGCAAAGGAAAAAAAAATTTAATTGTGCTTTTTAGCTATTATTTTAGCTATTATTAGCTATTTAGCTATTATCTCTAACAGCTCTAAAGAGAGAACTTAACGCTCCCTGCACAGCCTGCAGCTGCCCAGAAGTACCTCAGCCACAGAGTGCTACAGGAAAGAGCAGGTCAGGACCACAGAAAAAGGCGGGGGAAAAAAAAAAGGCAGTTGTGGGAACAAGCACGCACCCGATGGGCATTCAGGCAACAAGAGGGGCATCTGGTAGCTGTTACAGCTGGTAACAAAGGAAAAAACAAACAAACAAACCAACAAACCCCCAAAGTTTTACAAGGTAGTATAGCAGGAGATACACAATAGAGTTAAAAAAAAATACAGAGAGAAACCTAAAGCCTGGAAGCTAATATCACACTTACGACCTCACACACAAGGATCTTTTCTTTCCCCAGTGCGCACCCACTGCACCCACTACATACTTTTAATAGGATTCATAGCCTCAGACTAGCTTCTGCGATGTTAGTCTCCCTTTCTTGCTTTATTTGGATCAATAGGAGTAAGCGAGATATGCTGAGTCCTTTCAAAGCTTGATTTGAAATGACTAAATGTGGCCTCAAGAATGCTACCTGTACTTTTGAGCAAGTCCTAGAGTGTCAGAACTGAAGTCAGTTTTAATCCATGATACTCATTTTAACTCTTACGGAAACCCTTATTTCACGACCCTATGATGACAGACTTTTTTGCCTACTAGGAAATACAAACACTAAATTCCCGATGAGACTTCTCCTGCAGCTGACATATGCATAGATGAACTCTGACAACGGTTAACAGTAAAGGAGCCACAGTTCACTGTATCAATACAAGATTATTTTACAGTGACAAAGTTGTCAACCAGTTAACAGCATATGTTCTGAACTAGACTGATATAAAATTAATGCTCCAGGAGCGTGCAGAAGCTCGATGTTCCCTGTATCCCATTTTGTCATTGATTTCAGATGATAATTACACAATACATCATTTCTTAATGTAGCCAAGTATGAAACAAAGAATATTGATGACCTGTGTTTATTTTGCAGATGCTAATACAGAAAGGCATCTTCCATCAGTGAGCAGCACTACGCTTTCCCCATGTAACTTGAGATTTAGTTACAGCTGCTGATGTAAAACTATACTGATATTTTTGGTTAGTAAGTCAGACACGCAGAGGATCTTTGCCACGGTCACAGGCCTAGCCGCACCTGAGAGCCCGTCTGAGCGCTCAGATGAGTCTGACGCTACCCTGTCAACCTAGCACAGTTTCTCTCTGGTTTGGATGAGTGGACCTGAATTCACTCTGCCTAAGTTTTGACCTGGTCACCAGATCTGAAACCGAAAGACACAAAAAGCATCTGAGCTAGATCAGAAAATTAAGTTCAGGTTAAGGAAACAACCTCACCTCCCAAAGGGTGCTTACACAACATCTTAAGTGCCTGCACATCGCTAAGGGAAGTCACAGCAAGCATATAAGCCTTAAGCGCATGCTGCACTTCTTCCCGAATGTGGTGACCCAAAGCACACTTGCATGCTTTCTCTGCGCAGTTTTTAACCTACTTCTCTATTTGTGATGAGAGGAGCAGAAAAATTCTCCATCCTTCAATTTTTCATACAACTAAGAAGACTGAAGACATACTGTTTTAATCATGTTCCAGCATAATAGATTTTTAAAATTATTTTAGCACGGTCTTAATACAGCAACATTTTATGGGTTTGGGTGTTTTAAATGATGGATCACATATTTTGCCTAACTCTGCCATTTGGGGTAATATGCCTATGCTCAAAATGGTAATATTGAAGCCTTGCCAGGTAATGTAAGGAAAAGTTCAGTTCAGTAAATATGATAGTATCTTTTTTTTCTCTTTTGAATTAAAAATAAATCTGTTTAAGAGAAAAAGAGTATTTCATTTTCTACCAGACAGTTCTGTAGCTATGAAAGGTAGCTCACGGGGGAAACGTTCACAATTCACCAGAACATGTTTACCTCCCTTCAAGATTTCTGGCATATGCTGAGCAGAGCATACAGTGCTGTGCTCTTCCTCCTTCACTGATTAATGCCTCTTTGATACTGCAAGACAACTGTCAACACAATCTTTAAAACAAACTCTACTAGCAGTGTATTTTGGTAGTAGCCATGACAAGTCCCTAGAAACATACAGTCAGCGTTACCAGTTTTGATCTGAATGATTAACATAGCCTTAGGATAGCCACTCTGCAGCAGGTGTGAAATTGTTTTTATTTAGTTTCTGGTCTGCGTGAACGACATTGTCAGGTAAATGAACTATAAAAGAAGAAAAAAAGCATCTCCTGCTTACCAGCTCCTCACGAAGTTGGGCTATGAGTTCATCCCTCTCCTTCAGCTGCAGCTTCAGCACTGAGCATTCATCTCGTATTATATCCTACAAAAACATCAAAAGAGATGTTATAATAGGCTTAACGCTTTTACTTTGCTCTTGACAAGAAAAGGCTGTTTCAAACAATGTGAGATAATTACATTCAAGTAATGAAACTCAATTCTCCTTTGTCATGTGTGATCTTTTTACTAACATAGTCTAAGTTGCAGTATAAACAAACTCATGCATTCAAAGACGTTGCATAGAATGTGAATAGCTCCCTGTAGAGAAGTCCATTTTGTTATTTTCTGATTCTTTTAATCCTTTTTATTCAAGTTCCGATCGGGTCACTTCTCTTTCAGTTAAAGAACATCTATGAAATATCATAATTTTACTCACACAGAACAACTTTACAGAAATACCAATTTAGATGCATTATCATGTAGCTCTCAATCTTAGGATAAAAAGAAAGCATAATAGACCACCACAGGAAAAGCAAAGCACCCTGCCCGTGCATACATCTTTTTCTCATGTCAACCAAACAACACTAATTCATATATTAGCTGGATGGAGGAAAGAAAATAGTTCTCACTCTTTGAGCTACTGATACATCCACAGTGCTAACTATAATCCAGTTTGAGGTGCATGAAAATGAACCAAAACAGGGAAGACTGTAGTGAAACCCAGATCCACGAGACAGTCTGAGAGCTGCCCTCCAGCAATTTTGTGTGTTCGTGTAAATCTAAGGACCTTCTTTGGAGAAGAATTATCAATGCATTTTTGTGTGTGTTTTTCTGGTAACTATCCAAGAGGAGAAAGTCAAATGAAATCACCAAATTACTGAACACTAAAAAACCAACCAACCAGCCAACCAAAGAAAACCCAAATTGATGGTAGAACTGTAAATGAACTATGCCTTCTAGCAGACAGATATAACCACAAGTTTTGGGCAATTAGTTGGCTTGGAGTTTCCCCAAAGAAAAGAAACTATACAATAAAGAAATACAGTAATATTTGCCCCACAGTTTCATCCTTACTTTAAAAATGTCTTATAAGAAAAACAGACCTATAGCAAACATTAGCTAACAAGTACAAAAATGTAAAATTTCTTTGGGCCATGAAGAGCTCAGGTGGCTCAGAAGTTCATAATCTGTGTTGTAAACTTGAACTCTGTCAGTGCGAATGTGTTTGCAACTCTAAATACATATACAAACGTACAAATGTACAAATATACAAATATGTGAGGCTTCCTTCCAGGTTTAATTAGTTAGAGTCCATTTTCCTCAGGTAATTTTTCAGTTATAGTAATTACCTTTAAAAGCAATTATATTGCTTATCTTCTGCTCTGAATTGGAAGAGGAAACAAAATACTCGCATATAAACTCCCAAATATTAACAGTCATAATAGAAAGAGATATCCCATTTCTGACAGACAGATAATGAACATGCTGATGAACTACTTCAGTACTATGCACAGATCTCTTGGAAGACTCATGTTTAGAAAAAAAAAGTCACGTTCAGAAAACTATCTCCATTAGGGAAGAACTCACAATATGTATAGCCCTCAGCACACAATATTTTATTACAATATATTTAACATTTTATTTATCAAAAATATCTGGTCTTTAAAACTTTCACTTATAGTGTCTAGGACTTTACTAATATTTTATCCTTTTTTAAAAAACATGGCTTTAAAAATCATGTCACATTAGCTGTAGTACCTCAGCTTCTGGTTACACTTTTTTAAGTGCTTCTGTGAGCAGGGTTTCACATTACTTGCTGCTGTCTCCCGGTTTTCCATGCAACCCTAGAAAGGGTTCATGGACTATGCAGTGAAAGAAGGAAACAAGTTCCTGCAACCAAGCCAGGACAGCAGCTTGAGGGAAAAAAAAAAAAAAAAAAAAAAAAAAAAAGGCTATGCCACACTACTGTATGGTATCTAGAGCAAGAAAGACTTTGAAATGATCTTTGGCACTAAGTATCATATTGGAGGCAGTGCAGGCCGCCCCAGCACTACTGACAGGTCAAAGAGAATTTTTGCCTTCCAGAGCTTCTGAAGACTTAGAAATAATGGCGCGTCTCTCCTGGCAAAATGCAGTCATGCACCCAGCTGGATCTTCCTCACCTGTACTAGGGAACTGCAGGACTTGTTTTAAGGAAGCGCAGTATGCCTAGAGTGACTGGCCCCTCTGCAAGCGTTACCGTATGAGCTGAAGGCATCCTCAAACGGAGGCCCACACTAATGCAGGTATTGTCTTCTGTGGAGCAGTTCTCCAGCCACTTAATTTATATACTCCAGGCAATGATTTTCTCTTGCTACCTGGACTGCGTAGAGATGTTACAGTTCAGAAAAAAATACCTGGGGCTAAAGTAATTTTCTCCCTGTCTTGCTGCATGTCAGTGAACCTCTAATTAACGCTTGCCAGCAGGCCATGATTCCTCTAAACCAGTACTCTACACTGGCAGCTTCTGTGCAGACCTCTGCAGCTCAGTGTAAGGACAGCTTGCAATTTCCGGGTGGCCCACGATGCTGGGATCCTTGTGCGCGTAGCCCCCATACCCTTCATGCACTTGCCAGCTTGAGAAAAAAAGTGTACCTAACATTTCCTCTCCTTGCCTAAGCACCTTTCAGTACAAAGCTGGCATTTGGGTAAGAAAGAAATGCATTTGGCTGAGTTTTAATGCTTAGCATATTGGCTACTCTATCTGAGGACAGCTACCATTAATAACACACCTTCAGGACTACTGACTTGGATGCTGTTTCTAGGTGTTTTTCAGTTAGCAAACTGGCCTGCCAAAACCACTGCCAGGAGGTTTTTATACAATTCCCTTAGCCCTGTGACAGCTTCTGTCTTCTGGTTTTCCTTTCCAGAAAAGGATATCAGCTTGGAGTGAGGCTTCTCCAAAAGTGCCTTTATTCAATGTTTTTTGGTTAACTTTGAATTCACCCTCAAGGTCTTCCGCAACCCATGGTCCTCACTGATTTAACCAGGACTGTAGTTCATCTTTCAGCAGCTTTGTTCCCTGCTAACATCATATTGTCCAATACAGCCTCTGGATCATCTGTGAATATAGACTGCCCTGCTCTACCAGATGGAAATTAATCACCTCGACATTTGTTAATTAAAAAGACAACTCTTGATAATGTGCAAATGCACATTTTCTAGGCATTTGTGCTTTACCATTACAGAGGCGCAGTTAAACCAACGCGTGCGCAAGAGTTACCCAGAATCGTTTGGTAAAAGCAAAGTGCCAGACATTCTCAGATTTTTCTGCTTTTGTTTAGTAAAAGAAGTACTAACAAACTCAGTCTATATTCTATCCACTCTATATTGCACAGGGTCTGCAAGAAGTAAAGCAGTGTTTTTGATGTATTAAGGTAAAGACCCTTCCTCTATGAATACAGTGTAGGATTAGGATTTTATAATACCATTTTGCTGGGAAGTATTTGTGCAGGCACCATTTTTATCCTTCTGAAAAGGTAAGAAAAAAAGAAGATAATGTTGGCTGGTGCTTCTTCTATGTTTCTATTGTATTTTGGGGACATTCCTGCTGTAATACCAACTGAGGGCAGGAAAAGAAGAAGATAACACCATACAGGAACTGAGGGAGAAAAAAGCGAGGAGGGCTGCAGACAGGCTGGGGACATCCCATACGCCTATCTGAAGGCAATACTGACAGAGGAAAAATATGTTATGGAACCAGCTCCCTGTCGCCAAACAGTGAATACAGTTCTTGCAGAAGATAACTGAACTGAGTGCTGGGGAAGAGAGAAGGCACCAAAACCACATCTTGTGCAAGGGCTGGAAAATTTCAGTGAAGACTTGTATGGAGAATACCAGAAGAGTAACATGTAATTGCAAGGCCTGGGAAAGCAAAGGCTAGTGGAATACTATGTCTATATTAGTTCTGAGAGTAAACAGCAATGTGTATCAACTAATGTGAATTCAGAAATACATCATCTTTACTCTTTAGAGGGACTGGAACAAGTTTCTGTAGCTGGCCCTAGTGTAAAGCTGTTATGTGAAGACCAAGAAATTTGTTAAGGAAAACTTGAGGAATAGGAGACAAAAGTCCAATGAGGATTTATTTAAATTTTATTTAAATTTATTAAGAAAGATAAACTACCAGAAAACAGGAATTCTCTTTAAGGACCTGTCATAACAGTAGAAATCAGAGAAGAATATATTTGATATGGATATCCTGTTTTTAGCAGAGAGTGCAATCATTGCATTCAGAGTCTACACAGTAATTACAAAGCTGGAAGAAACATTTCCCTCCTCCACAGTAAGCCTTTTTTTTTAAAAAAAAAAAAAAAAAAAAAAAAAAAAAAGAAGTATTTGAATATTTAGGGCTGCATGTTAGGGTTCTTCACTATCTTCATATTCCAGTAGGTATATGAGCCATGTATTTCTGAGTTTAGAGAAATAAGCTTATTTATAATGCTGGTTATGATCACATATGCAAAATATTTCTCACCACTTTGCAGTCCTGATAATACTTTGAGACAGTACTAGAATAATACATTGACAGGTAAGTATAGCTGAGTTCAAGTGCCAGCCTGAATGAAGAGATCACAGCTTTAAATTTTTTAGATAACATTTACCCTTCCTATTTTGTATATCAACATGCTTAATTGCTCTAGTACCTTTTTTCTGCAAAATAAGTTTATACCCTTATATTTCAACATGGATACCAGTCCAGTGAGAACACATATCCTATGAAAATATTAGTTACCTTTCCAATAAATCAAATCACACTCTATGCATTTGTTCAAAAGCTATCTGAATATGCTATGCCTTTGAGCACATTTGCTGGGTTTAATAAACTACGTACTACATATTACATACAATACTGCATACTATAATACTTGGATGGCATTTTTATGAATGCTATTCTTGACCTCATTAAAAAAAATTCTTCTGTTCAATATAGTAAGCATGTTAGTAACAGCCACGTCCAAAACTTTACAAATACTTGATAAAAAGAGAAGTCAGTTAACAGCTGATTCTTCATCCAAAGCATCATTGACTTTTAAAGGGAACTGCTTGTTAGACAATAGGGGACACAGTATGCTCAGTAAATAAAATGCTGTGTCTTCAAAATACTTTATTTAGTAAATGGGGATAATCTGCAAAGTTTTGTATTCTAAATTTCAACACTCTGCTCTTATACAACTGGCTTACCAGCATAGTTTACAAAAAAAATAAAAGCAACTCTGCACAAAATCTCAGTCACATTTTCTTCATTTTTATTTTCTGATATTGAAAAAATAATAATAATAACCCCAGGATTTAGCTGTATGGTCACTATGGATCTGCTATTATTTCTGTAATAGCATTTCTTCACAGTCAGAATGTTCTTCAAATTATCATCTTTTTACTTCATCAAATTATCACCCTTTCACTTATTTTCTCTTGTAGTCTGTGACTCCGATTGCTACGTCTCAGTACTAGTATCTTCTGTGTTTAGTTTAATTTTGTCCATCTGGGAAACTGCTAAACATAACAGTAAACCTGTTTCTTATCAGATCAGATCATAAGATGACAAATTATACCGCATGTGGGAAGACAGCTGTAACAGGTTACGCCTAAGTGCCCACAGCATAATCACTTACATTTTGCAAACTTACATTACACCTCTTCATACTTACGAACAAGTAGGCATATTGTGCTTACTGTAATCACAAAGTGCTATAAACAGAACTAACCAAGTATTCTAGAAGATAAATTTACTGCAGTTTTACTTTGATACCAAACAAATACGCTGCCAGAACAGTATCATAAAATTAGAATACTACATAACTCGTTTGATAAATGTGCCGAATTTCAGATGCTAAGAAGTTTGTTTACCAATTTAGGGTAATGTAAAAACAGTAATTAGTTGTATTTTCTTTAAAAATATCATCCTAAGAGGCAACAAACAAATATACTAAGAAATTTAAAACTGAATGAGAGGTCGAGACAGCTGCACAGATGTCAAAACACCCAAAGCTCCCTGCAAGGTATTCCGGAAATTCATACAGCAGAATTAATAAAATTCTAGACAACCTTTTAGGACATACACAGAAAACTCAGGACTTCAACACATACAGGCTTTTTTTACAGCAGGAATACAGGAGCCTACAACATGTGCAGGCTCTGGGAGGTCTTCACAGTTCACTTTGTAACACTTGGCATCTGAAAAGCACCAAGTTCCTCTGTGGCTCTTACTGGAAATTTGTAGAGGAGCACTACTCAAATCCACCCGCACACAGAGATGCCACTTGTGTTAGCATGCAACATGTTAGTGCACACACAGCTCTATGAATTAAAACAGGCTCTACTGAGCTGAGATCACTCATGTTAATAGACTCACAGATATTCAAGTTTGTGTTTTCAGAAAAAAGGATTTTTTTCAGATAATGAATAGTTGTGTTGGTTATTATTGGTGATTAGGATGAAGAAAATATTTTTTTGTTTGTATTATGACAATCTTAATAATCTGAACGTGATAGCATACTGCATGCTTCGTTTCCCAATGAAGTTCCAAACCTGCCTTTGAGAGATGGTCCCTCAGGATATCTACACCATGACAGAACATATGTACGTGGTATTAACTACCAGTGAGGGTATTTTCCCTTTCTGTGTCTACTCTAGCTCTACATACTATATCAATTCTTATCTGTCATATCAATTCCCCTCAATAACGTCAAGAGACAAATGAATTGGCTGGCTGCAATTCTTCTCACGTGCAAGGCACATTGATTTTGCTTCCTTGGCTCATCCTTGCTCTTGGTACTCGGTGCCAAGCAACTCTGCCTTGGCCAGAGTCCCGCCAGCACTCCCAAAGACCGGCTTCTCGCTGCTCCCGGCAGGCAAGGCTCACGTTCACTCTCCTCCTCCTCGCTTCACACTGCTGCACCAGCTGTCGCGCAGGCCCAGCGCAAGGGTGAGGGCAAGTTCACACTTAAACTCCTGTTAAAGCACAACAAGGCACTTTCCCCAGTTCCCGAGGCCATCATCACTCAGCACAAGCAGAGTCTCGCTGCACGGTACCTTCCCTGGTCCAGCAGGAAGGAAATCAATAAAATCCTGAATCAGGGACTTGCATTTGACAAGATACAGTCACATCAGAAAGAGATATCATTATGTACATCTTCTATTACAGCATTCAAGTCGCATTTCTAAATGAACAGCTCTATATTCTTGATCATGATCTTGATTTTGGGAAGCACAGGATCTGATCTTAAAATGATAAATAGGGGTAATTAACCATCATAAAACCTTCCATGATTCTATACACACGTTCCACTTAAGTTGAATTACACCAAATACCTCAATAAATATTTTACTGGAAAGATTTAGGGCAGATATTTTCCATTTGAATACTAACATGCAATTGATATTTTACTATGAAGTTGACACACTCTAGAAAACTATATAGACCATGCTGCTTTAACCTCAGTTTATGAATACAGAAATAAATAATGTTTTCTTCACACTGATTCAATTGTCAGTAAACTGTGAATTACAGATTCAGCAAATTAGTTGGGTTTTTTTTTTTTTTTTTTTTTTTTTTTTTTTTTGCTTCCACTGTTTTTTGCTCTCTGCAGCAGTGACCATAAACAGCATGGAGTTTAAACGAATGCAGCTTGATTAATAAAGTCCAAAACATAAAACTGTTAGAATGACCGTACTAGGTCAAGCCCAAGGTGTATCTAACCTGCAGAAAGACTTGAACAGCAGCCAGCACTGGAAATGTACAAGATGAGCATATAAATGAATTTTTTTCCTGATATAACCATCTCCTTCTGGCTCTTCTTGAGCCTGAACTCAAATATATTAAATACTTGTATTTAATGTATTTACATGTACATGAACGTAGCATGCATCCTTTGGTGATACAGTTTGGTTAAATGATACAGTCAGTAACAGAAAACAAAAGAAAACAAAAAACCGAACTGCTAAACCTTCATTCTGCTTCAAACCTGCTGCTGAACTATGTCATTGTTCCTGTCTTAAGAAAAAAGTATTTCATATTCAGCTTCCCCTGATCTCCCGTGCTTCCATGGGTAACTCCCCAACTGTGGTCATCTCCATTGCAAGCCCAGGAACTGTTGCCTATGTAACTTCCCACAGAAACCCATCCGGGAGCCTCATCCAAAAGCCTGACCTACTGTTTCTAGTTACTCTCTCTCGTTTATTAGAACTGGATCATTAGAATTCTATCTAGCACTCAAGAAGTGGGTTAATCATCCTCTCACATAACCACGTTATGGTATTTTCTGTGTTGTTTTGCATCTCTTTCTAAGTAATTATTCTGAGTAATTATTAAGAGACCAAGTTTATAGAACAACTCCATGTCTTCCATTTTTTTCTGTAAAAGAGGGGGAAGACATCCACCACAAACCTCTTTGCAAACCTGAAACCAAAGTTGCAAATTTCAAAATAAATAGTTTGGGGACAATTTCTCTGTACATAATCTATCAAGAGGCCTACAAGTAGTATTAAGAATAAAACTCCTCAACTGTATTTACTTTTTGACTGCTGAGTACAAAACTAGGGTTTCATCTCTTTCCTTAATCAGAGTTCATGAAGAAAAGGCTGTCTTCCCCATGTGTATGCCCGCCTGTCTATTGACACTGAATTTCATCTGCTTTTATCTTTAAATCATGCAGCATGATGAGTTCTTTCTGCAACATTTCACACTCCATTTTAATTCTGACTATTCTCAATCCTCCTGGAAGCGTAATTCTTCCTTTAACAAATGACTACTTATTCACACCTTTTGTACTCTACACCTAATGTGCTATTAATCCTAGAGAAGACTTTCCCCCTCGCCCTCTTATTTTTTAAAAGCCTTTGATGAAAGGCCTTGTTGAAAGCTTCTTGGAAATTGAGCTAACTACACACAACAGATCATCCTTACTCACAGGCTGGCAGCTCTTCCAGCAGACTTGGGAGGTATGATTAAAATCGCAGAAAGTCAGGTTGGCTCTTCCTCATTAATTATCTTCCTTCATGGGCCAACTAAATCTATTTGCTAAAATCGTTTTTACTGATTTGTCTAGTAACAAAGTCAGATTAGCAGAGCTTTGCTGTTGTTTTGAAAAACAGGCATCTTATTTCCATCTGTCATTTTGCTAAGCTGAAGATGAATTTAAGCAATAGATAACAGATAACAGTTACTACTTTGACAATTTCTTTTATTTTCTTTAGAATTACTGAATGAGTACTCGGTGATAGAGATTTTTATTCTCCATTTTCCCATTTTATTCTTGAGTAATTTCAATTCAAGACTCATTCTCCTGATGTTGTTGGTGTGAGTAGCTACTTATATGGAAACAAACACAGATCATTTATTTGCCTTTTTTATGAAGCTCTTATTAGCCAGGAGTGATGCCTTTCACAACAATTATTTTTCAGTCTCACAAACTCTCTGGAAGGCTTCATCCCACTTAGTAATTTCAGGAAATTGTTTTGTAATTAGGGTATTTTAAACAATATTTTGGCCTTGCTTTTACATCAGATGTGCTGAAATTTATGAAAAAGAAAATAAATGACAGACTTTTAAATAGGAAATAAAATAAGCTTAATGGCATGTACTTCAGAAAGGTTTGGAGGGGTGGGGGTTAATTTCTTATCAAATGTGAAGAAGAACTCTGCATAAATTATAACCAGTAAGTTTAACACTTTAGTATTCTCCTCTTGATTTCTACCACCACTGGAAAATATCCTGTTAATATCTGAATTGTTCACTAGTATTAAGTCAGCAAAACCAAATCCCCTTTACGCTCTTAAATGCAAAAGACTTTAATCAGGAAATAGGCAGACTGATTCATGTCAAAGACTATCTGTAAGACTCGCAACCTTGTACAGACATATTTCCGCTTAGACGGGAAATGCAGCCACTTTTCACCGACACGTCTCAGTTTCATTGTGTGAAGCTGCATGACAAAACAACCGAGGCCAAGAAGTGAAGGAAAAATATCTGCCAATTCCTACCTTTTCTGAAAGGTTTCGCTACAGCCAAGCCAGTAAATGCAGCTCTTCAGACTCAGAGAAAAACGTCCTATGCAAAAAATCGTTTCTCTATACGGAAGACAACTAGCCCGAAGCAGAGCTCGACATCACCAAAATCAAAGCAAGGGCAGGTTTTCCTTACTCCAACACAGCACAGGCAGAGCGCCGAAGCTTCCGCTAAACTCGCTGCAACAGTCCACCGTCCGCTTGGAAATGTGACACCTTGCCATTATTTATATCAAATTCTTCTTGGTGCAAGAGAAAAATCTTAGCAAGGAGGAAAGGAGAGCCTTGAAAGATAGCAAATTCAGCTCTTGAAGTTGTGAGAGAAAATGTCAGAAAACAAACTCTTGTGTACAACAACCAAAAGATAAAATCTTTACGTTTATGTTTCATTATTATTTTTAGAGCCAAGTCAAGACCTTTTTTTTTCCAGACTTGAAGAAAAATTTTAGACTGGCTGAGAAGATTAGGCGAGGAAAAGAATGAGTAAATGCTTAGATCTTCCAAAAGCACAGGAATTGACAGAAATCACCTTATTAAATGCTATCCAGAGAATACGAAAGGGAAGTGATCCAGCCACTAACTATCTGTTCAACACTTCCAACCTCTGCCATATCACAAAACATGAGAAAAGAGAGGGCATATATTACAGGAAAAAGAGATCATAATGACTAAAAGAATGCGTAATTGGGGGAAAGTTTTTAGGATGCAAAATACACATTTTTGCATGTATGGCTACTGGACTAGATACATTCATACATCTTCTGTGCACCTTTGGAAATAGGCAAATCTGTAATAAATACAGAATCGACAGAGTCTGAGAAGCTACCATTAAATATCATTTTGTGCAGGTCTGGGGAGAGGTGAAAAGAATGTTAAAGCTCGTGGGGGCAGGGTACCTGCTTCTCTGCCATGGATTTAAACAAATGATTAACAAGGAGAAATACTACAAATTCTTCCATTTTCATAAGAAGATGTTCTTAATGAGAAAGAATTTAGAAGTAGTTTATCTTTTATCTGTCTATAGAATAGCAAATATGCTGTATAGATAAACGTGATTTCTTTGGAAAGTACGAAGCGTTAAAAGATCACACAGAATAGCAGAACAGCAGTGGACATACAAATACCCTTTGGAAATGGAAGGTTTATCCGAGGTTTACCTAAACCTTTCCCTTGATACTTGCGACTCCAAAGTTTAGATTTGACCACTAATACTTCATGATATTAAGAGACCAAAATTTTTAATTCTAAAGATGACTTCTATTCTAATGGTGGTAAGTAGATTGGGGGAAAAGCTGACTAAAAATATCTATTAAATAATAAACAATTGTTAAACATTTATATATATATATATATATATATATATGCACTCTTCTGAAGGTATGCACATGTCCACTTGGAATTTTGAATAGAACTTTGGTTTTGACTGTGCTTAAACCACCCAGAGTCAGGATGTCCTTTTAAGGTGCCCATCAAGCAAAACAAAATGAAAATAAGCCTACTATTAAGTGGACTAGGAAGGTTCTTCACCTTCTTTGAAAAATGTCTACAGGAACCAATTAATTGATTTCATTCATCACTTTAATTTAAAGAGATGCTAAAAAAAATCCCACTATCCTATTCTCCTAATTATGCTACTTGATTTGTTGTATTCTACTTTACCTTTGCAATTTCAGTGACTAACGTAAGTATTCTGGAGTTCTGATTTTGTAATTGAGATCAAACTAGCACTAAGTTCAACAATTTCAGAAGAAGGCATTAAACTCAGTGTAATTCTACTTCTGTGTGCCCAAACTGAGAGAGTTCCTTTCCTGGGACAATAAGCCCTGGAGCAGCGACATCAACTACAATTTTAAGAAATAAGTACCTCTGAAAAGGTCCTCCTTTATTTTTTTTTAATTGAGGACCTACTAGCTGAACAGTTTGAAAATTACTTTTTAAAAAACTTTAGAAATTATATAATATAAACTACATGTTGGAAAGTATGTTTATTTCACTATGTGCAAGAGTTTTGTTTCCATATTACTATAAAATATGGCAAGTATTTAGGGAACCAGATATTTTTATATACAGGAAATTTGAACACACTGTTACACTTTAATGGTTTGCACCTGGCTTCTTTATTTCCCCCTTCAAACTCCCAAATACACAGTATTTTGAAATATGAGTAGTTTCCATTTTAGATTGCAAAAATTTCCATATAAAGAGGCCTACATCACTCCTTTTTTGCCAGAGAAGGAAATTCAAGCATGGGCACAGGCATTCGCCTGGAGTACCCAGAGCCAGCAGGAGATGACAGGTTGGCCAAGCTTTATCCCTGTCAGAAAGGGCTTCCTGTTCATGGCAAGAAATGCCATGCTAATACCCATACTGAGTAATGCATAATGACATATCTATCCAGGGCATATTCATTCAAATAAAATATTTCAGAACATAACGGTTTTGCCTTGACTGTACTTAAGATTATTTTTCTCCAGTCTAACTCTATTGATTCACACTGGTATGGCAGAAAAGTTAGACCCTCGTTTTTGTTTGCAATAAGAGAGTACAGAAGTACCATATATATTTTTTATCAGTAAGGAGTAAAGTGGAAAATATGATGTACATTATTAAAAAACATAATCCCTTTAATTTAGTACTACTTACAGACTATCAAATATATATCAATAAATACATCATATTATATTACTTATGTAGTAAATAAGATAGGAGCAGCAAAATGATGCATAGCAGGTGAGCAAAACAGTAATTCAAGTTGATGTTTCAGAACATCTTACTACACTTTTTAAAAATGAAACCAGTAAGTATAAAACAGGAAGACCATTCCCAGCCTTTACTACACTTGCTGAACACAAGTAGAATTTGTTTCTCCAGAGGAAAAATTTTGCAAATCCATTGCATATCCTTTTTGTCTACTGCCATTTAATACACACAGCTCTCAGACATTCATTTCTTATATAGAACTACTGAGGTTTTATGCAGTCTTCCCAGGTAGGCAAGAGTTGACTTCAAATTATATTGAACATAGTTTGTAGTACAACTGTATAAAGTCAATCACAACACTCTTTATGTTACCAAAATTGGAGGGGCTCATTTTGTTTAAGTAAACAGATTTGAGGAAATTTCAAGTTAGTGAAAGAATGTCATTTTCCATCCATGTCTTACAAAAAGGGTGATTTTTGTTTATTTTTATTGCAACTGTTCTTGCTACTCATTAGCTTGATGCTCTCAAAGAATTATTTTGCTTTCATTTTCCTGTTCATATAGATACATCTCCAACTTCTTCATTTTCTTCCAAGAAAGTTCTAGGCCAATGGAGGAAACTTGAATAGTTATGAAAGACACATAGGAAATTTGTATTTCTAAAAAGAACTCTGAATTTTCCATGTTATTGATCAAGTTTCTGGGTCACAGAATTAAAAAAAAAAAAAAAAAAGAAATATTTAAATAGACTATACATTCAGTGTGGGTACCTCATAAACTGCATAACCAATTACTTATTGACCTTAAATGAAAATGCACTTTTCATTTGAGAGTACATCTTTGTTCACGTAATGTGACATTTTGCTGGTAGTTTTTATGCAGCTACATCAATCTTTAAATACCATCAACTTTGCATGTGTATAGAAAATCTCATTTCTACATTAACACCATGGTCATTTCCCAAGAAAACTGGTCTTTATCTTAACGGATTTTTAACCCAAAATAAAATGAAATAAAAAAGGCTGTGTCAGCTAACCGAGATGAACAAAATTCAGGAATCAGAAGATACAGCTATGCTGACACAGGATAATTACAAAAATACTGCAATACGTAAGCATCTCAAGGCAACCCAGTGCCAACTAGAAATACCTAGCTCGTTCACTAGTGCAGAGAACGGCCTAGGCTAATTGGCATAACACCCGCTGGCCTGATCAGCCTGCTAATACAGCTCTGCTGCTCCTCTCTTCTGAGTTAGCACGTATAGAGATAAATCATCACACTAAGCCAAGCAGTTAAAAACTTCTATACATAAAACTGCTCACAGAAAGTGAAGTTTTTCTGTTTTACCAGTCCCCCTACATAGCACATTTTAAAAACAAATATTTCTAGTTTATTACAGTCCTGCAGAAGAATCTAAATGATATCAGTCCTATTTTAGGAAAATCTAAAACCACACTAAACAAGAATTTAGGGACATTTAGTAACATTCTGTAAATCTGCCAGATACTCCAGATATTCTGTGTAAACCTTTTCTCTGTAGAAATAAACAATGATACCAAAAGTCCATGGGAAAGAGTAATGGTTGTGAAACGAAAAAAAATCTCTTTTTTTTTGGTTTTGTTTTGTTTGTGGTTGAGCTGCCCCACTAATCTACTAATTATTTAAGACCGAAGGCAATTGGGAACTTTGTGATGACATGTCTTCTCATTTTAAAGACAGCTTATTTAATTAGAAAAAGTCCTCAACCTTTCCGAACACAAAACCATCGGTTTTGGAAAGCCTTACACCAGTAAAATGTTTGCACCCAGTTTAGCAAAAAGCAGCATGGCCATTACCCTGCGCCGCTGCCTACAGCTAGCTCGGGAGCCGGGGCCGTCTCCAGGGACGGGGCTGCAGCAGGTGCCGGCGTTCGCCCGCCCTGAAGGACGGCACCCTCACCGCTGTCCTACCGACATCCTGCGGCAGCCACGCTTTTTCTCTCCACACCAAAAGGGAAACAAAGCCTCAGTCGTCCGCATATAAACGTATGCCTCCTTTAAGTACAGCATTATTCAAGTGTCTTTGCTGCAAACTAGAGAACAGTATTGAGCCTGTCCCAGATAAGACACCAATGGAAAATTAACATTATTTGGAACAGCATATGTAATTTACTTTCTTGTGTATACAGTGGAAACACACATTTTGCAAGACTTCTTTTATCAATAATAAACTACATGAAATTAATAGAGTTAAACTGAAGATTCATTTGCCTGGTAATAACATTGTAATTATGCCTTTGAGATTTTAATTAGAGAAACCCAGGTGCTCAGAAGAATTCGAAAATTCCAGTGGATACCTATGATTAGCTATCACTCGACTTCATCTTTTACTGACGAGGAAAAGTTACATAGTAACTACCTAGGTGGCTCTTCTATATGGAGATTCACACAAATCACGGCCTCTTTCCACTCACGAATCTTACCACTCAACTTTGCAGTATTTGTCATTACGGAACTGGAAGCATAAGCTTACAACCTCTTTTCTGCTCCGTTTGAACGAAGAGAGAAAAATGCCAGAAGCTCAGCCAAAACTGAGCTTGATGTTATTTTGTTACGGAACTTTCCCAGAGATCCCGTTACAAAGGCATTATCTGAGAGTCACATTTTAAGTGAACTGTGTGTGCCACAGCGGCATTATTAAGCCGTCATTCCCAGCACAACATTACATCTACTTAAGTTCATTCACGATCCTTCCTTAGCCCCTGTTACAGGGCCTTAGCTATTTACTCCTTCCCTTTCTGATTATTTAAAAGAATATTCACTTACAGCAGACTTCCACTGTCTCCTATTTTTAGGTAAAAAGGAAAAGAGATGCTTTTTTGGTGTCCATTTTTTCTGTCCAAGAGTTACATGCTGCCGTACTTGCAGAGAAACCCAGCCAATAGATGTGCTGAGTGAGAACGGATAGATTAATGAGCTCGTTATAATTCATTAAAGAGTGATGTGGGGATGACTGCCCACTTTAATTAGTTTTATTACTGTAGGAAATTGTTTCATATGCCAAGCTCATCATCAGGCATGCCTGGAAAACATTAGAGTAGAAATCAGACTTGATATGAGAACCTTTCATTAGCCTGTAAGGCTAAAGGCACTTACAATGACAAGGAAGGTATTAAAAAGATGGACATGACAGTGGCCAGCATAAAATAATTTATCGTGTCTAATAATTCCGTGATAAACAGGGCAATGATGATTTTAAGTTAAAAATCTGGTAGAACAGCAGTGTTGCTATAGCACACAGTGTACTCTTCCTGTAATCATGACATGAGCTGACAGTAATAGATTTAGAAGGTTTAATAGGTCAGCTTTACTCAGATAATAAATCCAAATGCAAATTAACTATGACTCAAATATTCTAATGAAAATGTTAATTGGTAACTGGAATTTCTACAGAAATGTGCAGGCCTCTTTTCCCAGTCATCCCCCAAATTAGCAAAGGCATTTCCACACATTTCTTGACAAAGCAAGTTGGAAAAAGAAGCACAAATTAAAAAGGCAAAAAAATAAACGTCAGCATTAGCTATACAAACAGGTACTATTGTGTAGCCCTTAAAAAAAAAAAAAAAAAAAAAAAAAAAAAACGGAAGGCATACCGCCTTATTTGAGATTTGATTTTTAGCCCCAGTTCCACTCCTCAGCTATCAGAAAGCTGTAGCAAGTATGTGATGCAAGTGAGAACAAAGTGAGATGACAGGAATTTGACAGCCTCTAAAATGTGCAGAATGACTGGTCTGTGTGGATTAGTTAAGCTACAGCTAGCTCTTTCCTATCTACATAAACAAAGATTGGTGATGTTGAGCAAACTTTACTTTCATCGAATTCATCTATTCGATGAATTTTTTCTGTCTAACATGGGAAATGCTGGCATTAATCACTCCTAAAAAAATACCCCCCCAGATCCCTCCTCCTGTTTCAGTGATTGACAGCAGACATAGGAATCCTATTGCTGAGTATTTCCAGGTTGGTAGTATTGGCTTACCCTTTCCATTGTAAAGCATTCAGAAAACTTTCTGGAATAGAAAATCTGGGATTCAGAACCAGCATGGTTTGGAAAATGTATACATCAAGAGATGAGCTGATTATGCTTGACCCCGAGGCAATACAAGGCTGAGGAGGAATAAGGGGCGTGAGCCAGTAACAAGCAGAAGAGAGAAGAATCATGTTATGATCAGGGCAAGAAGTGGAAAATTAAAAACTCCAAGTTTTATTCTGGGATTTTTCATCACCCGTTATGTTCAGCTTCCTTTTCTGTAAGATCATAGCAAAAACCTCTGTCAGAAGATTTTTGTAAGATTTATTTCTTTAGTACTGTCAGCCACAGTGCAATAGCAAGGAATACCTTTAAGATAACAGCAAACAGATCTGTACAGAAGGAACATCCCAGAAATCCGTGTGCTTTGGCTATCTTTCCATTTCTTTGGTAACTCTCCATTTGTGATACTCACAGGTATCATATTTATGACAAAAATGGGGGAAAAAAAGACCATATGGCCAGACTCTGTTGGCCTAACTCAGGCTTAATGGTATCAAACTAAACCAATAACAAATGAGACTGCTTGTTGAGGGGAATGTTCCCAAGATCATATAAAGAAGTCAAGAGCTAGTGTCATCTATTTTGCTACAAATAGCAAAATAGCAGAGCACAGCTGATCTATCGTATAACCAGAAAGAAACTCGCTTGTTCTGCACTAGAAAATTGAAGTGTAAACAGCAATTTGGTTTTGAAAATGTGAGAAGGCAGGCAGGCTTTGAGGTAGTGGATATTCAGAGTGGCTGAGCAACACAAGGCATGAAAATGTAAGGATATTGTTTGAAAACTCAGATGAAACACTTGTGGAGGCTTTTCTTACATTTTTTAATTAGTTCATATATTCAAGGGGGAAGAAGATAAAATGTTATGGGTATAATGGGTTATGATACTCTTAAAATCACCTGAAAATTTGATCTTAAAATGGAAAGTACTTCTATTTCTAAAGATATGTTCAGCAATAATTTACTTCACTAACATGACAAAGTATTGAGAAATTCAATCATCCATGGTCTTATCAATTACCAATTTAGAATACTAGCTCCATTATTCACTTTTCGGTACATAGATTGGTGCATTTATAGATGTTACTTTTACACTTGTATTAAAACAAATACCTGTAGACTGAACAACACTTTTAAGTTAATTTTCAATTATTTTCCATCTCAATTTACTGTTATCTACTTTTAATGGATGTTTTGCATTTTTCTATTATTTACAAAATAAAGACACACAAAAAATAAATCATTTACTTGTGAAGGGAATACTCTGAAAATACTAGGCGAAATTTAGGATCACTGAATCTATAAATAATGACAATGAATATTCAATTTATGTCTGTTTTGCTGTGGAAAAATATAGGCACACTTCTACTGCTCATTGTCAGCTGTTAGTACTAACAACTAAAACACTGTAGCAGAAGTAACTTTGCCACGTATGTTTTAAGAAGCTCATTTTTTTAATTACTAGGAATAGGATTATTCAGATATTCAGGGCTGTATAAAGACGTAAAGAAACATATAAGCCACGCTTACAAATTAGACTTACAAGATTCGTTCCTCTAGGTTTTGGGTGCCTGACTTGAAAAAATCTACACAAGGTTTGAGAAAATGCTCAGAAGAATCTTCAGCTCAGTATCAATAAACTGGAGCCAGCCAGCGTTACAATGATTTTTGCTATATTTTGACCAATTGTATTAATCAAAACTATTATTCTGTTAGAAATAAATACTTTGGTTTGAAGAAACATGGTCCAATTAATTGAAACAAGATATACATGCATGGACAAAGATAAAGTAAATTTTCCTATTTCTCAAATTCCATTTAGCTTTTATAATGACTGAAATGTTTTCTAAACATCTCTGTAATATAGTCCATCAGTATGTTGCTAGCACAATACATTTCATTATATTTTCTCAAGCATGCCTTTTTGAAATCTATATTAAAAGATAGGATATCAACCATATCATTCTCTTCTCATAGGAAAAAAACATACAATTTTCATCAGTATAACCAGTTCACAAAAAATGACTTCTAAATTCTCCAGATAACATCACAGACCCATATCAATCTATATGTCAAATTCAGCATTTGGAATTCCCACTTACGTCAAAGGCAGGCAAGATCTCAGCCATTCACCTGTATTTATTTTGAAGAACTGACTGTCCTATATGAAGAAAAAGGCCAAATACAGGCAACAGCCCATTCATGAAGAGCAATAAAAAGATAGAACCTAAACTAAGGAAAACAATCAGCAAAATAAGCCTGAAATATTAAAGAGCACATATTAATGTTTCTTAAAATAAACAGCAGCTCATGTCTATTAACCTTGACCCTAATTTTGCCAGCACATGTATGTTTAACTTCATCTGCTAGTAGTGACTACACTCTCACTTGTAAAGCTAATTACGTGCTTTTGTGCTTAAAGATTCTCTGTCTTCTTTCTCAGCTCAAATTAAACAAAACAATTAGCCTATATCGACAGGGTGGAAATGGAGGAAAGAGTTATTTCCTTCTCAATTAAGTTTCTCATTTGGAGATTAAACTATAACCTGAAAGGAAGAAGAAGAAGATGGCTCTCCGGGCTACTCCCAGCTGACTGAGAGAGAGTGCTGCTAAAGCCTTCTGCGGACAGCATATCTGTGGTTATCAATGCTTTAAACACCAGTCTTGCAAACATCTTTGGACTGACAGATAAGCAAACAGAATTTAAGCCTAACTACTCTTTGCCAGTGGCTGTTACATTAATAAGCACCACTGGCACCAGCTTTGTCCTATAAAAGTCAAATGTTAATTCCTGAAAGATATAAATGGCTGATTTTGTAGTAAATGAGCAGAAGTTCTAACTATAATCTGTAGAGAAAATTATCTGGGTGTGAGACTGCTGTGGAAATACACATTTTCATTTTATTTTTTTCAAAAAATTGAGGCTTGTGTAAACCTTTTGGCAACGAGTACAGTGTGACACAGAAATCATGTAGTCCCAGGGACTACATCCTTCAGTGCCTTTCACACTGTCAATGAGGAGTTTAATAAAGGCTATAAACTAGGAACAGAGAGGACTTCCACATCTATATATATATATGATTAAACATCTGTCCTAATGGGGTCTTGACCTTTAAAGATGGCATTAAGCACACTTTCTTATAGGTTAAGTCTTTGAAGCAAAACTTCACAGAATTAACTGTCATTGTTCAAAGAACAACTCATGTTCACAGTGAGTTTTCATCACATTAAAAGGTGCCTCAAACGACTGTCTCATGTTCGTTATGGAGAGACACCGCCTTGCTTCCTGCATCTGCCAGGCATACAAGAACGCATGCACCAGCCTGGAGGAACAAGTAAGGAGAAACCTGCAGTGAACCAAGCTGCCAGCTGGCATGGGAGCAGGCTCACACTTCGAACCAGGTGGCAACCTGTTAGACAATTCACTGTCATTTTAACATGCTTAGGTAGTACGGGAGTGAAGCACAGCTCATCAGCTCCACCTCGCTCTTGTTGCAAATGGGACAACTTTTAAGGACAAACAAGTTTGCGCATATGGTTAACGGAGGCAGATGCAGTTTAACACAACCAGAGTAACCGTGTAGCACAAGCGTCTTCCCATCCACGCTGAAGCAGATCCTGCCCAGGTGAACACCGCTGCATGTATTACCACTAACCAAAGTAATTACTTTAGCACACAATTCATCCTGCCCACTCCTCCATGAAAAGACAGTTCCCATAAAACTCATGGAACCAGATTCTCACCCTCTATAAACCACTATACTTCTACAGAGATAGAGGATCTGCCCTGCATATTTTTCCAAGACCTGTTTGCAACCTCAGAGTCAGTGAGAGTCTGACTGAGTAAAAACAGGCTACAGTACTTACTACTACCATTATGAAAATTAATGGGACTATGCCAACTAGCAAGCCTGTATTAAATGCCTACAGAAATGAGTAGTCATTTTTTATATCCTGCAGAGATATGAGCATAGACTTTTGAGAATAGAAAAAGCCAGATTGATTTTGCAGTGATATCATATAGATGAAAACCTCAGAGCAGAACTTCTCCATTAAACATAAAGGCATAGACTTTCTTGATTCAATGGAAAGAAGTAAAACGATGAAAAAAACACAACACTTGATGGTATCGTAAAGATCAATTTGGGCTACCTCTGTTCTGCTCTTTACAAGGGCAATGTGCATTCTGCTAGGCATCTTGTTGCTCAGTTCGTTTATAATTTTTACTCTCATTCCCACAACTTATAAAATTCTTAGTATGCAGCCAAACCCATCAACAAAACAATGAAGTTATTTTTACCTTAGAAAACATCCAGTGAATCATTTTCTGTTTAACCCTATCATGAATTTTCTCCTAATCCTCCCAGCAACAAAGAAAATCCTGCGTTGATATGAATTAGCAGTTGTAAAATGTTTTAGGGATGCTCTTAGTCTTTTTTCTTTATCTTTCTTCTTTTTTTTTTTTTTATCAAAAAGTCCATTTTGATAAAATCAAGTCAGTACTTTTGTGTGAAGTATGGCTGAGACCAAACATTATTAACCTTGTAAGCACCACAACCAGATCAAATTCTGATATAATAGCAAAAGAACCATTTGCTGACAATTTGCTGCAGTGAATGCAAAAGATAGGAAGTTTGTTCATTGAGTCACCATTCTCAAGGCTGAAGAAAGTGCCAATACTACATTTGAAGTAAAGATGACACAACTGACTAGGAAGAGAGCAAGAAGAAAAAAAATAGTTTATTTCCAGAGGGCATAACCTTTTATTCCTGGTATGAAATCATCTGCATTTGAAAGCAGACATGCAGCGTACAGTCCTCTCCAACAGCTACAACTGCAATCATACATTTCTTCTACACAAATATGTCTATGTAGTTCCCTACCAGATGTAGGTAAAAAATGATGCTTCAGTTAAGGACTGCCCTTTTCATTCACAATCATCCCCTAATTTCAGATACTGAATCCTATTTCTCCTACCTGAAGTTATTCCAGTCTACCAGTAATCAAATTAGAGGCATAGGTAACTATAATATTGCCTTGAACATCGTATCTTCCTACTTGCTCTTGGGTATCCTGGAGGGATCCTGTTTCCTACTGCAGAAGCACCGTATGTGACTGTCACATCAGGACAGCTGCTTCCACATACTGGAGAACAACTCCTTAACCAAGCCCAGAGAGCTGCTAAAGGCTACCAAGGCATTAAGTCCAGGCCAAGTTCGGGCGCAGGGCTTACGCAGGGCTTCCTCCAGCTTGCTGCTGTATCCCCTGGTTACTGCAGAAGTCAAACTAGGGCAGGTTGATATGGCCACCAGCAGGAGAAAGAGAGGAATGGCTGACAATACAAGAAAAAAAGGTGGATTTAAAGGGTAAAACAAGCCTTTCCAATCACTGAGATGGGCCTTCTACACAGAACTAGACCAAACTCCCTTACCCAGTAGTATCTCCATTAAATTCAAACTGTCTGGATAATTTTAGAAAAACCGTTAGTTGGGTGCCTCTGTAAAAAGCAGGCTGAGAAAAAAAAAGGACACAACCTATTTCCAAGATGACGCTTTCTCTCTTGCTTATCAGACCTGGCTGGCTCTCCAAAAAGCCTAAAAAAGCCCCCAGCTAGTGTGTGCAAAGAGACAAATAAAAACCCCAAACTGCAGGAACAGCAAGTGAAGAGAAGGAGACATGAAAGAAGGGCAAATAAGTAATACAATAAAAGAATGGATTAAATAAGACACAGAGAAAAGACGAGGGTTCGAAAAGATGAGGGTGTGATAGAAGATATATAAGGAAAGCCATAAAATAAAATTTAATTTAGAGGAACATATCAAATACAGTGGAAGAAAAATGAAGAACTTCTGACAGAAAATATTATTAGTAAGGAAAAATAAAAAAAAGAATAAATGTCACGTAAAATCTGAACTTTAACTTTGTCTGGTACAGTTTGCAGTAATCAATACCAAAATAGACACAGTAGTGTAAATAAAGCCATACTCTATACAGGCAAAATATAATCTTCCTGTTAAAAAAAAGTTAAAATTAATGTTTTATCAAAAGCCCAGACTTCTGATGTTTAAAAAAAGCAACCCCAATACTCAGTGCTCATCCTGATTTTAGAAAGAAAGGCAATCCTGTGAAATGCTTCAGATGAAATAATGGCCAAGGAATGAAATCAGGGTTACATCTAGAAACCACTAGAGCCACAAGTTTCTGAGTATTCAACGATTTTTAAAGAGGCAGCCCCATGGGAAAGCTGCTGTTCCAGCGGGGAAAGGCTCAAATCAATGAAGAGTCAACAAAAGAAAGACAAAAGTTGGATGTCACAAATCCTAAGGGACAAGACTTCTAATGGGTTGGAAAGAGCAGAGATCAACTGGACCTTGCGTACAGGAGCATAACCTAAAGATCATTTCCCAGAGGGGAAGCTCAGAATCAGGAGCCAGAGAGAAGGCGGCAGCTCTAGGAGGGGAGGAGGCAGCACCTCCCTCTGCCGACAGAGAAATGTAGGATTTGACAGAAGAGCAAATATGCCTAACACTACTTTTTTTTTTTTTTTTTTTTTTCCTGTTCCCCAGACAATACTAGGATTACTATTACGTATTTCTGTATCGTTTTCAGTCTCTGGATACAGTTAAAGGCAGCCCCCACGGGGCTGGCAGGGGGATTCCTCTCCTGTGTCTCAAAATAGCAATGCATTGCGCTCATTCTCCTAAGCCAGAACGCATGGATCACCACTCTCCACAGGAGCCTCACTACCACAGGCAGAATACTTAGACTCCATAAATGTTTTATAACTCTATATTGCACCTGTTTCAGTATCAACAGAATAGCAATCCTAATAATGAATTCGATTTACTGCAGGGATGTGTATATCTTGAAATAGATTTGACAGAAAATAATAAAAATTACTCTAAGCTTCACACAATAATTGAAACTAAATACCAGATGGTATTATTTTTGCATTGACAAAAACATTCTGTCTCTGCTTCATGTCATTATAATAATATTCAGGATTGAAAATAAATTAAAATATTGATTACAGTATTTTCCTCTTAAATTCATGTGGAATTATTATAAGGATGTACCTGACTTATTTTTAACACAGAATGGCCAAGGAGCCATATAGCTATTCAAACGAAAGGGCAGAGACGCTCAGCCTAAGAACTAGGAAAGGGATTACACCTCGTTTTATTCTCCTCTCAAGCCTTTCAGTGCTCAAAGCTCGCAGTCAGGATGGCGGGGCTTGCTCTCACTGGTGTGCGTGGCCATCTCACCATATCAGTACGCAGAAGTCACAGCTTTTTCTCCTTTTTCAGTACACAAGATAGTTCAAACGTGTTAACTTGCAGGGCATTCCTTTCAATTCTTCATCTACCCGTTATTCAACAGCATTTTTCAAAGAGTGATAAACTCTGGACATTTTTAAAAGCACACTAAACCAAACTGATAGATTATGTTTTTAGATATAAAAAATACATATCCCAGTGCTGAGAATCATATGACTGGAAAGCTCAGGCTGAAGTTGGTGGGACGACACCAGAGTCGGAGAAGGGTGTACCACAGTCTACAGCAGAAACTGTAGGGAGGGCAAAAAAGTGAGCTGAGGAATGCGGAAAGCGCAGCCATGAAAAAAGGTATGGGAAACTAAGAGTAAGAAGGGAGTGGTGGGAAAAGACATTAACCCAAGGGAAGGACTACTTTTTCAAGAGAGAGGCCAATGATACAGCCAGCATGAAGCTAGGATTCAAAATTGGGCTTTTTCGTCCAGAAACTCGTTATTTCAGAGGGCTTCTCTCCTGTCAGAAGGTGAGGATTCAGAACCTGAACCATGCGGAAGGCAGAAAGGATTTCTATAAACCTTGGAGGGAAAATATTATGCAGATTGACTGCAGTGCCATGCCATAACGATGGATGGTCAAGATTACATCCTGCTATGATCAGACATAAAATACAATATCTAATTTTTTTAAAATTACAAGTTTATGGTCTGGTATAAAGTTTGGATCTCTCATTATACAAGCTACAGTCAGTCTCTTTTTTAAAAAATGCACACAAAACACTATAACTCAGCGCTGCAATAAAACAATTAAATATTTGTAATTTCAACTTTCCAAAAAGCACTAATGTCATACACTCTTAGCTAATAAAGTTGTAATAAATGCCAGAAGAAACTAGAAAGATGCCAGTATGTCATAAGTGAGCAAAATGAAACAGGAATTACCTATAATGAAACAGCTTTGAAGAAGCTTAGTTAAAATCAGAAGGCTTTCTTAGACAAAGTTACCTGACTCTGATCAGGATCAAATGAAGACAATTTATGCTCATTTAGACTGTTAAGCACTTCCTCAATCTAATTTTTGGGTTCAGAAATCTTTAGAAATTAATGATGATTTGACGTATCTTTTATCTGTAGAACTGTGTTCCCAAGGTATAAAATGCATGTTATGCATTACTCAGAAATTAAAGAATACCGCATTCAAAGACCTATGAATCGTGTAACTTTTCATTGATTAAAAAGGAACATGTATCTTTTCTGAAATATTAGGTTGCAGCTGTATCCCCATCAGCAAGGTTAAACAGATTTGTCTTGCAAGTACAAATAAGATGGTCCTGATATTCATCAAACATTCCTTTTGGGATCACAGGTCTGTGCTTTCTGTTAGCAGACATTCATTATGATACACTCGCTTGACAGATGAACAATGTCTGAACTGTCTAGTTACCATTCATTCTGAAACATCACGCTTGCTAAAATGATTTCCCCACGTATCTGAGGGCACAAGACACCACCTTAGCTCTTTTCTATCACGTTTGTTCTGTAGCACCCCTGGATAAAGGCACTGTCAGGAAAGTTGGCAGACTACCACTTTTTCTTGCCAATTTGACAGGACAATATGAGGAAGGAATACTGGAAAACCACTGCTTTTTAATGAAATAATTGCTTCTACAACAACATTTACAGTCAAAATATTGTCATAGTACAATATTTCTCCTCCTAGCATTCAAAAGATTTTTAATTGCCAAGACTTGAGTCAGTTCTACTTTTATGCATGATGTTCCAGTAATCAGGACCGTTCCTCAAGAAAACACCCCCTGCTTGGAATGGCTGCTTCCTTTAGAAGGGCACATTTATCCTCATCCTTGGATTTAACTTCTTTAACACTGAAAATGCCAGAGGTAAATCCCTGATTAACCCAAGTATATATGCAAAAATAAGCACGTTTGTATTAAACCTGTATTTTAAGAACATAAAAGGAAGTTGTTGCAGTTGAAGTTACACTTGCAAAATATTTAGTAATACAAAAAGTGTAGTATGTCAAAGCATCCTCATAGAGTTTGTGCAGAAAACTTGTTACATGTTTCAGGCAAAACATCAGAAATATAAAAATTACCTTTCAAGAAAACTGAAGGATACTTGATTAATACATTTGGGAAAACTATTGTAAAATCAATACCGTGATGAAGACAGCAAGCTTATAAGGACGCTTCTAGCAGCCTCTTCAATTTCACTTGACAAATTTATTCAGCAAAAAGTTGAGAGCAATGTAGATATTGTGACGGCTGTACCAAACTGTGAAGATACACGAACTACAGGAAGCACAGGCTTCAACAAGTCGTCATAACAAAGGAGTGAGTTTTACGACATTATTTGCTTAGAAATGTATTTAATGTCCTAAAATACGACGGTACCCTGTATACATCACTGAACGTATATTTGGGCGTACTTTTTACGGTGTACAATATGCCATTTCTTTCTTTAAGCATACCTTTTTCTTCACATGCTGTGTAAACCGTGCAGCCACTTTTCTAATATAAACTTAACTTACATAAATATCTATCATAACAAACATCAGCTTTCCTCTATTTTAGATACTACCAATGACTTAGCACAGTGAACGCTTTTAACTGATACTAAGCACTTTTGCACATCCAAATGAATCTGCCGTGATTTTTACGGTAACTATTAGATACACTTTGGAAGCAATTGGCCATAGGTGATTGCACAGCCCACAAACAAAAAGACATAAGGTGACTACGATGCAACAAACTCCTGACACTTTGATCTTAAATACACCAAGGGATTGCTCTGCTTCTTAATTTGCCATCGTTCATCTCCCATACAAAGCTTTGTTTTGCTAGGACTGACTGGTTTGGAAAGCAGCATTTCTTTTCTCTGCTGGAGATGCTTACCACGCTCACAGCAAGACGGCAGCAACGCAAGGCGACCAGCCTTCCCCGAGCCTCGTCCCTGCAGCCTGGAGGAGCCCGAACCCCAGCACAGCTCAGCTGGTTCCGCTCCCAGGCCCTGTTCAAACTTTCTGGCAGGCTGGGTCTGGCTCAAAAACCATTGGATGAATATCCCAAATTCAGATATTTTGAACTACTCTGCCACATGGCTTTCCTTCTATTTATTATCTCTCTGCCATTCTCAAAAAAATGTTAAGTGTTGTGAGGTGTATCATCACATCCTACCTTCCCAGTATGTTTGGAAACATTGTTATCATGATCCGATAGCTACAGAAATCTCATTCATGTGTGTATTTATATATATATATATATAGATAGATAGATACATACATACATACATATGCGCATGAGCAAGAAATGAGCATTTCTGTAATAGAATTAGAATATGGAGCTAGCTATACTCACAGGCAGCTTCCTCTAAATATCTAGTGATGACAGATTCTTGTTTTTCTTACCAGTCTTATAACTCATCTTCCCTTCACTCCAAGTGAAGCTTTTTTCTGCTGAAAGCATTCAAAGCAGGACCAAGTCTTAAGGCTTAGGGTTTTTTGAAATGAAGTCGTTAGAGAAATTAAACTATGTCATCCTTACTATTACATTATTTCTGCTTTACCCCACTGTCTCTCATCCACTTGAGCGACAGAAAAATGAAGGGATGGAAACAGCAATTTGTTTAATCAAATTTTCATTATTACTTGAATTTCAATTTCATTATCTGTTAATCAAGAAAGAAGTCTTTATTTCCTCTTGTGATATGAAGGGAGGGGAAGAGATTTGAAATGAAAGAAAAACTGGTAATGAAATATTGCTTAGAATTCAATATATTAAACTCTAAAGACTCTTATCCTAAACTTTCAGACTTCAGGTGCATACTATAACATATAGTTACTAAGAAATTAATAAAGAAGGTTTTAAGATTAGCAGCCTTTCCTGAAATGCTTTCATGCTGTCTTATTTACAGCAGTTCTCTTCTTTTATTACTCATTAGTGGACAATGCTATTTGCGGGGGAACTTAATTTTCATTGAAAGCATCTAATAAGCATGTCGCCATATGCATGAAATAAGAAGAACTAGAGCAAGATAGTTCCAACGTGTTTCCTGTAATGTGAGGTGTCAATCCTTCTGCAGTGATGGTATATCCATGACAGGGAAAGATTAATTAAGACACAGCTGTATTGGGCAAGACATCTCCTATCCTCTTCATGCATACCAGATCTAATCTTACCAATCCGACGCAACAGCTTCAGACCTGTCAAAAAGTGGCAATTAAATCATAACCTTCGTAACAGTCAAATGCCAATGTGGATTATTTGATGTAGATTGATATTCTTATCCCCAGTTAGCACTCCCTCCCTCATTTTTTGGTATGCAGCAGCCTGCAGTACCATTTTCACTGCCCTATTCTTACCTATTTTATCATCTAGAACATTTGCAAGTGTTAGTATTTTGCACATCTACCACATCTACCTTCTGAGAATGTGAAACGTACTTCAAAGGTTTAATAAAATTAGTCTCACTATGGCACTAAAAAGAATAAATGCACTGTGGCAGTTCGGCAGATAGAATTCAAATCACCCACATTATCTCCCCTAGGAAAGTAATGCAGCTTCTGGGACAGAATTCCATATCCTCTGATTTTCACTTTCACACCTTAAACCCAAGGCCATCTTTCCCTATAAATAAGCTACTAAAATAACACAAGACAGCTATTTGCAACTTAAACACAGATTTGTAAACCTCGACAGAATTCCCTGCCCATACAATCTGCTCCCTTTCTTCTGCCAATAGAAACAGAAGGAAAAATCCAATTCTACTTTTGAAATATCACAGATCAAAGCACTGCCTTGCGCTGCAACACAGAGCAACACGGGCTTTCTTGTCTTGAGGCACCTGCTAAGCACCTTTGACTGACATTTATTTTAAGGACTTTTCCCCTCTTCTTTATTGCTTTTTTCTTTTTCACCCAAAGACACAAAATGAAACAAAGGAGAAAGCAAGGATGAGTAGGTTGTTGTCATCTAGAGCTACACACATGCAGCTCTGAATAAAAGCAAGTGTAGGTTTTTTTTGTTAAAAAAAGGAACTGTATATTTTCACTAAGTAAAAAAATGTACACCTCTTTGTAGGTGAGACTGTATCTGATAAGGATGAAAGAGGTTCCCATGTGAGCCTGCTAGTAAGCTTTATAATAAAATAAAATTTAAATTAAACTAATAGGAACTCCCTAAGAAAACCTGAAGGGTCTTTCAACATACAAGGGAAAAGGGAAAGGCTCCATTGGAATTAAAGCAAGAACATGTAACTTTTTAAAAAGAGAAAAGTCTAAGTTTTCTAGGCATGACTGAACAGGACTCCACTCAGCCCTGTGGGCCAGGGCCTGCTGGCTCCTCTCTACCACATCTCTCGCCACCCAGCTCCGCGCCGGCTCCTGCCACCTCCTCTCCCTCGAGCAGCCTCACTAGCTCTCCCAAAGGCATCAGTGGTCTTCCCCCTCCCTTCAGGACATCTCCCAGGCCCCCAGTTGTCTCAAAAAGAGAATAATTTAACTCCTCCAGGAGGAATAAGCAAGCTTTTTTTTTTAATAAAGATTTGGGTTAAAAAAAAAAAAAAAAAAGTTTTCTTAAGCAGAAAAGCATCAAGTGGAGTGACGCACTCCGCTATCTATCTTTTACATTGTACCACTGCGTCAGATTTGGTCTGCGACAGTGGTACAAAGCTGCCTCTCTCTGTCTATTCCAGTCCTATCACCTGTAATATTTTCAAGAAAGTCTCCTGGGGCTTCTCTTTATTTACTGAAATTATAATATTTGAGGAAATACGGAGTTGTTCCTGCCATCTTTGGTCTCTTTTGGCTGTGGGAACATATTCTAACCAAAGCTGAAGTGTTCTTGACTAGATCACACAATCGTCAGTACAGACTTACTGAAAGCTGCTTCGTTCAGAAAATTCTGCTCCAACTTGTTACGCAAGAAAAAAGAAAGTTTTGTTTCACTATTTATACAATTTCCTCAATTTCCTGGCACTTACTGTACATTATGCACAGACCATCTTGAGGATTGAGTTCAATTAACACTCTCCTGGAAGGGGCAGGTCCTGCCCCCAGAGAGAAGGTCCAACCCCTTCTTCACCCCCAGCAGGTTACCAAGCACAGTCCAACCACACTGGGCATCTCGTCTCTTTGCTGGGCACAGAAAAAAAGATGATTCGCTTCAGCTAAATCACGTTCTGGATCCGGTGTATCATGGCTCTGCACAAACTGGTTTGACAGCAGAGGGGGAAAAGTGAGGTTGGAAGTGAAAGAGCTTCTTCAAGCAGCTTGGGCTTGTGTCAGTTCAAGAAGTGATTAAACTGCAGTTGGGGAAGGGCTAAGTGAAACTGAGAATCCCCAGTTCTGGATTTCCTTACAGTTACTTCTTCATAGCTCCATATTGTAATTTTTCCTTTTCATTAGTACTTTAAAATGGATTTTTTTTCAGAATTTTTATTTTTAACTGGAGAACAGTGGTCTACTTACTAATGAAAGGAACTAGAGCAGCTCGTATCTCCCAGTTGCTTTATTACCTTGGGAAAACTATCTAGTCACTCACTCTGTGCTTCTGCAGTTGGCTGCAGTCCTGTATATATGTGTGTGTGTGTATATATATATGTGTATATAGTCAGTGATTTTTTAAAAAAAAACACATTTAAGAATTTCACATAGATAACAGATTGACAGGCGTAAGAATCACACTGCAGGTTATCTGTTACACAGATGTTTTTATATACCTTCCCTGAACAACATTTTTGGGGGTAAGACAAGGTCATTCTGGATTATCAAAAGTTCTCCGGACAAATTACCATTAATAGTATTGATCCAGGATCTTCACACTTATTTATGCTTTCACACAGTTTTTCACATTTCCAAAATGCTATGAAGAAAGCAGCAATATTCTAGCTCAATGCAAGAACCTTGTAAGTCTTGATATTTTACTTTACAAAAGCAGGAATCCCTACACACACACACCAGCCATCCCGTACTGACTACAGTGCAGAGACTCACACAGCACAGAACATCACAAAATGTGCCTAAAACCACTAAGTGCGTGAAGAGTTAAAAATAAAAGGCAGTGGCTTTAATATAATAATTCTTTAAGTAAGTTCCCCAGCTGTATGGTATGAAATATATTTTGACTTAATTCAGGGATTCAAGAGATCTGTTGCCCTAAAATTGCATATTTTCCCTTTTTTTGCATAATTCTTGTTCATTTCCAATTCATTTAAGGAAGACTGCTTCCAATCCTCTGACATGAAAGTAAGGTAGCAAGTTAATTCAAATGGAGCTACATGGCAAACAGACTAACCACAAATGAACCTTTATCTGATGCCTGTTGAGTGCCATGTGTTAGCTAATATGATTTGACAGTATGTCCCTCTCCCTAGTGAGCATATACTCTGCAGATCTGAATATGTCCACTGCCTTTTTTTGGTTTGTAGACTTGTTCTTATATGCTCCCATCTGGCATATAAATAACAGAGGAAACTCTAAAAAAGTACACTTTTTGTTACAGAGATTTGTGATGCTCACTGTATCTTTTTTAACAGGAGGAATAAAACAGTTAACAATACGGACTTTTAAATTGAATTTTAAGATGTCAGTCAGCATCATCAGTTGATTCTTATTAATGAGATGATAGGTCTTATATTAACTCTATTACCCTTACAGGTTTATCATTTTTCTAGGTATTCTTCTTAAAATGTTTCATTTACAGCTATCTCTATTACTAGGTCTGTAACACTGTTGCATTCCTGGGAAACTGAATAGCTTTTTGTAACATTTTAGCTCTTTGGTAGTCATTTTAATCCACCACACTTCTATTTAATACTTTTAAATAATTTTACAGCTAGAGTTGTATCTTAATAAACATCTGTAACTTCTGTCAGGAAGTGTTTGCTTGAACGCATGTTGCATTACTTTTGCTGTGTTTATACCACAGTGATGCTTGTATGAGAGCATATGAACCAAAACCAAAAATGACTATCACAATCTGTCAACAGAATTAAGCACATTCCTATTTGCTGAGTAACAATGTCACAAGCAAAATTCAACCGCTTCTGAAGGAAATTCCTACAGCAACACTTTGCTGCACAGCAGTGGGGACAAGGCTACACTGCAGCCAAAGTTATCATCAAAGTAAGAAATACAACAAGCTTTCTGTAAAGATCACAACAAGCCCTCAAACTCTTAGTTTTAAAAATTCTACTGCTGAAAGAACTGGAGAAGAGTCTAATTTCAAGCCTATTTCCAAAGCCTATTTGCAAGAAGCTGGTATGACACAGAAAAATCTCAGAAGATACTCATCTTCTCCTGGACAATCTATGCTATGGCTCAGAGGAATCCCCTTGGTACCTCTTCTATCTGTATTAGCAGTGCTTATCCCAGATCATAAATTGTATCAGTATTTTCATTTAAAAACAGGATTAACACGAACTGCCACTTTGTAGACTGCATTGAATGGTTTTTTTAGGTAAAACATTTACAGAGAAAAGATTGCTTGGCATTAGCATGTGAAATTTCCATGTACGATAATGCTGTCCTATGCGTGTTGACCTCACAGAGACAAAACCGAGTCAGAAGGGTGAAATGATGAACACGCTGCTATTTAAGACTATTCATAGGGGAAAAAAAAAAAAAAAAAAAAAAAAGATGGAAAGAGCTACCTTCTAAACTGAACTCATACAGGGCAAAAAAGATGGCTTCTGTTGATTTAACCTAACAAGTGGCTACTTCCACTAAAGATCTTGATTATGAACATTTTGGTTAGGCTGCCTAATGCTTGCCTTCGCTGAATAGTCTAATACTTCATTAGTCACATAGTGTGACAGCATTGGGCTTTTTTAGCCTTGTAACTCCCATACACTAAAGAATAAAGATGTTACTTGATTCATTTAAAAACAAAAGAATACTTCCCTATCCAAAATGATTCATAAGCTTAAGTGTGACTAAAGGATGTTAACCAAACTTGTCTTACAAAAATTACATCTAAACTATTAAAAAGGGCTGATAACAGAGTGCTATGGCTGAAAAGCAGCTTATGTGCGTTGTACATTTGCAGATATATCTTTTCAGCTGAACCCTTTGATGGATTTCTCTGGCAGAACCACATACAGTTTGTAATGCTGAAAAGTCGGGTTAAGAGTCTCTCTTCTACATTAATCTGTCTTCAGACTAATTTAATACACTTGTAAACTAGAACATTAGTCATATCAATTAGGATGGAGATTTAAAAAAATTGTTTGGATAACAAAAACTAATTAATACTTTAGTCATTAGTCCGAACTATAGATCAAGGATGTCCCAAAGCAAACACTTGTATTTTTGAAGGGATCTCGGAAAGTGTCAATCCTTCATTACACACCACAAAATTCACACAGCCCACCTGACACTACCGATCCACCCATCTGCCTGTCCATCCATTCGCCCATCCGTCTTGAATTGGACACCTTCGAGACCGACTGCCCAGCAGCGCTGTGACCGCAGGGCCCTGCTGTTGGCTCTTAGTACGGTAAATACTGAGCCCCAAACCGCTGCGCTGCTAACAGCCTACGAATCACCGTCCTGGCCTCTCCAAACCCAAACAACAAGCACCCTGTTGCTGCTGATCTTCTGTCTGACTTAAATCGCATCGCTGTTGCTTGACCCCTTGCTCCCCTGCCAAAAAGCTTGCACTAACTTTAAATGACACATTTGTTTGAACTCTCATTTTTCTTAATTTTTCCCTGACAAATCTCCTACAGTCAGAGGGATACAAGCACCCGACAGAGTGATCGGCTGCACTCCAGTTCTCAACATCATGCTTAGCTGCATTTAGTGCCTGAAATGATGGACTGGCTGTGACTGGGCAGTCAAAAAGCAACCTATTTGGCTATACCGCAGAAGAACATTTGACGCACTTTAAATCATAATCATAAGTGCATTTATCCGAAGCTGCTCCCTGGTAAAGTATGCGCTTGCTGAGATTCAGCTAATTTTGCCATTTCTGCACCCTTGTGGGAATACACTTCTAAGGGATCTGCATCATGAAAATTGCTTGTACTGTTGCTTTGAGTGACTCATGGAAGAGGGCCAGAGTGATTAAGACTTTCACAAGCAGCAAAAAAACCCACAAACAACAACAACAACAACCACAACAAAACACAAAAAGCCCACAACAACTCCAAAGCCTATGAAAACATTGGAGAAGGACTTGAACAGAACCAGACACTTACACCTCTTCTCTTTGCGTCAGAAGAGTGACTAAAATTATTAACAAATACCTGCCTATTATATTTCTTCATTCAGTAATTTTTTAAACCCCTTTGTGTATACATGGCCAGAAGAGAAACAAATATCAGACAAAAAAGAAAACTCACTTCCATATTCAACTGGAAGGACTCTGTTAGGGGAAAAAAAAGGGGGGGGGGGGAATATTAACCACTCCACATTTCCCATTTTCCCATAAAGTAACATGACACAAGCTTGAAAATACTTTTTTTCAAGTCCTCTTTCAACCCTTTGAGCTTTGATTTTGTAGTACTATACGGAGAGCTGACTATTCACTAATTTTTTAACATGAATTAGAAGAGATCTTAAAATGTTATAAATATTTCTCAGATACCACTTTTCTATTTGAGGGCAATTATAACATCCCACAGGTGACTGCGATTGGGAAGATCTGTTTGCAGAGCAATCTTGGCTCCCCAAGCGGGGCAGCAAAGGAGGTGAAGCATCCTTGTTTTGAGCAAGAAGATTAGCCCTTTAAGACAGAGGCTGGTGATAAATAACTAATAGTTGGAACCTGAAGGCAGGAAACGTAAAATCTGTTCCACATCCTGAGCTCGGGCTGTGTTATACTTATACTAGACTTACAACGGAGACCTCTCTACACCTCCAGCCTCTTTCTGTGAAAGGCAGATACTAACACCTATTCGTCCTGTAGGAGCGTTATGAGGATCAGTGTTTGCAAGAACTTCAGCACCTCAGAATAAATTAATATTTATGCTGATAAGTCCCCTCAAATTTGCATGCTAAAGACATCTGGATGACATGTGAGTAGTACTTACATGATTGCAGTACTGATATATAAGAAAAATGACAGCTTCATAACATTTTTAGATTTTTTTCCAACTAATTTCATTTACTCCAAGGGCCTCTTTCTGTGTAAGAGGTGTATGCTGCTGTACAAAATATATTAAACCCAATAATAATGTTGTTTTAATTTATGGACAGATAATTCTGTTTTTTTCTTGCCATGATAAGGATTTATCATTTTGCTAACAAATTTGCATTCATCCTCACGCATCACTGAGGATAATTATGGAAATCAAGAGAAGAGTACTAGAATCAGCTATTTTGCAATCGCGGAGGGAGAAAGGACTATGACATAGTCAAGAGAGGAGAGTGAAGCAAAAAAAAAATAAAGATTAATAATTTAAATGACTATACATACTATTTATTCAAAATGTTCATAAGCATGGCAATAACCATAAAATGCATAAACTCAGAATTGTAGGAGCATCCTCAAGGATTTACCAAGGCATAAACAAAAATAATGAAGACACCTACAAGCCACAGATGCCAACCTGGTCATTTGTAAATGTGGCAAATACCTTACTATCACGGCTAACAGCTTTGCTGCTTATAGTGAGGGCTGGGTGAATGGTACAGCTTTGGTTTGCTCCGTCAGCTTGCAAAAAGTAAGCGGCCTGCAGAGTTTGCAAATACAGGAATACTTATTTTCAGTCCCAAATGATGGAAACATTCTCAGACAAAGCAAACTGACTGCGGGCAATCTGAACAGCGCCACAAAAACAGTAACAAGTCAAAAGCATATTGAAGTAGTCAGAAAAAAGGTAGGAAGTTTGACACAGTCCTTAATAGACCCATTCCTTCTTAAAGTTGAGAAATACTGCCAACACTGCTGTTTGCCATGTGACTACGTGAGACAGCACATCACATAACTGCTGTGGTTATTTAGAATATGTGCATCAGTATGTATAAACTCAATCAAGCATTTTAAGCAATACTGGTCCAAACCTGCAACCTGTAATTTTTACAGACTGGCTCTCTCTCACACCCAAATACATAAAGTACGACAGAAAGCACAACTCCCTGCAAGGCAGTAGTGCTATATCAGCTTGGAAGCAGCAAGGAAGAAGAATCAGGCCCAGCTGCTCCATAGTACAGAGACAACTGGTTAGTTGGATTTATCTCCCGCTTCACGCCAGCCTGAATACTCCACGGCAGTTTGCTGATTCTTTTAGGAATGACGGGCTTTATGCAGTTTCAGTCCTACTTCCCCTCTCAAAGAGTATCATAACTGCATCCGACTTCATAGTGACAACACCACTGTGAAAACAATATTACTACCTTCACGTTTTTTTCTCTTGTAATATAAAAGCATTAACAACTATAGTTTCTTTGAAAGTCCCAGACTTGCACACTGACACAGCAAATTGAATAGTAGCTCTCTAATAAAATGTTCTGGGATCTTTTAAAATTATTTTAAACATGCACTGTCCCCAGTATTCCTTCTAGTTCTCTTTTTCATATTCTTACTGCATCTGGTTTTATAGGATATATAGTTACATTCAGAGGATTTTCAGTCAGTGCAGATTTCCTAGACACTTTATATTTGATGCAGGCATGGTAGGCTACGAAAAAAGTATAAATTTAGATATTTTTAGTGAAAGGCAAAACCAAAACTTCAGCAATGTAATTTATTTGTAAAGTTTGATATTTTCTTGCCTTTGAAAACACATCTTTACCCCTCAAATCCAACCTGCACTTGGTTCCGTTTTAGATGCACTGATTTTTTTCTGAACTTTATTTCTGTTTATTGATTTATTTAAATAAGCGGGATTTTTAGGCATTTTAGCACTAGAAACTAAGACTCACTCTATACTGTCCATATGGAGTGCAGTATGCTTCTCCATTTTTACATATGAATATGAAACTTGACTGAGTTTTGGGAGGATCCTGGCACGTGGAGAAAAATCAGCTACACCCGAGCATTCCTTTCTTGCTTATTGAAGATACCCAAAATTGGAACAATTAAGGCAAATGGTAATTGAGGACTTCAAGCAATGAACATAGTGAGACACCTCCAGAATACAAATATCTGGGACAGTCTACCAATCAGACCATTTGGGGATCAAAGGCCCTTTCTAAAGTGTATTGAATCAAATTAGGATTGGGACTATATGATATGACTGCTCAGAAGAGTAAGGAATGGGCTGGGAGGTACAGGAGGTCTCCATCATTCATGATTCCTGATGGTGAGGAACAGCATTGCTGACATTATTGGGCTTTAATATTTGCTGGCTGGGAATGAATTGAACTGCGAGGCATCAACGGAAAAGGATTTCTCTTGCCCCATTCAAATCCTCAGTTCCGTTAATCTTTGATGGATTAGAATTATTTGGGGATACAAGCGTTCATCGATCTCTGCTCATACTATGCGGTTTTCCCTAAGATCAAGAAGTGCTAGGAGTTAACTGCAAAGCTGAACGCAGTGACGTGAAACAGCCGTTCTACCACGAGGGAAAACAAACACACACAGAGGTTCACGGATCTGGATCTGGGAATTGAACCTGTCTGCAATCTGTCACGCATTTGAAGAAAACCTTTTTCCGCTATGGCCTGATTAGCTTTAATTTAATCTTTCAGAATTCTTGTTTAAAATGCTGAAATCTATCATCTGACTGCATGTAACAGTGTACAGCTCTTAACAGTTTTATTTCCCTCTCAGCTTATTATAGGATCCCATTCTTGTAACAGCTACCAGATGAGTTAATAGGTAATAACAGCATTTAATTCCAGACTTCTAAACTTTGGGTCTTGTTCCCTGTTAGTAAAAATTGCAATGCTCAGGAAGCAGAGTGGTGAAAAAATGTAGCAGTAGGGTATGCAGTATTCGTTAGTAATTTTAAAAGGCTGTAAGAGACAGAACATTAAAAAAAGTATCAGTAATGGAAAGAAGACAGAACGGGAATATGAAGAGAGCGGGCTTCCTTGAATGTACCAGCCTGGTTCCGCAAGCGCTTCCCAGCGCTGCCTCACCCGTGCAAACACGCAGCAGCGATTTGCACTTCCTGAACCCTCCGGCTTGGACTGCACAAAACATTCTCGTGCTGTCTATTTTCTACGTTATTCCTAGCAATACAACACAAATCTACCAGAGATCTTTTGAAAAATCACCGAAGTCAGTACTTTCTCATATCATTCCAGTAAGTTATATATGGCATCTATGGACATACAACTTACTTAAAGACATTTGAAGTACAGATACTCTCAAAATGCCACCAAGGGGAATTTGGCTAACAGAAGGCCAGGTAAAATAAGTTTAAAATAGTTAGATAATATTATCCAAAATAAAACTTCATCCCTCCTTCTCTTCTCTAGAATTAAGGCTTGTTTGAAGACACCAAACCTAACAGTTGAAAAAAAGTTTCTTTCTCTTGGTTGAGTCAATCCCTGTCAATTTTTGTCAGACAATCTGGTTAATATTTTGTTCATTATTCAGCTACCTAGAACTGAATGGCTAACTGTTTAAGGGCTGGTTTTCCTCCCATCATCAAATGTTTCATTCATGAAGGCATTGCTTGTTTTTTTCACAGCAATTTATAGATGTATCACACTCAACTATTTATAAAAGAATGTTTAAAAATATATTACACTAGGTAAAAAATACAGTATATAAAGAAGTGTTACAGTAATCTGTAAGCTGCTTGAACTAGGAATGGCATCTTCCCATACATATTCCCAATGTCAATAATGAAGCACCACCTCATTACAGCCTTCAGACATTTCAACAAGTAAATGCCCAACACCTTCTATTGTCTCAATTTGCTCTATCCTTCAGCACTGCCATTGGTCTCAGATAGATAAAGAAGTCAGACTAGCTTTCTTATCCTACACATGCTATGAGATGCAACTTTCCTAGATTACTATAAAGAGCCAATTCCAAGTTTAAGAACCCTCCAACAAACAAACACAAAAGGTCTTGTACTTGTCCCTCTCTTTCAAAATTTGTGGGCAAAAGACATCTCGATGATTCTTGAACAACTGATGAGGCATGCAAATATATTTCATTTACAGATAACCATCAGAATATTGGAAACAAAGAAAAGAGCATAGAGTACAGAATGCAGATATGGTCTAAGATCAGGGTACTTCTCTTTCAGGAATAGGAAACTTACCCTACTAATGCTATAACTCTTTTATTCTTATGTAAATATAGGGAAAATGATTTTTTCCAAACTAACCTAGTATTAAAATTATGCAACCATGAACAGGGTTGGCAAGGGGGAGGAAGAGCACTACATTTGAAAAAAGGCTCCATCAAACATTTTAAGTCGTGCAGTTCCATCCTAGTGCACTTTCAGTCTCCTTCAGAGGCCAGGCCTGCTTCTTCAGCAAAACCAGACGTCCCAGAGAGGCACCTGGCTCAGAAGGGACATTCGAATTTACCGTAAGACATAGCACGATCACGGGACTGACCCAAAGGAAAAAAAAAGGGAACATGACACAATCAAACTGTTACAAGAGGGCAGCATTCAGCAGAGCTTGGTAATCTGTCTGCTCTACTGGAGAAGCAGCCAGAGGAAAGGTAGGATGTAGCTGGGCTTCTTAAGTGGCACATGGTATCTGTGTTTCAGCAATTTAATCTTGCCTTTAATTTTAGATGATTAAAATTAACTGAATATATCCTACTCTCAGTAACTGCTGTCTAAATTGCTTACCAGAATGTCTGCTTTTTTAATCTCTAGAATAGCATTATCAAAATCAGTCACTTATTTTTAGTGTCTCACTTTTCAAGCATCCAACTTGACAAGAATTTCAAAATGAGAAGCCTGTTTCCTCCAGTAAAGGATTATGTTTGAAAACACCTGTCTGGGTCATTAGCATCACTCATTTAAATACTCAGGAAGTAGCTTATGAGTGTTTTAATAGAGAAACCAAGTAACTTTTTACTGGATGACTTTCATATGAAAATATTTATTTGACAAAGACAATTTTTTTTCAAAAAGGTGTTATTTTCCACACAAGTTTCTCTCTAAGGTTTTTGGAAAAGAAGATGGAATCACTGATCAGAATGAGAGAGAGACTGCCTGTGACTGTGAAAATACCTATATATATATAAAATACATATTTTTATATACATATGCATGTGCGCGCGCACACACACACACACACACACATATTTTATATAAAGATAGATAAAATATAAAGATGTAAGAAACCCATTTTCAAATCTCTAGTTTGTCCAGTTTATTCCAGGATGGATAAATCTATCGCTTCAGCAAGTTCTGGAAATTTAATTATTATTATTAAACAAATTCTGACATTCCCATCAGTCCTACATTTTAATTATTTTCAAGGAAATACAAGTACACACTGCAGGTGTCTCTCATTTACAACAGAAAACATACTCTGGGGTTGGAATGGTCAGTACAGATTTACATTTTCATCTGTGAGATAATCCATGCTGTCCCTGGATTCAAGGCACATGCTATTGTAATCAGTGAGTAGTTTGTCATTGATTTAAACAGATTTTTGCTGTCTCACTTGGAATAATGGTGCTCATTAACAGAACAGTCGTCGTATTTTTTGAATGCACATGTGCCACCTCAGACTTACTTGTGCCTAGCAGTCACTAGACAAGGCGAGCTTAGCAGGATTTACTGCCTGTATTTAGATGATTAGGATGAAGAACTTTAAGTGCACTCCCTTGGGATATCAAGATTCATCCTGTGGAGATTCAAGAAAATACTTTTTCATAATCGCTAGTGATAATGTGTTTTCAGCAACTCGTAATACTACAAATGTTATGATTTTTCCACTCACGTACACAGTACTCAGCAGGAAACCACTTACCCGAACGTATGTCTCAGAATTCATTGTGTGATACCATGACCACCTAAGAAAAGGAGCCTAATGGACCTAATAGTTACCCTTGTAGTGCTGATTATATTCAGTTTTAAGGCAGACTGGAGACTCTGTCAACTAAAAGAGTAATGATGACCCAGCTATATGTCTGTGGTTGAAAAATCATTTGTATTTCTGGTAGCTTCTGGAGATTTTAGTAAGACAGACATAAAATCCTTTCTGTCTATGGCTGGCTGAGAAAATAATTTTATAGAATTAAGATCAGCAATTTGGCCAATGATTGAGATTTTGCTTTTTCAAACAACCCTCACTCCACAAGACAGTTTTAATAAACCAAGAAGAACATAATAACAGAAAAAGGAATATATGTTCAAAATTTGGGGAAAGAAATGGTTCAAGTTCCCAGCCTCAGTCCTGTCCCTTTCAGCAATTACATTGGTGACACCAGAAAGTTACTTCTGCTCCTTGCAATACCAGACTCCTTGAAATAAAAAACAGTTTAATCTTTTAAAGACTACTACGATAACTGTATCTCTGAGCCTGCATGTGTCTGAGTGATCCCTCATTTCAGGCATTGGGCCTTCAGCCATTTTCTCTCTTCAGGTAAATAAATGCATATATTTTTTTTTTCAGACCAAACTTTGAGCTGCAGTCCCTGAAGGCTTAAAGGTAACCTCAGGGGAGATCATCTTATTTTCTGGCTGTGTAAACATTTGTCTGTCTCATCCCTACACGGTACCTGGTAAATATTAGATATTTACAGGCACACTAAAATTACTTCTGTCTTGGCAACATTTTCTTCCTTAACTATAAATAAGCCATTCAGACAAAAAAAAACAAACAAACAAACAAACAAAAAAAAAAACTTTGAGGTTTGAGGGGTTCTTAATGTTCATTCCAATCAGTCTGTCACTTTTTAACAGTTCATTACACTTAGATTAGTTAATTGCCAATTGCCACTGCTACCCAATCAAGGATGGCGCTGTAGCCCTGGAGGCATCCTTTGTCCTGAGCTTTGCTTTGCATGGGAGACTGCTTATTTAGTCTATTTGTTTCTTCTTGTTCATCCAATTTCCCCTAAGAGAGCTGCTTCAAAACAACTGCTTTCATGAAAAACAGTCTAACAATCCAAAGAAGCTAGGAGTAATATTACCTCAATGATTAAATCACATGCAGTATTCCTAAAACTGTATAGAAATATTTTTGAATTATTACACAGTCTTTGGTATTTCCTCCTTTAAAAATGGCAGGAAGAGGTATATATGCCTGGCTCCATGGTACAAGACATCTTACTCATCAGACATACACAACGTACCTGAGAGCACGTTCAAAATCTAGCCATAAATACAGCTGTATTTTCTACAAGAGCAAGAAATAAGAATCGACAGAAGACAAAAAGCATGTTGGAAGAGAGACAACCTGTTTCCCAGGCTCAGTTTAGGGGCCTGGATAAGCTAAAGCCTGAAAGAATTGATTACGTAAGGGGAAAACAAGGTAAGTATATGTTGTTTTTAACTTTTTGCTTCCATTAAGCTCTATTTCGATGATGCTACTTCTAGTCACTGCCTTTTATATCAATCAAAGTTTAGGAGGAGAATTCCACAGCCATATCCATTCCTGGCTGGATGAGCTGAGGCAATTATTATTGACAAAGATGTGACACGTTTCTGCTCAGACAAACTTGCTTTTCCTTAGGAAAAGCACTCACAAAGCTACCAAGAAACAGGGCAAGACAATGAATGCATGCACAGATGCAGCTCGCATTAGGACCCATAATATTTACTTCTTCCTCCTACCTTCACAGTAAGCTCAGGGCTTTGCAGCTCTCATATACTACGCTGATAAAAACTAAGAAAACAAATTAGATGTACAAAACCTTTCTCAGAAATTACAAACGACAGAATTGAAGACTTTCAAAAGCAGAAAGTCCCAGTGATGACATGACTTTTGAAAGTCTTTACAAAACCAGCCCAACATAAGGACTCTGAGAAGAAGGGAATACTGTTATACAGGAAATAAAAGCAAAGAGTGGGGGGAATAGATTCAGAAGAAGAGACAAGAGAGAGGTTTAAAATGAGCTGGAGATCCGTGGGTACAGATTAGAGTTGAGTGAATCATACTTCTATAACTAGTCACTTTAGTAGAAATAATGAAAATATTTCTCTAACAGAAGAAAACCAGAGGCTTCAAACCTTACATGCTGTTCAGTCAAGGCAGAACTTCAGGTAGACATGACAGGGAGAGCAGCTAAAGAAGCCTCCAGCCCTTGAATGAGAGTCACTGAATCCTAATCTGTGTCTGCTGAGTGGGACATAATGTCTATGCAATTATTTCTGGGTCTGTCTTGGGGTGTGTGTGAAGCAATCCATTAAAAATGCTCTCATTCAAAGATGCACTGGCAAATACTTTCCAAAAAATTGAAAATAGGATGTTTTCATTAATGAAGAGATGGTAAATGGGCTCTGTATCAACTAACTAGTCTAAATAGCCTTATTAAGTAAAAGCCCAAGTTGTGGCCATCTTTCTAATTAACTTTACATTAGGACAAGGTCTCTTCTTCAGGCAGATCTGTACAGTAACGTTGTCAAGGATATGTTGCCTTGGCCAATGAGCAAACATCGTAACTGTCATACTGACTCTTCCAAACATCTGTACTAAAAATACAAAATTGATTATCATTCGGATGGAAAATTTACCTCCTGGTGAAGTTGTACACACAATTGTCACAGGTTGCCAAAGAGTCATGTCTACTAGTGATTACAAAGATCTTGAATATAGCCAGTATCAAGGCTCCAGAGCTTATGGAGCTCCAGGATGAATGGCAGAACTATTAGTACAGACCTAATTTCTATTTAGTAACGCTGCTAAGGATTGTTTAATTTTGCTGCTTGTGTTGGCATTTGTGTTCCTCACTCACGGCGTTAGCATCAAGAGTATTAATTACAGAAGTCAAATACAGTAAGGTAATAAATGCTTAGGAAATTCTCAGGTCTCTCAAAGTAGAACAGAAAGAGTATTAGGATTTTTTTCTTATGTTTAATGCCAATTAATAAAGCATAGTTGAGGTTAATGATAGAATGCAAATGCAATTAAAATTGTTTTAATAAATTATTATTATGGTTAGTATTTGCAGTATGGCAACAGTGTGTACCACTGTGGTTGTGCTTGACACTGGTGCTCATTATAACAGATGATGTATCTTTACGTACTGTAAGTAATCTACACTATTTACTCAGTGGCTCACATTGATTTCCTGCCTTAAAAGTTTCTGTCACTATATTTTAGAATAACTTTAAAATTAAGAAAATATTAATATAATAAAATGTGATATAATGAGCAGGAGAAAGAAACAGGTTCTAAAAAAATGGATAAGATGCTGCTCTGTAAGTTGACCTTTCAGAAATATCTCCTCTCTTCACCGATTTTCAAAAACAGTGTAAAGGCAAAATTATTTTAAATTACAGCTTGTAAACATAGATATAGGTAGTTACAGCTAAATGTAAGTCATATTTTTGCCAGCTACAGTTTTGCTGTTATAATGTAGAATAAACACTTAAGTTAAGGTTGCATGACAAATACCATTCTGCCCTGTTTTTCAAATTCTTGATTCAGAAATTTTTCAAATGCCATGTCACATTTTCTCCAAAGATGAAACTGTAATTCTCCAAGAAATACTACATAGGGACAAAAGGATAAATTCCTGTTCAAAGGAAGATTCTTCCCTACAAAAAAAAGTTTATGTAAAACACCACCACCAACAACAAAGATGTTCTTTTCAGAAACAGATCTTGCTTTTTTAATAGCTTTAACCATGGAAAACAGATGAGGATAGAAAACTGAAATCTGACATAAAAATAACTCACATGGAAAAAGGAATGCCTCTGAGTGTTTCATCAAAGATTGGTTTAGATCTGACGGAGAGAAAAGCTTTTGAAAAGTGCACTGTCTGCATACTTGTCTGAACAGGATTTTCTTCTAAGCTTTTAAAGCGCACAGCTAGGGAGAGCTGCTCTGTATGCAAGTGTACAGCTAACTCTGCACATATATAGCAAATATAAAGCCACATAAAGAACTGGTTATCTTTCTGACTACTGTGCTCTTTGCTCAGCCAAAACCAACTTCCTTTTTTACTATTTTATTATTTACAGCAGTTAGGGAGTGAAGGTTGCTGAATGGGGAACCTTATGCTTTCATTTCCTCTGGATTGCTTTTACCTTTGCATGGCTCTGGAGCTGGCTCCCTTTAACTTCTTAGTCTAATCTTTTCTTTTCCTGTTTTTAGATAGACTCCCTTATAGACGTTACATTAACACAAATAAAATATAGCAATTGTATAAAGAAAAATGGTATACAATGGACCCAGGTGGGACATCTCTTGTTGTATTATTCTGGAATATTCCCCCCAAATATTCCAGACTATTGCCTGAGAAGATTTGGAGCTCTCAGGTGATACTGCATATCACAGCATACACAATATAACGTGAAAATGGTAGCTGAATTCAGAGCTGCTAGAGCGGAAATGAAACACACAAGCACTCCCATGGGAATTTTGCTTCCAACTTTCCTGTGATTAAATTCGAAATCTTAAAATGTTTTTTGAACAAGTTTTGGCTCTCTTTCATATTTATAGATCACATATCTCATGAGATTAAAAATCACAAGCATCTGCTTTGGTAAAGTTATATGCAATAACAGTATGATGATATGATTTGCATGCTTTTTTTTTTTTAATACAGAAATGCAGACTTTCTTTTGAAAGTAAACTGATAAAATCCAAGAAGGGACAGTTCTCTTTCTTGGTATAAAATCAGGTAAGACTGAGAACAGAGTCTTGGTTTCATTTCCCTGATTAATACAAAAGCTTATTAGCTTAAGCAATCTTCAAACATTCCAAGAGACAAACCGCTTATACTGCCTTCTTTTGCTGCATCTGTGTTTTCAGAATCACAAAGAAGAGCTTTTTTGTTTTCAATTTTTTCATTTCTCACAGCAAGAAGGCGGGACGGGTTATTATTATGTTGGTATGGCAAATATATAACCTATCATCAAAAGCCGGTATTGTAGACTGATAGTATTTGGAAAGGGTTATGGCTTCTAAAACCACTCACTCACATTACTACTGGAACAATATTGTTCTCCCTAGGAGCAAGCCGGAAAGCAATAACAGAAACTGTTGCATTTTATATTACTTTTATTTCTACTTAACAGCATTAGTTGTGAGAGGTATTTGACTTTTTCTTGGTCTGACATCAAAATTTACATACATTCCACAGGAAAATGTATCTCCTGTTTGAGAAAATTATTTTAAAATGAAAGACCAAACAAAACTGCCTGCCTTATTTTTCAGTCTCTTGTACCATTTTCTACTACAAAATATAAAGGAAGGGGACTTTCAATATTAAGAAATACTTTATTTCTTTAGCAGAGCAACTATTCCACTTCAAAGGAGCCATTTACAATCCATTTTGAGCTATACAAGCACCATTTCCTTTAAAAATAAATAAATGCACTGTGGTGTGTCTGTCAGAGTGCTGCTAATGTGAAGAGAGTAGTGTAGGCTTACATCAGCTGAGGATTTGAACTCAAGCATTTATTATAACTATCTCAGGCTAGATTTTCTTACCTTCAGGTGGGCTGAGCCGCCTCTTCCTTTGCTGTTTGCAGAGCACAGGGATAAACAATAACTACAGAATCTGCCTTACAACGTTAAGGACGTTTGAACATGTATTTAGCCTGGTTTTCCAAGGAAAAAAGATTTCTATGCTCTAATATCTTGGCACAACATTGCTCAATTTCAGTCAAAATGGACCAAGAGCCGGGGGTCTCAAAAACATTAAATTTCCAAAGAGAAACGAAAACCAGTGGATAGCTGAACACAGAGGCCCCGTTTGCATCTCTGTGGATGACAACAGAGGGTAACTTACTCCGGAGGCACCCGAGAACACGGACTGGGTGGCTAATGAACCACAGACAGAGCGGGCAGGGTTATGAGCTACAGCATCTAACTCTTGCACAGACACACAAAGCATGGGAGAAATGGGGAAAAAATGTGAAAAGAGGTGCAGAAAGCAGAGTGGGCACAGCAATTGAAGTTCTATAAGGACACTGAGGGGACACTATAGGTATCACCTATGTATCGCCTTCTGTGGCACCACCCCCTGAAATAGCTGCGCCGCCTCGGGAGAACTCCCACGAAAACCAGGTTATGTCAGTGGCCTTTCTATGCCCCAAGGCTTCTGCAGACGGCTAAATTAAACAAAAAAAAAAAATGAAATAGGGCCACCTTTCCCTCACACTGTAACCATCACAAAATTGCACATTGCCATGAGCACCCTGTTACCAAAGTTCCTAAGAACTTCACCTTCCTTTGCCAAGAGGGAAGCTGAAAATGGAGTGCAGCAGCACCTTTCACAGCCAGGACACCCAAAGTACACTGATTACCATAACTAACAACAGCGACAGGCCTGAGGTTTACACTGGATTTACAGTGAAACTGTTTTTTGAGAAGCCTTTTAGATTTCTTGCATGTTTGAGAAAACTACGTGTGCCATTAAAATATGCACTTGAAATGCAATGTATAGAGAGATCTATTAAAGCACATATACACATATCAAAATATATCACCAGTAGATAAAATATATAAAAACACAGTCTTCATGTTTTTAAATAACACGTTTTAGTTCTAGTCTCTTGTGTTAGTGGAATAATAATCCTTTCACAAATGAGAGTATTTTGTTCTAATTCTTGAGAACTGCATAAGAACATCTGCTGATACCAAAGTAATTTTAAGAAAGTGAAGCAATAGTTCCAGCACTTCATAGCAGATCAGTATTAGTACGTAATAAGCCAAAAGTCATAGTCAGTATTTATTACAAAAGTGATTAACTGTACCTTGAAAAGCACCGGCTCCTCAGGAAGAGGGCTGACCGGAAGTGAGGTGGTACTGCTAGCTGGACTCATGTCTGTACTCTGAAAGTAAAGCACACAGCAGTCAGCACTTCCAGTTAAGCTTTGGGTCTGAAAACCCATACTGCTCTTCCATGCCTTTTATGGCATTTTCGTTCTGAAAAAAACAGCCCTCAAAAACAACGCTGTATGTATTAAAACTAGAAGAAGATTCAACAGAACTAAATTGGCAAAGCAATTGCAATCTATACTGTATCTTTAATCAGTAAAAGATTAAATAAATATTTTACTAACGGATAAGCATTTTATATTTTCTGTATTTTCAATTAACTCTCCTTTCAAAAATTGTGTCTACAAAAGCATAATACAGGAGGATAACTGAGAAAACAGAAATTATTTCATAGAGAGGAAACTACAACTTTTTTTGATGTGTTGATACAAAATCATACGGCAAAGCTAATATGAAAGCTATACATTACAGGAAACAATTTGGATCAATGTTTAAAAAAAGATTACCTCAAAATGAGTCAATATATCTTGCAAATAAAAGTTAACATATGTAAACATACAGTGAACAGCAAAGCTAATCTGAAAATAAATTAGTATACCTCAATGGAGGTATCTGGACACAATGTCTGAAAGACTGATCTAACTAAGAACCTAGTCTTTGTGAGGCGATATTTTAGTAACATACTGATTGACATAATAGTTACTTTTACAGATGAGAGAGCTCTAGAAAGCAGTAAGAAAATTGTGTGCATTTCTGAATGGTAGCAAGACTGTGAGAACAAATCTAGATTTAAGAAAAAAAACCACAAACAATATCAAAGACTTCTGGAGAAAACTAGAACACACACTATCTGTTGAGAAAAAAAATTGTCAAGAGGTAAAAGAAAAAAGAAAACTTATAATGGAGAGCATAAAGAACATGTTTGCAGGAATAGCCAGAAGTATATTTCCTTTTCATACAGCGGCATTGCACTGCAGAATGATTTAATGGCTTAAACTTATGCAATTAACTAATGAGGTATCTGCTCTCACACCGCGATGAGCCTATACGACTCCTTCGACGAGCACAGATCCCGCAAGCCAACAGCACTGCTGCACCCACGAAGTTGTAAGGACGCACGCAAGAGAGGATTCGTACGCAGAGATAACACATCGTATTCAACTAACTAGTGCAGTGGAAAAAAAAAAAAAGATAAAATTTGGGACACCAAATCCCTTCCTCAGATCTGAAATAGAGGGCACAAACTTCCAAGTTAATACCTACTGAGAAAATTGAGAAGAATGAGTTTAGTAAAATAGGTATCAGTTGCACTGTATCTGAAAGAAAAGACAATAGATACTTTTTGAATGAAAGGGATGTTAGTAAAGAGAAAGCGAAGGGTGATGTGGTAATTCTCTTCTAGGAGGAAGACAGAGGTGAGCAGTTTATAACCTGTAGAAGCCAGAGCTTCTTTGGGAATAGGGAAGATTATAGTATGTCAGAAAACCAATATCTCTGCTGAATCCATGGCTTTGGTAATCAGTAAAGTTACGAATTTTAACACTTCGACTTCTGAGCTTTTTCCTCACAGAAACAGAAATCTACTATTCATTAAAAGGAGGTGAGACACAGCTCTTTCAGATTAAATTCAAAGCACAGTCAAAACCGGAGACCTTCTATTTGAGACTAGTCTGTCTAAAAAGCAGTCAGTTCAGCTGCACATAATTTGTCTTACAAAATACACGGAATGAAAAAAAAACTAAAAGAAAAAAAAAGCATCAAGTAGCTGCTTTCCAAACCAAACCAAGCACCCTAACATGCAATGAGAAGCGAACAGGAAGACAGTCCAATCTCTGCTTGAAAGCTGCAGAGCAGATTGGTACCTGCTCGGCTCTCCACCAGCTGCAGTTTCTGCAAATTCTCAAATACAGCTACAACCTCAGAAAGGCCAAACAACCCCGAAGATGCCGAAATTGCTTTGACAAAATTCCTCAGAGCACATCCACACAACGGCTTCAGAAAAACCTGAGGCTCCTCCGTGCTGGCTGGCCACGAGCCAGCTCAGGTCTGGAAGCCGGCTGCGTGGCACCGTGCCCGAACGGTGCGCTCACAGCGAGAGCTTGGCCACAGCGACTGCACAGCTCCCGGACCGCAGCCGGTTCAAGTCTGGCCAGCTTGGGGCCCTGGCAGAGGAGCTTGCAGCCAGCTACGGCTGCCCACATATACACACGTGCAGTGGTCCCTCCAGTAACTTCAGCAGTGTTCGTCCACAAGGAACGCACAACAACTTCTCTGCGAGTGTGAATTAATTAAACCCAGTGGTAGAGCTTATTATAGGAGAACTGAGAGAGACAGTATCAACAGGGTTGTTACTATTAAAGCTATTAAAAAAAAAAAAAAAAAAAAAAAACCTCTCCAAACTAATCACTGCTTTGAGAGATATTGTCAGCTTGCCCTCCTGAAGGGACATATTAACCTTTTCAAATTATCTACCACCAGCCATCTAGATTTACCAGCCACAGGGTATTTGTCATAATCACATTTTGCATTCTAAAGCTCCTCATACATAAAAAATCCCCCAGAACTGTGAGGAATTCATCCAAGGAGGACTTCTTATCTGACATACCGTAACGCAATTCTGTTCTCAGAAAAGCAAAGAGTCTGGCTTAAACTCAATTGATTTCAGTCATAAATTACCTAGAAGATGCTACACCATTAGGCTATAATCCTGTGTTAAGTATCATAGCAGATGTTCAACATCATTCCTATCATAATTACACATATTGGGCAAAACAGAGGTAAATTAGGACATAGCCTAATTTTGCAGTACCTAGCTCTGCAACTGTAGCATTCTTTTAATGTGTTTTTAATGCAAAATGATACTGTCACTGGGTTTTGTAGACTGGGCTGTTTACCCAGGTTGCTGCAAATCTCTTAATATTTTAAACGGCAGAGTATATTGCAAAGTTTTAATCACCTAAGCTCTATTTTTACCCCAAAAATGTCTGAATATCAAACAATTGAACCACTTCCCAGAACAATAGTTGAGAAAATAATGTCTTGCTCATGACAAAAAAGAGCAAAACCACTTTTCCTTAACTAGTTTTCTTATGAACATCATAAACTAGCACCTTTTCTTCCTCTGCAGCTGTGTATTAGAATCCAGCAAATGGACGTTAGACATTTACAGATAATCGTTCCAAGATTTCAGTGACCATGCTTGAGGTTTTTTTCTAATTCCTAGAGCTGATCAGCCTAAACATACATCATCCTCACTGTGCCACTGAACATGTACTATGCAATCACTGCTAGGCAGTGGTAATCATTAATCCTTAGAGAGAAACATTAAATTGTGATTAACTATCAGGAGACTTCTGGAGAATGAGGCAAACAAAGGAAGAAAATAAGTCTCGGACAAGAAAGGACCCCCACAGCAGCTTCCCGTTTGCTGACGCAGGATGAAGATCTTGCTTGAGGACAGAACCCCGCCTTTTTAGTAGGCTGAAACAGAAGGAAGCTCTTTCCGGCGTTGCTTTCAGGTAGCTTTAGGCTTGGTGTCATTTTGTTTTCTTCTACTTCTGTAAGTCTGTCTCAGAACACAGGAACCATTTCATAAATCTGCAGGCTGCAGCAATGCAAATTCACTTGCTAATGGCAATGGTCATCTAGGGTTAAGTGTGAGAAATGGGGCAATGGCACATCCCTGCAGGGGCCGGCAGCCAGCATCACAGGGAAGTTCGCCAAGCAGCAGGGAGACAGAGATGCTCTCTGGTTTGGAAGCTGTTGAGGAAGGAGAACAGTTCTAACACCAAATACTACTGAGATTGTCTTTAGTCCAGAGGAGGCTGAACCTTGAGTGTCTCCACTGATACTGTGACAACATCCTTGTTTACAAGTATCCTGGTCTGCACGGTGTGTAGGTACAAGGCATACAGGCATGTATACAGTCATAACTGACTACTTTGCTAACTGCTTTTGCCTTATAGTGGATTCCTCCCACACACATTTTTTTTCACACAGGCCCTTCTTAAATCCTGAGGCTACCATAGTGACACCATTTACTAATACTACTATTTAGACACCACTATTTTTCATACTTTGGCATGTTGCATAACACACGTAATTCCTGGCACGGTTGTGATCCCGCTGCGTAAAGCACAGTCATTCTGAATGCCCATAAAAGCGCCACTGATATTTGACCTGAGAGCACACCTCACACAACGCGTGAGGCAAAGCAAGGCCAGCGCAAGGTTTCTCAGCAGAGGAGGAACGCTCCACTTTGCAACAGTGGCAAAACGGTTCCTTCAGGACCATCCGCCCTGCGTGGTTGAGCCCCACGAGACACGCTTGACCCCTGCAGGTTCTTCTCAGCCCCAGAGTGAGACTAGTCCGGACCTTCAGGCCCAGGTCCAGTTGGGCTGGCCTCCACCTCTTAACCTCTACCTAACTGAGCATACAGGCTCCTTGCTCCCAAGGCAGGGCTGTGCCCAGTGCAGCCAGTGTTATTTTCTTATCTGATTGACTGGAAGTGCTGTTCTCACTTGCATTTCTGTCCACCACCCCATACCTTGCCTACATTATCTTCTCTTTACAAGGGCTGAGATTATTTCCTCCAACACTTCACTAGTCAAAATGTTTCAGCTTGAAGCAATAACAAAATCTTGTTATTTGACAAAATAAATTACTGAAGAAAACCTATTAAAAAGCACATTCCATTCTGGTAAAATGTAGTCATGTTTTCCAAGCAGAATACCAGATCAAGAATATAAAAATACATGTTGTTAAAACCACGCTTCTTAAAAAAAAAAAAAAAAAAAAAAAAAAAGAGTAGCCATCTTCCAGTCTTTGGGTCTTCAACACTGATCTTTAAATGAAAACAGCTTCATCTTATCTCATAAACTGGGATTTTTCTAGCTATAGAGTCTTGCCTTTAATCTGTAGGAAGAGGCTTATGTATCAACATTAGTTAACTGTGCCATAAAATATGGACCATACACTGTATATCATCCAGTGACAGAAGCCAATTTAGTTTGCTACAACTGCTTTTCAACAAAAGTAAACACTGAAATGATAGTTGGCAGACATTGACTTCTCTGGAGATCAGTATCACAATTTATTGATCCAAGAAGTTAATGCTGGCAGAGAAAGCCTTCAGTGGATATCAGAGCTAGAGAACAAATAAATCCTTATAATAACTAAAGAAAAGAAAGGACAATCTGTGTACTTTACAGCTTTTTCTAAGGAGTAGGGGATGAGTGTTGAACTTACTTCCAGGGCAATAGTTTTAGTTGTACCATTATGTCACAAAGTACCATTTTATAATCTAGAAATTGAGTACGACTATGATATTAAGTAAGTGCAGTCAGCAGCTGAGTAATGACATTCTGACACACTGAAAGTAATCAGAGAACTATAAATGCCCAGTTATTAGCGGATCTACGGAGTATCTTTATGAAATATTGTGCTTAAATATCATTACTTCCTTTTATCAACAACAGAAGTGAAAAAGAAGGTGAAGTGATTTGCTCAAAGCTACAGAAGACTGTTAAAAACAAAGCTGGAAGGCAGGAATTCACCAAGCCCAGGCGCTCTGGTTGTTCATCCAGAGTGTGCAACCCTCCCCTACAAGCTTTTGGAATGCTGTGATTTCTGTAGTTTTTACATTATTGAACATCATAAAGAAACTTTGCTGATACATAAATTTCCTGCAAATAAAACAACTATAAACAATGGAAGATAGCAGAATTAAAATTACTTTTGTTAACAAAAGTACCAGATATATGAAATGAGCTTTCTACTATCTTGCACCTGAATAACCATTACAGAGAAATAACCTCTAGAGTATGGGAAAAAACATTCAGAAAATTTTCTGAGTATAGTTTTATGGGCTTCATTCTGGGTAAACAAGACTTAAGTTCCCAGTGGCTTCAATTAGAATCTTTCATGAGTAACAACATCAACAGAGAACAGGACTCTCATCTATTTAATATCTAAGGATATTAAAGATATTAAATTACCTTTGTATCAAACATTGATAGGGCTTGTTGTTTTAATAGCCCTAGTGCTAAAATACAAACTATGAACCCTCAGTGCTCACAAAATTGATTGGTTATGCTCACTGTGGTTAGTTGTGAACACTGTGTGATCAATTTTAATCAGTCTTCCAGTAACAAATGGGTTTCTATAACCCATGAACTTAAAGACAGGATCTCTTGTTTTTACTTCCTTCTAATTACAAAGGAAAGAGAAACAGATACCACTCTGATACCAGATGTATCTTTCGCTGAACATCCTGTTACCCCACATCTCTTCAGCTTGAGGAAGCTCTGAAAAGGCTGCCTGATCCCCTCCAATTTCAATAGCCTCTCCAGGCACATACCTTGCTCCAGAAGAGGACGGTCTGGACACCTCGTGCAATGCAGGCACGAGCAGTTGTGACTATGCTGAAGACTCAAGGCTGCACTGAAGCAGTACTGCAACTCTGGGTGAGTCACAGGGGAAGAAGCGAGTTAACAGTGACCAAGATGAGAAAGGTAACTATTCGGTGGGTTTTAGCAAATGCTACAATTGCCTGATATTCGAGCTAGAAGCACAACAGAGCTTTTACTGTTATCACTATCTTTTCCTATTTGAGCACTGTCATGTCCGGAATTGCCTACAGCTAAACAGATCAGCACAACTGCACTCCAAAACCATATTCAGTTTCTGGGTTGTCAGGATGTCACTTATCTTCTCTATGGTTTCAACTTCTAAATTCAAGTTGAAGGTTGATTAATAGAATTCAAGTCTTTCACTTTTAAAAACATTCAAAATGAATGCCACACTCATACTTTCAGATAAATTCAACTGAAAAACAAAACACAACTACAACTCCCATCCCACCACATCCAATTAATCTTCCGCAACACCTCCTTTTCCCTCTCATTGTCAAGGAATGGAAGTGCATCCTTTAAACATGTTTATACCTGTTTCCTAACACATTTGAATACAATCTAGATGGTTTATTTATTTATTATCCCATTTCATTTGTCTTTCACTAGTAGGTATAGTTGATTATACTTGTGAATTACTAATACTTACAATTATCAGCTCAGATATTTGAATTTATTACTATTTCTAGGTATCTCCCTGGTACAATGCCTACAGACTGTTGCTGCCATGGCTTAGAAGGCCAAGTTATCACAGCTCACATCTCAGAGACACAACAAAAAGTACAGTTGCTATGACTTTCTGCTGCCTCTTTTCATGCTAGCATGTGAGGTGTGGATAGCCAAATAAGTTTTTAGTGGTTCAGTTATTTACCGATTTTTAACCAACGCTTCATATACAGGCAGACAAATTAGACTCGATTCCTCTTCTTAGAATCTAAGGAAAGCTAATAACCTGAGCTGTGAAATGTCAGTGCAAAATTGCAGCTCACTTAAGAGCAGATGCTGATCTGTCACCTAGCAGTGCTTATACATCTAGTACTGTTTGTCATAGAAGACTCGGAGTCCCAAGCTCACAGGCAAATACATTAAATGTAATATTTTGCACATTAAAGTAAGAAAGGAGAGGATGAAGGATATTTTGTTGATTGCTATTTGTTTCTACTTTGAACAATAGTCAGGAAGATGCTCCTTTAGTTTATTATTTAGGGTATAAAGCCCATAACCAACCAGCAATATAAAGACTATATAACCAGTCCATGATTTGTTGCAGCGCTACAGTGGCTAAAACTCAGATTATATTTTCACATTGTTTTCTTTCTATACCATTTATTCACAATATTTAGATGTTCTTAATTAGCTGTCTCCTCTCTCTTTATATTAAATGAGGAAGTATAAGAATACAAAAGTACCAGCACTAACCTATATTACTAGTATCTGTCTTTCCATACCTGAAAGTAAAAATATGAAAATACTTAACATAAAACACCTTGTGGCTGGCACAAGGAGAACTCCTTACTAAATATGTTTTTAGATTTGCAAATTTAAAGATCATAAAAAGCTGAAATTAGGCTCCGAACACAAGTGCTCAGGAATTGGAGGGTGCTGACTTGCAACTGAGCACAAAGAGAGGAGGGAAGAAACTTCTTTTTTATGAGCATATAAATGTACATGAATGTGCTACTTCCCTAAACAAAAAACATACACAGCACTAGGTAACTAATGGAGTTATACAATGACAAACATTTCTTTCTTTGTTCTCTTTATTCCCTCTTTGATTTTTCATTTCTTACCCTTCCTGTTGGTCTTTATTCCTAGTTTCCTCCACAAGACTCCTAATAAACAGCAACACAAGTTTACTTGGGCAGATACTTCCACGGCATCTAGAGGTTAGATGAAGGGTCCAATTTGATGTCCATTAATTTCTAAGGGCAGATTACCTTTACCTTCTCAAACAGCAAATTGAATTCTAGTTAATATCTAAAAAAATGCCTGTTCACTTCTATCTGCAGGCAGAACGTAATTTTGAAAGTAATTAGGACAATGACTTTGGGGTTAACATCGTCTCTCAGTGAAAAGCACTGCAGGATCATCAATGATTGTCACTGTGAGCTCGGACTGTTACTGTGACACATTATATTAAATGCAATTCTGGTCATATTTTTGTTCTAATGAAAATGTAGGGTTGCTTTCTCAGACTGCAAACACTTTCTTTGCAACACACAACACAGTGGAAAACTGATTTCCTTGAGCAAAACTCTAAGCTCTGCTTCCTCTTAAGTTTCTGTTGTTTCTTTCATGCTTCATTGACTACCCTTCCCAGCCTTGACATTGTTAGTGTACATTCTCCACCAATAACATCATATAACATCAGCTTTTTCTATTCTTTCGGCAGTCAGCTGACAGAACTAGGTACTCTCCTGGGATTTAAATCTGAAGGCTGCCTGTTTCAGTTCCTTTTCTTTCCTCACAAGAGATCTTTTTCCTCATTTTAGGTTTAAATGCAAGCATTTTTAACTCAAATTGTGTTCAGTTTTGTAGCAAATACAAAGGTTTTTTCGTGTGATAGCTTCAGTGATGTCTTTTTTCAGTGACAGTCATAAGGACATTTTATTCGTCCAAAACCTGCAACCTGCAAGCTTAAGCCCTAAAAGTAACCACATTGATACTTCTTAATACAGTCATAGCCTGATTCTGGCAGAAAATGTCTGCATCAGCCCAGAGACTGTATCTGTAAAGTAACTCCACCCTGGGGCTCTCTCAGCCCCCTATATCTTACAGACCCATCAATTTTCTGCCCTTCCATATACAGTGCTTAGACAGGACATAATTAATTAATGAATCTAAAAAGGATCAAATTTTATAACAGAACCATCTCTTCCTTTTCCCTCTTAAACATTTATGTGTATTCTGCATCATTAATATGCCATGACGTATTGGGACCAAGACACACGCTGCACCCCAAAACAATCAGATATTAACACAAGTAAGAGGTTCACCTACAATTACTTTCAATAAAAACATACACGAGATACCCATTTATATGCTTCTGGACGTGATAAAGTAACTGTCTTTGTGGGTTAGGAAAGAACTGCTCCTGAAACAGGTTGTTCTGTAAGTTCCTCTGAAGTATCTGCCATTGCCAGGCAGAGATTCAGGTACCATTCTCAACAAAACAGTTTCTGTACTCACATACTAATACAATCAACTGTTTTCTTTCCATGGAGCTCTGAAAGACGTCCATCATGTTCGTAAGTCTCAAAGAGAAATAGAAATTAATTTTTCAAGAAAAAAATCTTCTTGCATTTTCTATTAAAGAATATTTTTTCTTTAATGTACCCACTTTCTCATCTGCTGAACTCATGACAAAAAAAACGTTTTATGATTCATTACATCTCTTTATCCATACGTAATATATCCAGACGTGATACCTGCTGCGACTGTGCTGTTTTCTGTTTACAGTTTCCTTGCCACATTTTGTTTTCATGTGAATGAAGATAATTAGCTTAGTAATATTAATAAATCTTACTTTTTAAAGTTGAATTTAAACAAATGCAACCTGTCATTAATAATTCACTGCTCAATTGTCTGGTTGTTTTCTATCTTCATTTTATTTTTTAAGTATCAGAAACAACACTGCCAGATTTTCACACTGAAAAGCTTTTAATGTGAGGTTATGTTTTATTTTTTCTGTGCCTCCCAAAAAGATCCACATTCCTTAAATTGCTCCATATTTCACTGTGGCTTTAACAAGGCACTTTGTACTTTCAAAATGTTGTGACTGCAATTATTCTCACTTTCTCATCAGTTCTAAGAAGGGTTTTTACAATTTTGGTATGGAACTGCTTCTGACAGGTTATTTTAACTTGCTTAGATGCAGATGCTTCATTCTCAAAATTGCCTTGCATTCTCCAATAACAGCTTAAAGAAAATATTAAACATCTGCATGTTTCTGCTGCTAAATCAAGGAATACAGATTTCTCCCCCCTCCCCCCACTGCAAGGAAAAAAAAAATGTAAGTGGCATTTTACAATTTGAAGTACACTTTCACTGGCTGCCTCACTTCTACATGATATTGTAGAAATAAAGTAAAATTCAGTAAGTAACTTCTGCCATGTTACTTGCTTTGAAGTGTCTTTAATGTTTTCATCAAGTTGATATACATTATATTATGAGGCAGTGTTGCAGCTCCTGAAATGTAGAAGCTGTGATGTTACCATAGACATAGTTTTGAAGCACGTGGAGCCTGCCTTTTACATTAGGAAGCAGGAAACAGGTTTCAAAGTAGAGTTAGTCAAAGCAGAACAAATATTCCTCAGCTTTGTAGAAATGTTGTACACTGAATTCCTACCTTCAGGCAGCATTCGTAACTCCTAAGAGAAGGCTTAGGAAGGGTAATACATGACGGGAACATCAGCTCCCACACTGTCAGCGGGTTCAGTGGAAACTGGCTTTGCTGTGGTGAGCTCTCCTCAGCCTTTCTTGCTCTATTTGCTCTTCTCCCCTTCCCTTCTAGTATTTCCTTCTGTTCCCACCAGCTCAAATCAAGATCAAAAGCACCCGCTCTTTCTTACCTCTTAAAATATTTGCACAATACCCTCTGTTCACATCATTTTCCACACCATATCCATCCTATCACCACCACCACTCCTATCGTGCCAAAGATCTGAACTTGAAAGTCTCCTACCTTCCCTGCCTCTCTCCTTTGGCCCATCCCATCCCCCCCAGCCCTGCCATCCATGACTCACTACTCTGCTGATTGTTCTTGCTGAAGGCTACAGCCAGTCTCATACAGCCAGCCCCAGACCAACAACTGGAAAGGAGGGTGCTGGGATTCCTCTGCCTGTTCCCGCTATTTCTACCTACTTCCCACCACTCTCTCGTGTCTTTTGAGCGGTACTGCACCTGACATTCCTCCTCTTTCTCTCCACCTTTATACTAGCATCTGCAGTTCATCTACACACTCGTCGGCACTCCTAATCTCGACTGTACAGCTTGGCAACACATATTTCTCTGCTCAAATAGCCCTTGCCATGAGAAAGAACTTCAGCACCAGTGTTAGTGCCCCATCCCATCTTTTTATTTCAGTTGCTCACTCTCAGCCTATCCACACAATAGTCTGATCTAACTCTCCCACTCGTACATTTAAACTACAAAAATCTCTGGAAAATATCCTGTCAGTTTTCTTCCATCCAGAATCACCTCTGCCCTTTCAGTTCTGCCCTCCACCAACAGAGAAGATTTTACATTACTATGTAAGGACAAGACTATTTCCAGATATATTTCCACTGTCTTTTACTCGAACCTTTTGACTCATCCTCTTTAATTTGCACAGGATCTTACACAACCCGTTTCTTCAAAAAAATAAGAAAATAATCACCTTTCATCCCTTGAACCAACCACTCCTTCTCTTTCCCACTTTTTTACTTCTCTTCTCTTTCTGTCTAATCATATGGGCTGATACTTCTCATCAGCACTCACTTTCTTTGTCAGCAGGAAACACAACAATTAATTCAGACCTATAATCCAGGTCTTGCCTTTGACAACAGACTGCATCAAGACCTCAAATCTAATCAATTGAATAGAACTATTTACATCAGTCTTTGGATATGCATAAAGATTTGGCGAACCAGGACTAATGTCACAAATCAAAATTAATGACATTTCCTAGGGTGTGTGCATGCACGTGTTTTTATATATATAAATAATTTGCGTGTGTGTGTGTATATAAAATCGACTCCAATTCACAGAAAAAAATCCCTTACTTAGTTGCTCTGGTGTAACAGTCCTACGACTGTTAAAGAAGCAAAATTATCTTTCTGCTACAGAAAGCATATACTGTGAAGCTGGATAAATACTGTATGTCAGAAAAATATGACAGGCTTCGAAGACTAGTGTGAATCTCCATTTTGACACAGCTGCTCTGCCCCAGGGTCTGTGCAGTTTAGGACTGCTACAGTGCATTGCTCAAGAAAATGATGTAACTTGCAAAGGAAAGGCAGAGTTAAAGTTGCCTGTTTGGTACCTGTCATTGACTTATTGTTATTTTTAGAGCCCTTAGCTATTAAAACTGAACACTTTGTTTTCATTTTTCTGTTTTGCAATGGAATTATATATTACACTTGAGACAACTGAAAAGCATTTGATAGAGTCATTACCAATAAAATATTCATTTTTCATTTATATTATGTCCAGGAATACAAATGAGTATAATTTCTTCATACTCTTCACCATTAATAGGGATGCCAGAGAGAAAAATTGAACACACCTTTCACATTCATTTAACTACAATAAAATATAAGGAGCTTGTCAAACAGAAAATATTTTGTTTCAGTAAAAGCTATCTGTTTGCTCTGGAGATACTGTTACATGAATCTCCAGCCATCTTATTTATATGTTTATTTCCTTTCCAGTTTGGTAATTTTACAAAACAAATTTAAGGTACTAGCTCAATCACCATGTGACAAATTAATATTCTTTGAAATAGTTTAGGTAGAACTATTAGAAAAAATAAATTAACAAGAATTAAAGCAAATGAAGAGACATGTTAGCAAGCAAACTCCTAGACTCATAGCATGGAGTAAGACTTTATTCATACTCATATTATGCCATAAAGTAGCCAGCACCCCAGCTTATCTGATAGCAATTTATCTACATGGCTCTCTTGAGCTCCATTCCTCTGCTTCTCTTCCCTTGTCCTTGCACCCACCATTATGATTTATATCCATTTTTCAGCTCAGCAGCTGCCACTGCTTCCAAGAATCTCTGTAGGCTCAGTTACAGCAAAAGCAGACGTTCTTCCTGGCATCTGCTAGTGGCCTCGTTCACTCCGGAGCACCAGAGAGGTGAGGGCAGGCGCGTGCTGCCGAGCGGAGGCCTCACGCTGGTACCGCCCCGGCAGCTTCCAGAGGCAGCAGCAAGGCTGCGCGCCCCCACGCCCGAGCCGCCCTCCGAGCTACCAGCAACATGGCGTTGCCCGGCACCTTCCGAAAACACCAAGAACTCCCTGGGAAACGGGGTGCCAAAAGGACACAGAACTACACCCGCAGGGAGCATGCGCACGGCGGGCAGCAGAAGTACGCCGGCTGCAAGGGCACACGGGAGGCGCGCTACCGGCGCGGCTCACGCTGCTCTCCACCCCAACCTCTCCTGGATGCGCAGTTCATACAAAATTTTAATCCACCTGTTTTTTCATGCCTCTTAACCTGAGAGGGTTTTTGACTTGCCACATCAGAGACGGCTGCAAAGGGCTGTGCTCGAAGGGCTGCTGCTCTGAGAACAGAACCAAGTATTTCATGACAAAGGCGCTGCACCAGAACACGCGAAAGGAACCGACGCAATGCAAGGAATTTTTAGCATTTTTAGCACTGCACATGCAGAAACATACTACTGCAACATCGCTGTTCTCAAGAAATCAATAATGAGAAGATGCTAAAATCTGTATAGCCCATGCCTATATATATTATTATATCTTTTAATTAATGGCCATATACTATTTTTAGCCAAAGTTCTGCTTCAATTAGTGCATATATAGTGCATATATATGTGTGTATATACATATAAATATATACGGGTGTGTGTGTGTGCATATATACACATATTCCTGTTTTGTTTTATTTTTCATATATAATACTCCTACTGCATCCCTTGGATGGTGCAAAGGGCCTGGAAGCTGGCCACACACGGCCTGACGGCCTGAAAAAATTCTCGTGGCAGGTCGTAACCCTTTCTAGTACAACAGCTCCGCTTCTTTCACACAGGTATGCCTGTCCTTCAGTAGTATAAAGTCTAACTAGTTTCTTCACTAGAAGGGTGAGGAATAGGTGCTCAGCAGCAGTTTTAACTCTTGTTATAGCCAGAGTTGTCACTGAGATAGATTTCAGTATCAGGAGTTCTGGGCAATTACATTATTTGTTACTATTCTAATCGGAAGTTCTTAAGAAAAAAAAGTAAGAATCAACGTAGTATTTTACCATTACGTGATTCTCTATTTATTTTGAAAGCAAAATAGCACACTTACCAATTAGTATTAAAATAGAATAGGATTTTTAGAAGTCAAAGTAACAGAATTCTTTGAGTCTTAATTATTTCAATTGAAATGAAATAACCTTAGAACAACTGATAAACTGAGAATCTTGCAACAAGAAATAATCAGTTACTGTATCTATAGTTGAGATTAAGCATAAGATACTGCTAAGTAAAACTGCATATACTATTCACTTTGTCTGCCAGTGGAATATTTTTCCAAATAAATTGATCTGAAATTAAAAATAAAAATCATCAGGAAGGTAATCAGACTCTAATTTATAATGTCTATCAATTATAGTTCAATGTCTACCCTACCATTTTGGAAAAGTAACAGATGAGATTTGATAAGCACATTCAATTATATAGAAGCACTACACAGTCACATTAATAACCCTATTATGTTTAAAGACTAGTAATGACAGAACGAATGTGAAAGGTATCAGAAATGTCATTCACTGCCTTGTGATACATAAATTTTCATATTTCCACCCTAAAATATTATAATGAAAAATCCTTATGAAAGCTTTGAATGCATTTCATAAGATCCATTTATGAGAACCAGCTGAAAGGCTCATACAAAAATCAGGCTATTATGGAATATTATAAACAGAATTGGCAGTGTGGTCCCTATATTGTAAATACAGAATTACTGACGGTGTTTATCAATGTTTATCTAACATTGCATGTACAAAGACAGCCATGGAGCTCTATTCCCTGGGTCACCACTGATAATTTCCAGGCTAAACATTCAAACAGTCATGCCCTTTTTCTGCTTATGCCCTTACTTTATTTAGCTTAAACAGTTCCTCATTCCCAAGACTCATAAATAGAGATGAATTCCATTGCAGGCGGAAAACTGTCAGTAATCAGCCTGCCAAACCCCAGTTTTCATCCCTTAGTGAAAGCCAAGGGCCGTGGAGCCAGGGATGGGTGCTCATCACCGAGGGAGGAGGCACCGAAGAGGAAGCCAGAGGAAGGACCCCACAGTGGTGTTCACCGTACGGCAGCTCGGACGCAGGACGGGGAGCACGGCAGCAGTGACGCCTAAACTGCGCTGCTTTATGGACACCTAAGGCACCCTGTACTCTCAGGAGCAGTGCCAGGCAGAGATCAGGAAGGCATCCTGCGGAGAGACGACTTGTGTCGCGCTGGCACCACAGCCTCCATATGATTCACTTCCTTTCGAGCCCAGCTGCCGCTCAGCAGCGGCGGCAGCATCCCCCGCGCTGCCTCCACTGCTACGGATACGCCAAACGCCCTGCATACATCTTTGGACCAAACGAAGCAACAGAAAAAGAAAATTTTCTTCTCTCCGGGAAATTAGGAAAGAGGTTGGTGCAGTATAAAAGGTGGTTTAGATAAAAGATTGCTTGATGGAGAGGTGTACGGAGCAGGCCACACATCTTTTTTATTACCAGCATGGAAAGGACCTGGGTGGAGGCAGCTGGTGACAGTGAATTTGCCACTCTGCTAGAGGAAAGAGGAGAGCAGAGTGCACTGGAGAATTTCAGAAGTTGCCATGAAGGAATTCTTTCATCAGATTGCTATGATTCAAGGATTTCTTTTTATTATTTATTCAAAAAGTCATATAGTAACTTAAGCTCTTGAAGATGATAACTTACAATATTAAAATCTGTAAAATTTGTGTACAGTAGCAGCAGCAAAGAGATTTCTTTCTAAGAACTGCAACTTAAGATCTTCTTACTTATATAAATCTTTTATACTTCATTAATGATATACAAACCTGAGCTTAACGGGGGAAAAAAGAATTACTATTGGTACAAATTATCATCCCCTTTTGTCTCCTCACTTAACATGAAAAATCTTAAATTATTTGACTATGCCAGTGTGAGAACCATCTGCACAAACTTCTCTGAGAGGCTTAAAATCTGAGTTTCATCAACAACAACTGCATTCAGAAAAATATGCTACTGATAAAGTTTGTGGAAATATTTTTAAAATTACAGTGAAGACTCATGCACAAATACAAATAACTACTTTTTCTTGAAATTATACATGGATTCAACAATCTGACTTCAATTCTACTGTTTAACATTCTCATACAATTCAGATTTATCCATACCATTATTATATGTCCTTATAAATTAATCCCTTCCAATATCCATCTCCTTGCACAAAGTCAACAGAATTAGAAAAAAAAATGAACACAAAATTAATTGTTTCCTGAACTCCACACAAAAATCATTTCCTCCACTGAAAAATAAACAGGGATTAATACACAAAAAATCCTGCAATGCCAAAAAAGAAACCGGAGTTAAAACTAAACATACTCTTTATGAAAAAAGTTCTATCTTTGGCATTCACATTAAATAAAACCTCATTAACAAACTCCTCAAAATAAGAAAAATTTGCAGCTCGTACTGACAGCTCTTAAAGACAATACATTACAAAGGCCTTGTACATGGCTTTTCATTAGCTTTCTGCATAGAAATCAGAGAACATCACATCTCAATACAACAAGCAGGAAAAAGAAAAGCTCTTCTGTAGCTTTTTAATGGATGGATGCAAAAATCTAGCAGAAAACTTTCATTAGGACTCTCGCTGAGTGATCTCTAGAGGGTGTTGTAGGAAGGCACCCATAATTAAACCCACCTAAGAATTTTCCTGTTAGGAAAGCTACTCACAGGTAGCAGGATGACTTTTTTGCAGGAAAACCACCAAACACTATTATTTCCATGTGTTTCCCAGTTTCCTAAAGGAAAAAGCTGGCTTTTAAAGAGTCATTAGTAAATGCTTGTATTGGAAGTATGTAAAATAAATCTAATCTCCTGAAAATCAGACCTTTTTATTTTAGAAATTAAGATGTCTAGCATTCCAAAACCAAGAACCAAAACTACCCAGGCTTAAAATCTTACGGACTTGTAAGGAAAGCTAATAATTACAGCATTACAGAATCTGGCTATGTTGGAAAGGAATCATCCCTAGAAACACAAATTCAATCTCAGTCAGATCAGTGTAGTAACTATCTGTCGTAAAAGAAAAAAAAGTAAAACACAAACCTGAGCTTAACTGTTAAGATGGCTAAACTCTTCAGGTACTTCTTGCATAGTGTAATTAAGTCCAATATAACTGTCCTTCAGTAACTGCCTGAGCCCCATGAGATCCACATCGTATTCCACCTGAATATAAGGAAAAACTTCTTTACTGTGAGGGTGGCAGAGCACTGGCACAGGTTGCCTGGAGAGGCTGTGGAGTCTCCTTCTCTGGAGATAGTCAAAACCCGCTTGGATGCGATCCTGTGCTATGTGCTCTAGGTGACCCTGCTTGAGCAGGGGGGTTGGACTGAACGATCTCCAGAGGTCCCTGCCAACCTCAGCCGTCCTGTGCTTCTGCACTGCCTCGCTCCCAATACCCAGCACTACTGGATTCCAAGCGCCCACAAATGCATTTCTAACGCCCTGAAGTCCTAAGCGGATTTATTCCACTGAGAGGCTAAAACGATGAACACTGGAAACACCAAGAATTTTTGATGAAAAAGGGCAGCTTTTCCTTAACCATATGCTTTCATATCACTTCAAATCTTGAAAATGGCAGGCACAGGCCTTGTTCAGATTTATAGGGCAGTGACTCACATGCAACAGTCACAGGTTTAAGCGATTGAGGGCCCTGTTTTAAGAGCTATTTCAAGCAGATGCCCACGCTGGGTGTCATGTATTATTGGGGCCTGAGGCGAGGGACAGAATACATGGAATTATGATTACTAAAGTTTGATTTATTAAACCAACACCAAAGGAAAAAGCACAGAAAAATTAGGTTGGGAAAAAGGGTAAAAATGCATGATCATCAAAATAGCACTGATAACTTCATTTGCTATTTTGCGCATTATGATCACTTCTGCAGTCACATTTGAATACATTTATAATTAAAGCTGATTAATGGTTCATAGTAGAAAGTGAATAAAAATTTCAGTTCTCATGACCAATTAGGCCTTTTCTTCTCCCCTTCTTTTTTAAATCTCTGGGATTTACCCCCTCTGACAGGGGTGCACAGATTTAAAGTTCACCTGGCAGCACTGTATAAGCAGGGCTAAATTAACCTGGGAGTCAAAATCAGCAGGTTCCCTCCAGGACTAAAATATCTTCTCCCTACGGTAGGTCTATGCGGGGAGTTAACGCACAGTAAGCTAAGACATGAACATACACAGTGAATATGCTGGTCTGGGCTAACGTCATGAAAACTCTTCACAGAGCTGCCGGTGTGAAATGTAACTGAACTCCATGCTAAAACTGAGGGAGAGCCATTGCTCTGTAAATTCAAGTTGTTACTGCACAGAAAGCGCCGCTGGTGGATAAATTCCCATTTTTTTTTCATGCTCTATATTTCTAAAACAAAATGAGGAAACTGGAAAATCAACAGGGTCAAAGCATTCTGTAGATCATCACGTAATTCTCCAGCTAAGACTACTGCATTCTCAACGACTCTGTCTGCCGAATGATTATCATCAGAATAATTTCTAAAAATAGCATCAGTTGCTAGATGCTGGGAGGAAAGAGAAGCGTGTGTGATTGCTGCAAAACAAGCTTGCAAGGCAGCGTTCTTCTGTGTCTTCTGTGCTTATTTTGACAAGAGCCTTGAAGCATTTGACTCACCGAATTCCAGGTACCTACACAGACACCTTAGTTGTTTGAGATATTACGTTTAAAGGAAATGCTCTATAATTTTGTATGTTTTGTGAAAAAAGGAATCTCTGGGTTTTTTATCCTAAACAGTCAGACTAAAGAATAGAAAGTATCACCATGTCAAGCCATCAAAAAATAAGATTCTGTGTTGCTATAGGAATGACAGATACCAAGGATAAGAGTCACATCTCTCACGTCTCAATTGTACATTAAATATTAGGGGTAATTTGGATAAAATCCGGTATTGCTTTTCATGCCTGATAAATTCACAGACAGAATCTTTTCTGCAATGCTAAACAGCGTATACCCATTCCAAAATAATTGCCTTACAATTCTGTATTCATCAAGAGCTAGAATTAATTGTTGATTAGTAACACTAACTCTAGAGGTCTACAGTTCGTCTGCTCTTTAGGACAGGAGCCAGTGAAGACTCCAGCAGAAGGGATGGGAGTGGAATTTTAATGACGCATGATGATCTTGTGAAAACAAATTACTTTCCAGAGGTGTTCTTTAAGGACACCGGACAAGGACAGAAACATTTTGTTTCTGGTTGCCAGGAGATACAACCAGTTCCACCTCACTTGCACATGGTGAATCATTCCTGTCTTTAAGGAAGGGCACTAGCAAGAATTTCTAGCATGGATATGAGGATGAATCTCACTGTCTCCTCAGTGATTCTGCAATGATCTACAATATTGACTTAAGATGAGATACCAGTTTCGTGGGTTTGGTTTGTTTTCAATAGTCGTCGTATCCGTGTGTATTTTGTCATTAATACATCGCAAAACTCGTAAGTGTGATTCAAGGGTTTGAAACCCTGACATTTTTTTGGAATAATAACATACTGTATAATCCCTACCTCTTCAATTTTATAATAATGTATACATTAAGAGTAACATTTAGTATGACTAAAGCCTCGAATGATGACATTTTCATGCAGTTAGATGGTAGCTGAAGACTTTGTAGACAATGGGGAAAAAGCAGCGATACATGACTTCATCTACCGTAGTGGCTGTAATCAGCCTTTTGATGTGGGATTTTGGAATTTAAGGGTAAAAAAGAGGAGACTTGTGCCAGAAAGATAAAGTTCTTCCTTTTCCTGCTTAGATAACAGCATGTTTCTTGTACAGTTCCACATGTGTGCCCTAGCAATAGGGTGATTTGCGTGTAACTAGTCTTGGTATACTTGACAATAAAATAAAAAAATAAATAAAAATGAAGAAGAAGCATTGAAACTAGCCTAACACATCAGCCAATCTGAAGGATAAAATCATTTCATTTGGTAGCACATTAATACAAAGTTAATACAGTAGTGTTAAACCATATCTGAGTAAACATCATAGAGAAAGCCAAACCAAACCAAATTAAACGGAACTATATTAATACAGGTAACTGCTATTCTTTCCCTGGACCACAAGATTTTGTTGTCTAAAAAAAAAAAAAATGGCACTAAGCGTATACATACATATTCTCAAGTGTGTATGCTTCAGTACTCACTGATGTTAAACCGAAGTGAAACAAGTGCTTTCACTTTGCTGAAGAGCATTTATAAACACTTGATTCACAAGTACGGTGCCTTGTGAGGCAGTTTACACTGCTCAGTGCAGTATATCGACAAACACAGTTAACTGAACAATTATAGACGATATTTATTTCCCGGCACAGCCCGCTGTTTTGTTCCCTCTCAGTTAATGCACTCATATTATATGTAAACTGTTTAGCTTAAACTGTATCTGATTTTGGAAGACAAAATTTTCTCCAAGGCCAAGAAGTAAATGAAGAGTCAGTTTTACACCAAAAACTGTATCAGAGAAAGTAACAGAAAATACAAACCATGATAATCATTTGACTAGGTATTGATGCAAATAATTTGCTGTGCAAAAATAACCCAATTTAGAGCATGAAACTAAAGAGCATGAGTGTTACATAAAAGTGCTCTTCAATTTCTTACGATATAATACCTGAACTATACTAAATCAATGCCCCATATTTAATTTACACAGTTTTGTCCTAACAGCGGAAAGGAAACCTGTAAACTAAAGATCGTACAAATGCTGAAATACTTCAATTTGTCAGGTACGTAATTAAAATTACTCATGTGTCTGCCCTTAACTGTTTGCAAGAGTGGGCATCCGGGCGCACACGCGCCAGCTCGGAAGGACACCTACTGGCAGGCTGCCGCGTGTTTCTCATCGTACAGAATTCTTGTGACCTTTTCCTCAAAGCTTTTATGCATACCCGCTTCTCTGCAGGTCTTTTCTATTTAGCACAGAAATCAGCCTCGAGCTGAAGAAGTGATTTTTCTTTGTCTCAAGAAATCTTGCTGGGCTATAAGCCATTTAAAAGCACAATTTCTCCTCACTTCTTTGCATTCTTCAGGAAAAGGTGGTCAGTCCACCAAAAGCAGTAACCCACCAATGTTAGAAACAGTAAGACTTGGGCCACAGCACTGCTAAAGTACTAGTAGGTCCTTCTAACTCCACAATACAGAATAACTGTGTGCTGCCAGTGAAAGGAAAACATTCATTTGCTGTATGAGGACTGTTATTTATAAAGCCATGAAAAAAACGTAACAACAAGTATCACTAACACTGCCAAGAAAATTTCAGTGATTTGGAAAATCACAAAAATTTTTAGAAACTCGGTGAGTCTCTGTGTAAAATACTGCATGTATATGTGCATATAAATATATATATATATATGTGTGTAAGCACCATATACAACCCCCACCCCAACTACATATTGCTCTCTATATAGAGTGAATATGTGCAGTTCTTCAAGATATTAGCAGGCAAATAGATGCAGATCTGTATCTGTGTATCTGTACAATGCAGCATGAAGAAATATACATTTGTTTTTAAACTAATAATTATAGTCTGCAAAACTTGAAATCAATAGTAGGATACTGCAAAGGTTAAGAAATAATGTCACCTTTTGAATCTGCTTGTTCTCAGGTGCACTATTTTTCTTATTTCCCAGAGTAAAAAAGATTTTGTTGAAATTTCTTATGCATTTCAAAAAAGTGCAATTCCCAAAGCAAAGAATCCTTTTTTAGAGAGCAACTCGTAGGAGGCAATGATTTTATAACAAAAACTACCTACACTTCTATATATATCCTGATTACTGCTCCAACCTCTGCACAGTTCCATGTAAATGTTAACTCATGTATACCTGCAAAAGGTACAAAATGACATAATTTTATATAATATATATTCTATCTGCAGATTCATAAATTAATCTGCTTAACAGTATGGCACAATGACACAAAATAGTTTATACCAGGATATAAAGATTTTTTTCACCTGAATGGAACTATCAGGGGAAATTCATGGAAGTAGGAGAAAACCCTTTAAAATGTAATTGCACTGAAGATAACGGACCCTGTGGACTGGCCGGTGACTTTTATTGCCTAGAAATGTAGGAGCATACGCCAGATGCAATACCTACTTACAAGGAGAATATTCAGGTCTGGGTAGGACAGTACTCAGTCTGTTCTGCAGTAAAAATAAATAAATAAATAATAATAATAATAACTATTCAGGCTCTAACTGTTTTTGTCAACTGCTAATGTATCTGACTGCTAATTATAAACATGTGGGCATCCTTTGGGAGAGAGCAAGCAGGATATAGGAAAGCTTCTGCAAATCACACGCATGACCTGTACAAGGAGAAGGTTAGAAGTGAACTGTGTATCTGCCCAGCAGAGCTATCTGTCCTTAGGTGATGGGCTATATAATGCCTTTTCTGATGCATGTCTGGAGGAGATTCTCTGAAGACGAAGTGCTATGGCAGGTCCCAGTTGCCTGATGTGGAAAGACACCAACGCTGCCTCGAATTAGAGGCTGCCCTTTGAAAGGCTGCACTGCAAAAGGCAGCAACATGCTGAGGCTCCCCTGTGCCTTGATGCTGGTGACTTTCAGGTCAACAGCAACCAACAGAGCGGGTCTGTCCTGCCCTTGCTCTTCCCCTCCACAGCAGCTGTTCCACAAAAAAAGTGCCTGAAGGTTACAGAGACACCTCAGCTACCTGGGCAATGTTCCTTAGGCTTCTCATCTCATAATGTGGGTGAAATAAATAGGACTAAGCATGAAAGATCTCACAAGAGATAGATAAATGTTGTGAAAGCATAAAAAACAACTATAAAGCTCTGTTATTATGGCTTAACATTATTCAGCACAGTTGTTAACAGGCTCGTTTATTCTGCACCATAAGTGTTCTTCCCTTGCTCTTCTAATACACAAAACAGATTGGTTATGACTCTTTTTCAAGATGCAAGCAGTTATTATCAAGCCTTGTCTGGTGATCTGAAGCCAGATGGTGATATTGCAGGCTCAGGCTCTCAGGACTGTACCGGTTGGAAAGCTTCATCTGATCCCATGATTTTTCATTCCCAAATGATAAACATTTTGGAAACATTGTGGAGGGGAGGAGCAGACCCGGGGGGCAGAAAGGCAAGGTACACCTGGGAGGTAACGGAGGCTGTTGCAGACAGGTCCTAGCTGAAGGCTGCTTGCACGCTTGCTTGCACAGACAGACGTGACTCACAGCTTGGCAACAGACAGTCTGTTTGCCAGGGATATGCTAAAGCCACGGTTTCCATATGTAACAGAAGAACCTAGAAATAGTTACTAATACCAATACAGTGACAGCGATAGCATCTTCCATGAATAATGCCGCACGCTGCCTGCTCTGACCACCATCCTCAACATCAACCTTCCTCCTATTCATGCTACAAATAGCAGTGTGGCTCACTAAAAGAAGGCAAAAACATAACTTTAGGTAGCATAGCAGAAATATTGTATTTGTGTTTTCTTTCTTTAACGTGGTATAAACAAAAGTTACACAAGAACACAATATTATAAAAGAGTATCTAATTCTCTTGTCCAGGAAGCAGCACCCCTTCTCAGAAGTTTTATTAGCATCCTAAGAAAACCCTCTTCCAAAATTAGATATGCACCAGCAAACATGGAAATGTTTCTCAACAAAACATTTCTTCAGTTTTGCAAGTAGCAACATGAACTGAATCAGAAGACAATGTAATATGGTTTTGCAACTTGCATATAAACTTATGTTCTTTTATGTTCTTTTCCTCCATCCTTCCCCTAAGATTTTGGCCTTGGTATCTTTAGTATCTCCATGAAGCTAGAACAAACCCTGTTTATGCATGGCCTTGCATATGCATTTTTAAGTGCAGATGTCTCTGTGAACAAGTATAAATGTGCAGGACACTAATACACTGTTTGCTGTTAAGAAGAAGTTTGTATTTGAATGCCTTGCAATGACTGTTCTAGTTCAGCATAAAACACACAAGACAAACCGCTCCCTAAGTGGTAACTATGGGGAATAAAAGGAACTGGCAAAGCATTACCAGCAGGCTGCAATCAAAATGAAAGTATATGGAGAATTTTTCCTGTAATTTTTTTTACAGAAGACTATCTAGAAGTTACTATTCAGAACCATAAAAGGCAAGGAAGTGGACGAAAATCCCAGCTGATTCAGTAAATCTTCATAGCAAGCAGTCCCAAGTAAACCAGCACATGTCTTGGGGAAGAAGGCGAGATTGGTGCCTTGTTGTTTTTACCCTGCAAAAACAGCAGGCAATATACAATAATCTTGAAGAAGAGTATAGAAACTATCAGAGGCCAACGGGCTGCAAGTCCTTCTGCTCTGACCGATTCCTACAGTATGTCTGAGCAGCCCTTTAAATTTGTTAAATGGTTAGGCTTAAGTATCAATTAACACAGTTCAGATTCATGTACTTTCTTGGCTGAATGCTGAAGAACCAAAGAGTGTACGCCAGCCTCACTGCTATCCTAGTCAATGCAGACCAACTCAAACACACTGAATAGTAGCTGCTTATGCCAAAACTGAATTCAGCCATCATCATCAATCCACTATTTAGCTAACTGGCACTTAATGGTTCTTGTCTGCAAGCATCTGAGAGCTGCAAAGCCAATAACCCTTACCCAGCCTGCTATTCTGTTGACTAAGACAGAGTCAACTGTGCTATAACCCCCTCCCCCCAAAAAAAAGTAAATAAAGAGTAAATAAATGTAAAGAGTAAAAAGAAGAGTTAATAAATGGTCCAAGAGTTAAAGGCTCCATCGCTGATCCAGGCTCTTATGGCCTATTTGCCAATGCCCCAAACTCAAGCTTTACCCACACAAACATTTTCCAGCCTGACCTACTTGAATCACATGCCAAGAGACTGCTAATGAAAAGCTTACCAAAAACCATAAATAAAAAGAGCAATGCTAATACATTGCTGTAGTTCAGACACTTTCTCCTTGTCAACAACTTATTTCACATACATTACAGGCTACATTAGCAAACAGTAAAGGAGAAGTAAAGCAAAATCTAATGGGCCAGGTGGAGAAAATGAGTGACAGCAGCGGCGCACGTGAACAACACAGTTATGCTGACAATATACTTTCATACCCTACTATCTCAGCTGGACAGTAGAGTTTTCTGTGATAACTAAAGTAATTGTTGACATTCCGAGTAGACAGCATAAATCACTGAGATATCTATACCTGAATTGTCGTGCAGAAAAAAAGAACCAAGCCCAGCTGGTTAGAGCGTGGTGCTGATAATGCCAAGGTCACAGGTTCGATCCCCTGTATGGGCCACTCACTTGAGGGTTGCACTAGATGATCTCCAGAGGCCCCTTCCAACCTTACCAATTCTATGAAATGTGTGATATAAAGCAGTAGATTCCCCTTCCGTCTTGCTCTCAAATCAGTTTATTAGAGAAGTGGTTAGGGCAAGTTAACAATATGTTGCACTTTTCTGCATTAAGTATGGCAAAAAAGTTTTAAGGCTAGCTATGAGATCCCAAACTGAAAAATATAACCTGCCTGCAGTAAACGAGGACTATGCTGACTGTCGTCTCAGCAAATCCACATACTTGCAAAGGAAGCCTGAAGGGTGTATGTAACTGTAACTTGTAAAGGGTGATCAGGGAGCTCACGGCTTTCCAAATTACTTCTGTGTGACTGCAAAGAACGTTGATTTTTGGAGACCTTGCTTGCCCCCATGACAACCTGCATGGTTCCTCCCAGTGCTTGGCAGTCTTTTGCCAGCACTTGTTTCCTGTAAACTGTAAAGCCCTTGTTCAGCTCCTCTCCCTGCAGACAACCGCAGCCACCTTTTCCTTTGACAGCACTCAGAGAAGGGCAAAGGTTTGGATATATGGTATATCCAGAAGGAAAAGATTGAAGCAGGGGGGGAAAAGAACAAAACAGAGGTCTAGATGTGTATTCCAGTCATCTTCTGGCATCAAGGCAGAAGAGCTTTTCCTCATATTTTGTCCTCACTCCTATTCAGTTTGGATTAAGCTTTTCCTGCACCACTAGTGCTTCTTTCATCAACATCTTTGGTTGTAATTTTCCAGCGGTGTCTCAGAAGCTTGTTCATATTCACGTTCACTGAGATATATTTTAGGCTACAGCCTTTCTCCTAAAGCCTCTGTATGTATCTACTACATTTTAAGAGAACCGTCCTACTAAAATTGTCATTTCGTTGGGCCAGTTAATTGCCACTAGACCTCTTCATTTTTAAACTATTAATTTGCTTCTTGTTTTACAATGTCTCTGGTCCAAGAATTAGTGTTATTTTTCACATTGCAAAACTCTCACATATATATTTCCAATAATAATATAATAAGATAATACACTATTTAACAAATTACTGTTTACAAATCTACATGAAACAATATTTGAAACTTCAGACTATTATTTTTTCTTTGGGTGATTCCATTGGAGTGTCTGAGGTAGGCAAGCCACCACCTAACACAAAAAGCATTTTTACTCATTAAAAAAACCCTGATTAAAAACTACTGATCTAAAGCAACAGGTTTGCACAGAGGGAACATGCCCAAGTCTCACAAGTAGACTTTTATGCCACCGAATCTCATTGCATGTTTCTATCTCCTCTGCCTTCTCACTCACTCCAACTTTATATTTTTGCATTTTAAAAATTAAGCCAAACATTTAGTAGTCCTGTTCGGGCAGAGAAAAACAAGCTTGCTGACAATCACACTGTGTGTAACACCAATACCCACTCTCTTATTTTAAGAGTCAGCATAAAAGGGTGAGAATAATGTGTTTTTTACTAATTTATACACTAACAGTACTGAACTACGACAGCAGAATCCATTCAAAAGGACCAATTAAAAACATACAATGAATACTACAGTATATAAAGTCAAACCATAAATTCTATTGACTTCTTCACGTCATACAAGTAGGTATGAAAAATATGTATTGACACAAGAGGGGAAAAAATGCAAATAGCTTACATTATTGTAAGTAATGCCCCAGAGGCTGTTTCTTCATTGCTTTCAACTGCTGGGACTATTTTTACATATGTATTAAAATTGCTGGAAATTTCAAAGATGGCCTGTGATTTAGGTTTTAGGTATCTTTCACACAAATCACAATCGCATAGATTTTAGCTAGAGCAAATATTTTCAGTTAGAACATTTCAGTTAGACACTGTCTTTTCATTAAAAAGCCCCCGTAAACAGCTGGCAGTAGTCATGTCTCCGAAATGCATCTAGGGCAATTCAGCAGCAACGAGTGTACAAGGTGTGCCGTACAAGCTGTACGGAAACGCACACCCCTGAGTCCTCAGGCTGGGGCTCTCGCTACCCAACCTGTTCCACCACGAACTCGTGCCAATGGCCACAGCCAAGGCCAAGGGTAGTTCCTTTTCCCTTGCTACACAAATGGCTTCTGCACCCACAGACAGCTATAGCAGATGAGCTTTCCTTTGGTTCAAATGCTCATGTGACCATACTGATATTTGAAATTTCAAGAAATTAAAAAAGCAAGATCTAGAATGCCCTACGTAGATTTGGCCTGAGGAGCCCTCTGCCTTTTTGCTCTTCCACTCCCAGGTCCGACTGGAACCCCTAAATGCAAAACTTGACAATCAATCTATAAGGGAGAGGGGAAAGGACTGTAAGGAAGGCAGAAGAAGGAATGGAAATCAAGTGCCAGAATTGTTATACCTCAAAGCAAAGCTCCTTATGAAGGTAAAAGGATTAAAAAATGGAGCAGGGAGTTTATTCTTTTTAATTAAATGCCTCTGTCCCCAACAGTTTGTAGCTGTTGATATTGTTATTAACACAGTATTTCCTTCCATCATATATACCCAAATAATCAGTATTAAGGACTTACAGAGAAGAAGAAATTCTGATTTGTTCCATGTTTTGGAAAGGCTGGAATAGACCCTCCTCATCTGCATAGATCTTTGACAAAGTTGCATGTGGCAGGTGTCTGCTTTCACCATCAGCTACCCAGTAGGTAACAACAAAATATTATTTGAAAGGAACTATGCCCAAACCGAAGGCAACAGTGAGCAGCACTCCAAGGGGGGAGTATCTAGACAGATGGCCAATTGTACTCTAATCTAACAGACTGACAACACAAAATTGCATAAAATAATATACATAAAATTCCGAAGACCTAAAATACTGTTCCTCATGAAAAAATAAAATTTAAAGGCACTATTTAAGGAACATAATATGTCAAATGGAACATTAAAATGATGAAGTTTAAAGAAATCAAAGTACTGGAAAAGAGTATCTCCAGTAATTCATCAGCTGAATCAAAACCGATTTTTGCCAGAATACTCCTAGACACCACTCTATAACTAATTTTAGAATTAAGGGCATCAAATGCATGTTGACAAGGTTCTGTTATTACCTGCACTGGAAGAGCACCAAGGACTGCATAGCAGACCATGACACTATTACATGAAGTCTATAAAAACAGAGTGAAAAGATCAGGCCCTACTGCAATCCGTCATAAGCTTGTGCACACACAGATGGAAGAAGAAGAAGGCTTTTTAATCCTGTCTTCTTTTGAAAATTCTCCTTTTAAATAAAATGTGAAATAATCCTGCCCTTTCCACCTCAACTCTATTAGCAACTATTAATTTTTAAATTTTAGTTTATTTCACTGATACAAGCCAAGGAGCAATAAAAGCATTCTCAGATAACTGCAGCCAATACAATTTATAGAATACATACCATACAAACAGTCATTGCAAAAATACATTACCAAAACGCATGGCAGTGTATGGTTACATGCTCTGTAACTTTCATAACTCATACACCCAACGGGTAATGGGACTAAGCTAATGTATAATGTGATGTTGCCTTGAGTCAATCTTAAAAGAAAAATGAACAACTCAGCTCATTTTTCCTGTTAGATAAGCACATTTACATTGCATTAATAATCTGACTTGTACATATAAATCTGTTACTGTCATACTTCTGATACACATTGCATATCCTAGTATATCTAATTTGCAATTATTATTTTTAATTGTTCAGTTCAAGTGCAGTACCGACTTCCCCAGTTTAACTAGTTACAGAAACAGACCCAATTCCTAAGCAAGTCTGCTTTCATTTCTTTTAACTCTGGAACCGTCATAGGTAAAGCCTTACCACATTCTGGAAAGAAGAGTGTGAAGTGAATGATGTAACTGTAGTCAGACTTCATTTGTTCAGTAAGAAAGAGATCCAAATATGCTATAACTCCTTAACAATATAACTTCAACTGTGCAAATGCCACAAACATCTCATAATTCACTTTGAGAAAATGCCTTATCTTCCTAGAATGTGCATTTGGAGAAAAGGTCGAGTTTTCCAATAGAGTAAAAAGAAATTGTCATTCTCTCAGCAGCATAAGCCTTTTTCAGTGGACACTTAACTCCGCTTATCCATGTGACGGCGATAAACAGACTTCAAGACGGAGGTTGACCTCAGCAGCCCTAAGCAATAACGTAATTCAAAGATAGACAGCGGAGGAGAAAACCACAGCGCAGATGAGCAAATGCCTCCAGGTTATGGCACATAACAGTGGAGAGAGGGAGGAAGGGAAGACACGGAAGAAGGGTAGACAGGAAGGAGGGAAGGAAGGCAGGAAGGAAGGCATGCTGCTGCCAGGAGGGACGCAAGAAAGCCAAGGAGCTTGAGCTTAAAATTTGTGTGTTTTAGAGTACAAGGGGAAAACTAGTACAAGTAAGAACAAATGCTTCTTAGGAAACCCTTCTAGGAATTGTGGCTGCTCCAAGTTCCCCTGGCAGGGACGATCAGACCGGTAACAGGGAGCCACACCGCAGGATTTAGCAGAGCGCCACTCAGGCGCACAGGAGGCAGCTGTGTGCGGAGGCTTTCCGCCTTTTCTGCCTCTTCCCAGCTCTGCCTCATGCCAAACGCTTCCAGAAACTCCACCGACAGCCCCTTCTTCTACTGTTAATACACTGCAGGAGGCTTTCCACACACGGTGTCCACAGGCTTAGCGGAACTCGCCCTAGTTACCTAGTGTGTATTTGGGGAGCAGTGGGCAGGTGCTGCGGAGACTCACGTTCAAGCACAGAAACTCTCCCAGGAGACCACGATGAACAGAAAGGTGGCAGCAAGCCCCAATGCTAAAAATGCAAAGTTCCACATTCTTACGCCAGATTCTCATTCTTCCTGGTGAGTGGAAGTCAGGTCACTCTTTAATAAATTTGTGTATATACATTACTTTATCTTCCTACTTCAACTCAATTAAATTCTGGATGCAATCTTAAGTCCTTTGGGTTGTCCACTTCCTAAAACCTGTGTAACAGAGCTACATCAAAAATGAAGCCTGGGAGAAAATCTCTGCTATTTAGTACGGAAACTGCACATTATGAAATGTTTTCACTTCTTTAGGAAAATGGGCTTTAATTTTTGCAGTGAATTTAGTGCTTTACACCAAAAGTTAAATGCAGTAATTCTCCCAGAATTGGTCAAACTGTCAAATGAATGAGCGTATCAGGTAGAGACATCTGTCTTTAGGTGGAAGTTACTGATGTCAAGATCCTGACTCAGGTATTTGACTATGTTCGTAATACCTGACCTGCAGTTTGTAAAGTGCCGTGGGAGAACTGGAAGGCAAGACTGAGCAAAGTAATATTTTCTAAGATGAGCTAGCTTAGAAAAAAACGGAATGCTTAGAGTTGTTCTTCTAATAATTGGATTTCTGGGTTTTTTTTTTGCATTCTTTTATTATTCATCTCTCTGCAAACAATTAAGGCTTATTAACTTCCAGTGCCAATATATTAACTTTTTACTTAACGCTAGCCATCTGCTTTCCACTCTCGTTTAGCACAGTGATTCAAAATGATTTCTGCAATGTATTGGATCAGGTTTGCCTTCTTACGGTAACTCTTCTTGATACGTTGGTCATTCCTAAGAAGATAATTTAAATAAAAAGTAGTGCATTAAATATAGTGATAGTCTTTGGATGAAGAACTTGAAACAATGACTTTTTCCCCAAGAGAGGTGCTGAACCAGGATCAACGCAAAATCATGCTCACTATCTAACGCTTGTTTTTTCAATCTCCAGCTGAACCAATACGTCTTGAATTCTTTTCTGCAAAGAGGAGCAGCTGAAGGGAGGAATGGATTCCCCTCCCACTCTCACGAACCGCATACTCAGAATTGTCACGTGTGGCTCTGAACTTCCTTGGGTACAAGAAGGAATCGGTCCCGAGCCTCTGACATCCCTCTCACTCTGCCGGTGGGCCACCTTCTCTGACTGTTACTTAAAAAACTGCAAGTGGGTTTAATGAGGACACCTAGATCATGGGGGTTTAGCAAAGATGACTATGGAAAACATGTACAATACAGATGCCTGAATAAAGTTAGATGGACAAACGCCCATTTCTAAATCTTGAACTCATCTTTGCATGAGCAAGTGCAACATTCTGGCAAGTTCATAATGTGGAAGAGAAGATTGGCTGGACTGCAACTTTGTTGCAGCAAAATTCCCAGGTCCCTCTTAAAGGATTTAAGGGGCGTTTTTTCAGTCTGGACCATTAACTGCTCTCTACGATCAGGAAGAACTAGATTTATAAAAACCAGAAGTGCTTACAATTATATATGAACATATTTGCAAATGGTGACATATTGATGTAAATATCTGCCAGTGCCTAATCAAACAAAGATTTTTGCTTTTCCACATGACTAGTAAAATTTAATAGCCATTTGGTCGGGCATATGCCTAATTTGAAATATGCCTCTATAATCCAAACTCAAGTATGCAACAAAAATAACCATTTAGGAATATCCCCAGTTACAAAGCCTCCTTACCTAAAATGGTTATCTTTAAAGCCCAAATGAGCTTTTATAAAACATCCATTATGTAAGCAAAAATATACATCCAGTTCCATACTGTATTTTGTAAGAATATGAGTATTTTGCACACACACAGGTATATAGCTATACATACGAATACACACAGACACACACACACATGCAGACACTGGAGTTTCAAACAGTTGGTTTTCATTTCTTTGAGACAGTCAGCACATATAAGCCAAATATTACTATCCCTAACCAAGCATTTATCTTCATTAAATACTTCTGCAGCAATGTATATGTCCTGAAGGTGATAAACTAACTGCTACTCTGAAACATGCTCTATCATTGGGATGAGTGGTGGGAAAATCTATATAGACATTTTCCTTGAAGAGTCTCCTCTTTTCATTTACTACATTTGTAAAATGATTTACACAGCTGGTGAACAATTACATAAATTTTGGTACACAATTGGATAGTGTCAGAATTACTATCAACCCTTTCGTGTTTCTAGTTTTTTAAATTAAACCCCATTTCCTTGAACTAGCAGCTGGTTATTCTTATTGTCAACAAAAGTTATGCAATTAGATTTCCTTGAATGTTATCCAATTGTAACTCAGAATAGATTAAAATTTTGTACTTAGAATTTTAGGTTCAATCTACTAAAGTTTAGATTAAAACAATTAATTGACAGGTCAGTAGGTGTTCCTACAAGTAAGAAACCATCTACTTAACACACCTGCAGCAAATTTCTGCCAGTGCAAACACATTTTGATTTTACTCTTCAATTGACTAGTCAGCAATAGCTATGAGAAAAGATTTGAACCCTGTATTCATTGAAAACAAATAAAGAAATGAAGATAAATCTTGCTAATCATGGCTGATCACCACATCACATTCACATCATTCATACATGCCACAGCCAAAAACAACTCAATCACAAAACCTCACAGTCCTGAAGGCACATCCCAAGGTAACCCCTCCTGCATGCCACCACAGAGCAGCAAAAGCCCCTTTTATATAGTGGCTGGCCAAAGAAAACAGCACAAAATCTACCTCCCTCTGTTTGCAGGAGAGTGGCATGACAGGTTTAAATCCCTGAAATAAGTAGTAATTATCTGACAAACAGAAATGCGGAGGATTTCAGGACTTTCATTTTTAAAAAAGGAAGGGCCACCTTTACCCATAACATCAGCATTGCATTCATAAATTCTTTTAATTGACTTCAAACATTAACTTCAGGACAGTCAAGTTGGAGTTTGCTTTTTTTTCTCGTATATATAACCTCAAACAGGAACAGGGTAGGATAAATTTTTGTTGATTCCTTGTGGGTTTCACAACCCACAGGTAACGTGCTCTCTTTCAGATAAAAAGCTATCAGTGTAGAGTCAGTACTTCAAAGGTAACTCTTACTACTAACAAATACCGAATACTGAAGTGCAGTCAGTGCTGTGATTGCAATGTTGTCGTATTTTGACATCTTCAAGCAGCACTCTGAATTTCTGAGAGGAGAGATTTGCCTGTAAAATATATATTTATCTTAATTTCAGACAGTCTTTTGCTATAAAAAAAATGCTTCACTGACATTCTGAATATTAAAAGAAGAGAAGAAATTTCTGTAAAAGAAAACATGAGAATCCAGATAGACAACTAGATTAATAAGCTGTCTTTCCTTCCTTATTTGTGTTCCATGAAAGCTTACAGGTTGCAAGTAAAACAAGATGCTTGCAGTATTGATCTCTGTATGAACAGATTCCCAGTTAACTGCACAGGCTTTTCTTCTATGAACCTTTAAGTTCTCTCTCTTTCAAAAAAGAGCTAAATAACAACCATTACTCCTTCTTTAGACAAATTATATCCAAGAAAATGTTTGTGTCCCTTTGACTTCCAAAAGATAGGCTAATAGTTTATATAAAGGCACTTTCCAGAATTACATGGAATTTACATGCGGATTTACACTGGTAACAGAGAGAGCAAGTGGTTTAAAGGAAAACAGTATTTTGTATTTTCAAGACAGGAAACCAGGTTCTTACAGTGCCTATGGGCTGAGCCCAGTGGCCACACAGCTGGTAAAGGACATTTAACTGACTTCAGTAGAGTCTTAGATCAGGCTCTGAATAACTGTGTGAATTGCACAGAAGAAATCTGAAGCCAGGTGACTGAGTAGCGATCCCCAGCCTAGTACATTCTTTTACCATTTCTTCGACTTTCCTTCCCCAATCACAAAAAGACAGAGAAACAGACTGTTTGAGTTAAATTCAGCATTACATTCAGCTCTGGCTAGCAGTAATCATACCAAAAAAAAAAAAAAAAAAAAAAAGTCCTCAGGGTCTAAGGAAAGGCTTAATTCTCTATTAAACAGGCTTTATTTTCAAGAGACAATCAGAAATTTAAAAAACATACCTGACTGTGACATCCCTAATGCAGGAAGGTGAGCAATTAGATCAGACATTACAAGGATAAGAGAAACAGGTAACAACAACTAAATATTTACACTATGCAGAGAAGCTAATGGAAGATTTTGCCTCTGAACAATTTGATGGTCTGTCTCGGACCATCTACTGCCGTTAGGCAGGACACTAGTCAATACCGTATTATACATTTCCTCTGAAGAACTGAATGCCATCTGGCTGTTGGATAGAGGTTAGAAGAGAGATAAAGGTTAGGAGAGAGTAACTCTGCTCATTACAAGGCGACACGAGGAGGAGGGGTGAGCTGGCAGCTAAGGTGCGGAGCCTGCTCCAGCCGAGGCTCCCGCTCCCTCCTCCACGCGAGAGGTTGGCTTTCACTTCAAAGCTGGAACGTACCCTCAGCAAGGCTAAGCCAGCTACAATCTTCAGATCAACATCCAAGCGACTGTACAATTTCAAGACCGGATTAGGGGACAGGTTTGGATTCAACTCTCAGAATAAATTTAATTCATTTATGTGCCCCAGTGCAACTTTCTTGCTTTATATTACTCACAGATAAATAAATAAGCATCACGGTTTTTCAGAATTTCAGTAAAATTATTTTAAACAGGAAACAATCACATGCAATATTTAGAAAGATTACGCAAGCAGAGAAGTTTAAAAGACAGCAAGAAAGGAGAGGTACTTTGGGAGCTATGTGGGACAGGCAATGTGAGTTCAGGGGCAGCTGCTGACAGTCTAGCCCTACATGGCCCACAGACTAGCAAAAAGTTGGCATGTCCTCACAGATAGTAAATTTAAAACACAACTGAATTATGTTTGCTCTTTCAGAAACAAAATTTCAGACCCTAAATAGCAGGAAAAATCATAATTAACAAGACAACTCATATTTATTTTTTTTTAAGCACAAAACAACTGACAATTATTTTAGAGCCTCTGTTGTCTTTACTGGCATTTTCTAAATGCTATTTTACGCCATTTTTCCCTCAAAATGTGAGTTTCCCTTCTTGCTCTTTTAGTAATCTGAAGTGAATACTCACATCCTCTGTTGTTCACAAGATGAAAAGTGAAGGTATAAAATAGGAGACAGATTCAGAACTTCTTGATAAGCGACACTAAAATCAAGATTTCATAATTTTCCCTTACTGCAAACAGTGTAGGCAAAGCAAAAGACATCCAAGCTATTATTATGTCACGCTGAATGATAGCAAAGGGCACTCTGGCAAGCTGAGTATAAAACACATCCTTCATTTCAGCACACAAGCCATGTTTAGTAAAGAAGATGTGGTATCCTAGCGTAACACCAAAAATGAATGGAAATGATGCCTATTTTTCAGGATCAGGAATAAAAGATGCTATCACAGGAACACAGTATCTTCTAATTTGCAGTAATTTATACCCTCTAGAGTAATTCATACCAAAGCATCCACATGGAAGACTAAAAAGCTTTTCTATACAAATATGCAATGAAGTGTCATTGCCAAATGCTTCAAATCTGACTTGACTTACGGGTAAACGCTTTATTAGCTTCCAGGAGTCACTGTGCTGAAATATTAAAAAATGAATTGTCTGGGATATCCACTTCGCCTTCATGGATAGTATGAGCTGAAAGAGATCTAGTTTTACAAACTAAGGCAAAAAAAAAAAAAAGCCACTTTATGGATCAACCCTAAATAAGGTAAGTGCTATAGGCTGCATCACTCCAGGAAGCATAACCCCTCAGGCTGTTAATTCTTCCCAGGTAGTCATCAGCCAGGGGGAAGGAGAAGGCAAAGGAGGGTTAGGAAGGAAAATAGAAAGAAAGATGGTTTGCTTGTGGTCTGCACTCGTTTTGTTATTATAAAATAAGACAAAACCAAAGATACTTCAGTTAATTTCTTTTAATGTTTTAAAAAACTCTGAAAAATCATTACCAAAAAAAATGTTTCTTGTGTTTATCAAGGAATAAGAGTGAGTGAGAGAGTATGTGTGGGTATGTTCATGTGCATGCGTATACACACACATAAGAGGAGATGCAGATTCACACTGTTTAATGATCTATTCGTATGGCATGACCCCTGTTTTCCTAATTGCTGTGAGATACACAAAGCATTTTGGAAAACTTTTTTTGAAAACTTTGCTGGGAGACTTAGCAGTCTTCAGACTCTTACAATTAACACGTACATCCGACGTCATGCTTTGATGTTTATTTGTTTGGCTGAGCTATCTGGAGGATGGGAGGCTGCCCAGGAATATAAACCCATCCCTGCTAACGGATAGCAGCTGGAATTCACCTGCCTTTGCAGAACACAACTGGTCGGTTTGAAACCACTTAAAAACGGAAAGGCAAACAGAGAGGTGCTTCAGCGCCGCAAGGCAGAGGGAGCTGCAAGCCTGTTCACTTCTTCATTAGCTTGGATTTTGTTCTGATTTATCAGTTAAAGCTTGCGGTCTGTTTTCTGGCTCATACCCATGCTAGAGGCATATAAGGCATTTTAGACATAAAACTACTTTGCACTATAGGCAATTAGTGAGGCCAGGAGGCCATTAGAAAGCTGTATATGATGAATATAATTGCTAGCAGGTAGTTCTGGAGGGTTTTTGACCTCGTTGCTGAGAAATTTTCACTTTCCTTGGGAATAGCCTGAAAAATCACAGTTTGGACAACATTGTTTCCTCAGAAAGAAATGATGAGAAAATTTACTCATTAAGGAATTAATAGCTCAGAGTTTAAAAGGTTTATGAACATTAACATGTTGTATACCAGGCGCTTAAAAAAAAAAAAAAAAAAAAAAAAAAAAAAAAAAAAAAAGAGAAAAGAATCTTAGCAACAGATAGGAAATTGTTAACAGGGGGCTGAATTAAAATTTACTAGTCCTATGGAGTTTCTTTTATTTATACCGATATGGTTCTAAAAAATGTGGAGCAACTTGAGGTAGAGAGCAAACTGTGAATAACACCATTCGACGCCGATAAAAACCACCAAAACAACTCCAATGAACCTGGTAGAACTTGCTTTCACAGCTCTTTGCACAGATGGGAAGGGAAGGGTCTTAAGGCAATAGAGCACTGTAACCACACAGGGACGTACCCTGAAACGGCTGCTGCTCAGGGAGACACCCCCTGCCCCAGCCTTCAGCCAGCTAATGCGGGCACTAATCAGCCCTACGGCTGTCTCTGAACATGCTCAAAGGCTCGGGCAGCTTCTGAAGCTCATGTTGTGCTTAATGGTGTGGCAGCTACATTACTAGCTCCTTTGAGTTTAAAGCAAGCTCCGTTGTGCCTACACAAGCTGCAGTTACTGCCCGGCAGCGACATCTGCTCATTTCCAGGTTAATGCTGACAGCTCTTTTAGACAGGTTTGTATTTATTTGCATGTAGAGAGCAGCTCTGAAGTGGTTATGTCTCCTTATGTTTTCTACACGGAAAGGAGGATTAACTGGCTAAGAACAGAGCTCCTTCACTGGGCGTACAGAGAAACTAATAAAAGCAAGCGTTAGACAAAAAGCATCCAAGCCTAACGGGAGACTTAATAGCGACATTCCTTGGGAGTCCGCTAGGAACTCCACAAGCTTCGCTGGAGCTCAACACTGGAAACAGTGGCAAATCCATATTCACATAAATCATGCCAACCACGCTGATGGATAACATTTACTGCAGCTGCCGACTCCACAGAGAGTGCAAACACCCATTTGCAGAGACTCAATAAAAGGAGCACCAAATGCAAGGTTTAATCGTGTGAACACTCCTATTCCCACGGGAAAGCTCTCGGCAAAGGCAGGTGGACTGTGCAGGCAGGAAAACGCAGTGGACCTATGCCTCAAAATGAAATCAAACAGCTCACTAAATCTAACAGATACTCTCACTGAAACTTGAGCTTCAAAAGCAACAGCCCACAACTTCAAGGATTAAGCCTAGCAGAAAAGCACTGATGGTGCTGTTAGATGTACTATTTCAGTGTCATTCTTGCCTCACATGAAAACGATCTTCTGAAAGATACAGGCAAGCTGTGAGGGCTTGATACTGGCATTAGGTCTTGTAACTGCAATACTTTACTGCATGCTCAGCAATGCTCAAAAAATGGAAATTTAGGCTTTCTCGTCTCAAAGGTAAGGAGATTCACACATAAAAGGCTGAATTTGACTTTTTGTTTACTTTTTTTCTTTTTTTAAATTTCATCCAAGATCTTTTCCTTAAAAAGAAAGAGTACAATAAAGAAAGTAGCATTAAGGAAACCAGTGATGACTTTTCTCTTCCATATACATAGAACAGAATACAGACTTCCACATGGGTAACCTTACAGCAGCAGACACAGTTGGAGCAAACATGACCCTAGTTTTATACTCTGTTGCTGTCTACAGTGCCATAAAAAAGCTGAAAAGCGGTTAAACTGCAGTTGAATGACCTGTTCAGTTTTTGATTTGAGATTCTAGTTGCCTATATGTATGTATGTATGTATGTGTATACATATATATGTACATGTATACATATATATATATATATGTACACATACATATATCTGTGAGATGTCCTAGGGTACTTGAGTCATACACACACACTGGCAGACATGAAATAGGACCTATAGCAAACCATCTTGCCTCCTCAGCCTTTTAAATACCTTAATTTATACCTTGACAGTGTATATAAATTCTTGACAACGTATATAAATTCTAAGCGTGCAGTTTGTGATCCGGTAGACATTTGCCAGAACCTTTGTAAGGAAGGCAGGGATCTTCCCCTAAAACGCTCTGGACTTGGATGCTAAAATCTGCAATGCAGAGTGAGGTGCAGCCACCTGAGGAGGTGCACCAGAGAGGCTCACATCAAAACTGAAACAACGTGGGAACTATGACAGAGGTGACCTTTTGGAGACATCTTAAGAACAGTTCATCAAAAAGAATAATTATTCTTGAGGCTTATATTATATTATTCATTACATCTTTGTCTTCAGGTATTCATTTTTTACTTCTCTTGCTGTATACGGAATTATGAAAATAGAATAGAAAATTGCATCTCTCTCTCCCTCCTTCAATCCTTTTGTACATATATACACATATAAGGTCCATGTTACATTCCAGTATCTAGTGAAGTTCTAGATTTGCAAAGAAATTGAAACTGATTGAATCATTTAGGTTTTTGCAAGCTTATATACTTACAGAAAACCCGGGGAATTTGGCCCAAAACTGTCAGAGTTCTAGAATTAGCCACTGGAAGCAGCACCAGAACAGAACTTCTCACAGATGAACAAACTCAACATGCCTTTGTCCCTCAATCCTATGTTATTTTTTTATTTACAGAAATCACATGAAAAAGCTTGAGGCCTCACACTACCATCCTTAGCACTGTGTTTCTCAGAGCTCAGTGTGTCTCACCTGAACATAAGCAAAAAGTTCCACCTACGCCCCGTAGTTTTAAGTCTCTATTACGCATTATTGCATGAAAAATGTCTTTCAGCTCATGTATTCTCATTTCCTTCCCATGTACTCATTTGCAAACTCCTTCAGGAAGGATGGTTATCAGTCTATTCTTTATTCCTCCCCCTCTACTCAGCCCTGGGGAGGCCTCATCTGGAGAACTGTATCCAATTCTGGCTTCCCCAGTACAAGAGGAACATGGAGCTACTGGAGAGAGTCCGGCGCAGGGCTACAAAGATGATCAGAGGGCTGGAGCACCTGCCCTAAGGGGAACGGCTGCGAGAGCTGGGCCTCTTCAGCCTGGGGAAGAGAAGACTGAGGGGGGATCTTATCAATGTGTACAAGTACCTGAAGGGAGGGTGTCAAGAGGAAGGAGCCAGACTATTTTCAGTGGTGCCAAGGCCACAGGACAAGAGATAATGGGCACAAACTGCAATGCAGGAAGTTCCATCTGAATATGAGGAAAAACTTCTTTACTGTGAGAGTGACGGAGCACTGGCACAGGTTGCCTGGAGAGGTTGTGGAGTCTTCTTCTCTGGAGATATTCAAGGCCCGCCTGGATGCAACCCTGTCTAACATACTCTAGGTGACCCTGCTTGAGCAGGGGGGTTGGACTAGATGATCTCCAGAGGCCCCTTCCAACCTCAACCATTCTGTGATTTATAGTCAGGTAAGGATATGTACAACAGATATATTTAACTTTCAGTTTCCCACAGCTTACGACTCTATGGCCATACCAAAGCCTGTAACATTCTTTTTCACCACTCCACGTAGGTAGGGATTTTCCTCTCCATTCTCTGACTACAGTCTTTCAAATTGAAAACCTAACCCAAATATCCCTACATCTAGAAGTCTCTTCTCAGTGAGGGAAGCAGCTAAAAAAAGATCCTTTACTATTCTTGAACCTATCATTAAAAACAGCCAAAGAAGATCTAATTTTATCCCTCTTAAAAAAGTTTGTCTTCTATTTTCTACCACAATTTTGATTTAGTATCAAAATTAAGTATCCTTTCAATAATCTCTCATATTGTCTGCCAGACAGCTATTCTCAACTCTCTCTCACTTTACTACTTTATTAATGTCAACTCAAGGTCTCCTGACCTCTTTCATAATTTCTAATTACCTATAGGCAATATTATAAGGAATGTCCATTAGCATAAAGATTATTTTTGGCAAGATAAGACACATTTTAAGGAGATCAATCTTCCTCCTGACTGAAAGTGATATATTTTGCCACCTCTACGTCTTTCTTTAGAACTTTACGAAAATGATATCCCATTCAAAGAGGTTAGTTTCACTATATTCTGTTTTAATTTTATTCCTAGCTATTTTTATTCCACCAAGTTCCAATTTAAAGTTGAAGTTGCCACCATGTATAATGACTGAAAGAAATTTTTAAAAGGATAATTTCATCTTTCCCCATGTTCAGCTACTGCGTTTGGAGTTTAGTCTGTCATGCTGTGAAACTTCCTTGGCTCTACAATCTGCAAATGCGCCTGTAAGCACTGAAAACGTCTGTGTCAGCATCAGACAGGAAACACGTTTGCCATTTCAGAAGGCTTTTCATTTGGAAGTGTAAGGAGGACATATGTTCATGAACGCTGGCCCTCCTTGTAGGAAGAAGAGTCTAGTTAGTTGTCTGTTCTAGCTCGTGTATTCTTCGATATCTGAAGATAAACATGCACGTGACAAATCTGTGATCATCACTCACACAAATATACAAGCACATTTATATTAGACATTCAAAGGCAACTTCAAAAAGATCTCATTTTCATTCTGCATGTCTGCAAATGGCTTGTATGCTAGTACATGTTTCCTCATCTGAAAATTACACAGAAATCTCTGAAGGTGCTGGTGCGTTCTCAGCCATTTCCTCCTCCAAGCTTAGTCAACCTATTCAGAAATTGTTACGGTCTAATGACTCCCTTGGTGACTGCCCAAGGAAGTACCTCATCCTGCCAAATAGATATTTAAACTATGTATCAAGAGAAGGTAGAGGTCTGGTTTCACCAACTTGCAGTCAACTTACAGCAGGACAGGCACAGTGTAGGAAGTAAGATTCCCGCCTTGAGGAACTGTACTAGTTTGCTTCTCTTGTCTGATCTTCCCCAGACCAAAGAAAGAGCAAGGCAGGAAATGCAACCACATTTCTTCCTTGGGCTGCTTCTAAGAAGAGCAGTTACCAGCTGCTGCATATGTAGATGTGCTGAAAGACTGCCCCTACTGCAACTGATCTTCTGTAGTCTCAGTATCGACCAAAACTGATTTTATATGAGAGAACGAGAAAGCGCTAGATCTCTTGGGTTTCTATCTTTCTCAGAGTGAAAAACTAAGACTACAGGAAGTATTTGCTAGAATTTTTAGAACAAAAAGGAGGAGCAACTAACTAGAATAAACCACCAAGCTCTCACCATTCTGTATATTGTTTCCACAATAACTACTTCTGCTCCCTGAAGGCACTTAACAGCAGACACAGTTTAACAGCTGTAAGCACACAGAAGTGTCTACTTACAAATGCCTCTTGGAAGTTTTACACGACTTGTTCATCTCACACACAAACATATTTTATAAAAACCTATCCTCTCTAAGAAATAATCTCAGAAGAAATCTCTTTTCTTCCCTGCATGCTATAGTTTTTATTTCCTTCTTTCCAAAACTGTGTTTGCTTTTTCTTCCCAGATCTCTTGTTCTTCTAATCAGAAACTGAGAAAACTTCTCTATTAAAAAACTAACCACACAGAAAGACAAACAACTGAAATTTTCTAGTGGTGCAAAAATTCCTGAAGACTGGCCTAAAAGTATGCTTTAATTTAAAACTATAAAGTAATTCAGTGTATGTATATACACCAGCCTAGCATCTTGCTTTTAAGAGAATTTAAGGCAACCTTGTTTTTACTTCTTAAGGTTATTTTACTTACATGTACACACATGTAATCCTTTAAAATCACTCCAGGTTTCTGTTCATAAGCAATTAACACTACCATTGTTACACAAAACTACGGGAGTATTTTGGCAATAAGACTTGCAAAGTCTAAAAGCTGTAAATACTTTACAGGATGTAGTGACATCAGATAGGCATACAAACATGCATGTGCACAGAAAGCATGTCCTTAGAGACTGATTTGTTTTTTGTCTTTTAACAATCAAGAAGGTGAGAACAAAACAAAATCAGTGTACCAGGTTCCACGAAAATGCAAAGTTTTTAACAGGCCTTTTGAGTTATAAAAAGTAATACATTAATGTATAGTGTTCTATTAATTTTCAGAGGATAGACCTAACAAACCTTAACTAAGACTTATCATTCTACATTAAACCCTGTAAAATGTGTTTAAAGGGATATGGGAAGACTCTTTTGGAGTCCTTTCTGAGTTGGTGCCTATTACAGTTACTGGAAAGCCTTGAACTGACTTTTTTGTATCAGACACCCACTGAAGAAAATGGATATTAGAAAAAGTGATATGCATGCATATGCAGAGCAAGAGGCCAGTGATATATTTTGCTATGAATTAATCACTTCTAGATGGAACAAATTAAAATGATATCAGTGTCTTGCAATGCTCACAGTATGTTCACAACATCTAGCAGTGTTCATGAAAGGAAGTGGAGGAATTTTCAAATCACAGGTGAACAATGCAGATCAAGACATCATCATCAATTTCTCTGACAGGAGACCTAATGGGCCTTTTGTCCAAAGTGAGACCTAAAATGCAATGGCACACTGGAGCCACGCAGCCATCATAACTTTATCTTTGCAATCATCTAACTTCAGGCTTGAGAAACTCTTAAAATTACATTCAAGAATGACAATAATTATTCTAGTTAATAGTGAAGATTATTTTTGTAAAGAGAATTAGCTTGAGCAAATTTGTACTGTAATAGTTCTGCGCTATAATCAATCAAAAGCAGTTGTAGCAACAACAAAGCCTTTTAGTTTTCACAGGTAAGGATCTTTTCACGGTCAAGTCCAAAACCGAAAACAATTGCAATAGACAGATTTTCAAAATAAAACCGATGATTGTACTCTTTTCCATATGGCTGGATTTCACTGTGAGTATGCAGAAGAATAGAGTTACAAATGAGCTACTGTCCTGAGACGAGTATCATACACAGATATAAAAGGGTCTTAATCCCATGAAGGCCGTGTAGTGGAAATTCGGTCAAACTGCGGAGATGTTGAAATTCCTAGCCTTCCAAATGTGAACTAGGTCTTCAGCACTTTCTAGATGTCTAGTGGGGTGGGGAGAGAGGGAAAAAAGTTTAGCAGCAGAGCAGCTAAAAGAACATAACTATAAATTCACTGTCATTGTTTTCTTTTGGTCTGCTACAGCAGAAGTTAAAGCTTCACAATCACTGGTTTACTATTAATGTTGCTTAAATCCAAGTTGTTTAAAAAAACATTCTTTCTATATATTCACCACTATCAGAATATCTAAGTATGCATTTGCTTTTGGTACCAGAAGAGAAGAAGCAGAAGACTTTGCCAGCAGAAGAGGTCATGGCATAGAATTTTGTGCTATTATTTTGTGTCGCGATACAGCTTGGGTAGTTGTTTCACGTGGGCTCTATGGGCCGTTGCAGATGACCAGAGCATGAGGAGCGCCACTCGCTGTGCACTGGCTATTTTACAGCTTGCAAATTTAATTTGCCAGATCAGCTTTAGCTTGGTTTCATGAAGGCCTCTACATCATACCACAGCTAGCTGCTATATGTTGGACTCATGTAGGAAATTGGAAGTCAGGCATCCACGACAGAAAACTACAGAAATGATTACTTGATTATTTAGGTTGTAAGATCATGGCATGAAGCAGATCACCATTTGAAGCTGAGAAGAATTACATGCTTCAGATTTGTTTTCAGTGGAAATTAAGAGTTGTTCAAATGATTAACATAAAATCAGATAAATACACAAGATGCTTGAACTGTCTTAAAAATTGAGCCCTATTATCATTAATGTTATTTTAATTTCAGCCGTCTGTAAACCGTGGTGTGAAATGGAGCACTGTACTTTGGTACAAGCAGCCACTTTGCTTGTATCCAGTAGTGTACAACATTCTCTCCTCCATCTGCCAATGTTACAAGCCATTAACATGTTCTGCTGGGCACAAACTGCTCTAACTAAAACTTGGCCTTAAAACCTAATATGGGAAGAGAAAAACACATCTCGCTTTAAGTTAACACTTACAATTTCACTACCAAGCAATCCTCAACTTAGACTAAATCCTGCACATTATGTAATTATGAGCTTCTCCTCACAGTATTTTCTTCTTCACTCCTTCTAAGATATTTTTTCCTTCAAAAAACAGTTGAGTGAACTTGTTACCTTACGGATGATAAGCAAAAAGATTTATGAATAATCTCATTGGCCAAAGTGTACTTTTAGAATTCCTATTCTACATTTTCTCCTATGACATGCACTTCATTTTTACAGGACATTACTATGCAGCCAATCTGACATGAACACGGAAGAAAGCTTCTTACAATAAAAAGATGTTATAAATTACAAAAGCTTTTTACTGTTAGAACTTATACTATTATTGTAGGCTGCTTAATAATTTGCATAAAAGCAGGTTTTTAAGGCAGGCTATGTGATTCTTTTGTTTGCCGTTGGGTTTCTTCGTTTGTTTTCTTAAGTACCTTGGTACACATGGGGCAGAGTTGTACTGCATTTGAGTATTCCAGATTTTGATCACTCAATGGCTTGAGGAAATCTCTTACACATTAATTGCAAATCTGAAGATGAAATGCATAAATTATACATTACATTTTGCCAATATCGGCATGTATCTCGCTGAAAAACAGTATTTTACAGTAGGTAATTTGAGAAATTCAGCATACAGCATATGAATACTTCAAGCTATTGCTTTATAACCCATTTGGAAGAATGGTTTTCATAGACCATTGCTTTCCCCCTTTCTGTTGGCACTGGAGCTCATTTTCTTTTATCAAGAAATAACATTAAATATAGCTCTCAGGTGGCTAGAACAAGGAACGTTTTAATGCTAGCCATATTTGGGACAGCAGACCAGAGGTTCAACTCTCACACGAAGCAATACATGATGCAATGTTGCCTAGCCAAAAAAAAAAAAAAAAAAAGAAAAAAGAAAAAAAAACACTACACACTCAAGAAAGAAAAAAAGCTCAGTTACTAGATCTTATTTCAAGAGTTCATAAAATACTTGGTACTTGCTAAAACATATACACTCACAAAACAAAGACAAGAAGATCCAGAAACAAGAAATAAAGCATATTTGTCCTTAGAAGCAAGGGAGAAGTTGTTAATCTTAGTGAAATAGGATTCTTGCAGTACTGGCAAGGTTAGTGTCAGGATAAATTATTTGCTTCAGCAAGCAGCAAGTACAGAAGCAGCCCTGTCAGGGTGCCAGATGAGCTCAAACAACAGGCCTTTCAGAGAAGCATTTTTACTGCACACATTTAGTTCTTAACTCACCACTTTCCTCCTCTTCCAGTTTCTACACTTCTCCTTCACATCCTCTGCTTTGCCCAGCTGCATTTCAGAGCATGGCAAGAATTTGAAATTTATCATTAAAAACCAAGAGAGAAATGTGCTGAAGGACTTTTCTGGCCTAATTTACACAGAATGCCTTCTTGAATGACACACTCGAATAAAGCCATTAATCATCCCTGGCACTGCATCTCCCAGAAAGAATGTCGAGTGGAAAAGTTTAGGGTCATGCAGACGTTGATTATTCGGACACACTGAAACAGCTCAAAAGGAATACGTATTTTCAGATCCCAGAACATTAAAAGGTTCATTTCCATGTTGATTCTGTAGCAAATGGAACAAAGATCTAAACTGTAACCGTGGTACAGACAAAATATGCGAGCTCTTAAAAGATAAAACTGAGCACAAGAAAATATTTCCTTGAAGATTCACCAAAAATCTATTTACATCCTGGTCCTGTTAAAAGAACAAATGAGAAGAACACGAGTAAGAACTGCCTTTGAAGACCTGGTGTGATTTTGCCTCCAAGTGACACAGTCTTCTTCAGCTCTGACAGGAAGATGCTCCATAAAACTCACACCCTACCAAACTGCCCAAATCTCCACTGTTTTCCAGCACGGTCTGTAGGACCAGACTGCATCTTAGCTCACAGTATAGCGTTCTGAAAATCACTTATAAACAGTATCAATTTAAACATTATGTAGAACATATTACATTATTACAATGTTATAGGAGCAACGTTAATCCAAGTTTGCTGAAGTATATGAAAAAACTCTGTGTTTACACAGCTTGACTTTTTTTTTTTTGATCTCTATATGCTTTCAAAATATTAAAAAATGTTTCTCAAAGATCCTCTACAGTATTCCTACAGAAATGGATGTAACCCATTGTAGGGGCAGGAAGCTGCATAATATCAAAATAATGAGAAGAATATTGAATACTAATTATTAACTTTCTGGCCAATTAAGTAATACGTAATGCAAGTCCCAAAGTGACTAGAACACTAGAAGAATATCCAAATAATACTAGACAATTAAATTGCAAGTAAATCTGGGATACAAATATTAAATGATCATAATTTGATCTAATAAATTGCCAAAGAAGTTTCCATAACATTTAGAATAAGCATGAGATAAACTGATAGATACTGCGGGTGTCAAAAAATTCTGAATTATATAAATTGATAACAAAGCAACATCCAAACAGTGCCTTGAACCAGAAAACTACACTATACAGTAAGAAACTATAGGCAAAACTACCAGACAAAATATACAAATGAAACCTGCACTGTCAAAACATAATGATAGCTAAGTAAAAAAGGCATAACTAAGAATGACATTAATCACTGAGGTTAGAACAAATACACAAAAGTTCACATTCATTGGAAAAGTCAGTCGTGAAAGAATAGTCCAACAACAGATTGAATGAGACAGGAAAGATCAGTATCTAAAGAGCAGTCTAAGATATACAGGTTTTAAAAATATTTTTGATTGGGAAGTATATGACAAATTTTTAGCACAGCCTGTGTTTTTAGCAGCAGATTCAATACCTCAAAGAAAAAAGATAGAGAAATTTTTATACTGCCATCACTTTAGTTACCAAGAGACAAGAGTGGGCTTGTTTCAGATTTATTTGTAAGAACTGTGCACATGTGTGCATGCACATACACAGACACACATACCTTCGTAATTAATTTGATTATTATAAAAATGTCTACATAATATACAGCTATACAATTGCATGTTACCCAGAGAAACACACACACAATCACAATGAACAAAAGCAGGCCAGCATCACCATTTGTATTCAAATTATAATTGCAGCTGCATACAACCAGAAACTACGAATGCAAATTCACTTTGATGCCACTGCATTATTCATTTAAGGAGTTACCTGAAGCTCACTAACACCAATACAGAGCTTTCCATTACTTCAACGAGTTCTCAGTGAGATCTTTAATGAAAAAGAGAATTAGCCAATTTATTCTTACGAGAGTTGACCAGTTTTAAAGAGGTCAATGTGATTAACAGTATTTTCATTCTGGCTTATCTTAGATTTTACCTTGAACATTCAGCTTCAATATGCTAGAGCAGTTAGCTTTCTGTTTAAACATCAAAGTAGCCTATGCAGAATGAATACAAAGTTTTCCCTTCTGATGGAGCAAAGGTCAGGAAAGGTCCCTCATGAGTAATAATTAACAACTCTGAACTGTCTAGATTTACCTCAGAATTTGATAAATATTTTATCTATAATCTAGTTGGAGGCACTAAGCATTCTTTTTCTACATGCAGCATGCTAGTCTGATTTTGAAAGCTTTCACTGTTCCCTAGCACTGTGCATAAGCACCTGTGCAGATCAGACAGGCCAGGAGTACAGGTGTAAGAAATCATCTGATCCAGTGCTATAGCATGAGCTAAAGGTAGAGAAGAAGGAAGGAAAGACTGCTTGGTCTCCTGACCTCCCAGGCCTTGAGAATTGAAGGGAGGGAGAATACACATTCTTACTGTAAAAGGTTCACACAAAAAATGCTTCCTTTCGCTGGGTACTGTCACAGTCTTGGCAAACAGAGGTCTTAGGCTGATGGCTAGGTCTTTGGTAACTATATGCTGGAGATTCAAACATTCATTTAATCCCTACACTCAATTCATCATATAGTTCAATCCAAAGTGAAGAAGAGAATTTTAGAAGAGAATTTGCATGGAGTGGCAAGTAGTAGAAACCTGAGCCTCAGTTTTCCACAGTGACACTTCATAGCTGTGACCTGAGCGCCGCTGCTGTTTTCTTCATATTTGAAATAGGCAATAGTTTCACCAGAAGGAATAGGAAAAGGAGACCCATTCAAGGCGAAAAAAAATCTCAGGATATAAGTGATTCTGGGTTAGCCATTCATTCTAGTTATCTCTATCCTGCTTAAAAGAGATAAGAGAAGTGGCTGTCATCAAGCTGCATCCTTGTATAGCTGTTTTTTAACATGCTCAGTTTCTACTGAAGCAATATCAGTTATTTCTGAGCCTATCTTTGTTCCTTGATGAATTATCTTCATTCAGATTTGATAAGAGAACTGTTGATAAAAAGAAGAATTCTGTCTTTTAGGCTTATATACGAAGAGAATGCTTTCACCTGACAAATTCCCAAATAGTTTTATTGAGAGAGAACAGATGACATTCAGTTTATTTTAGAATTTCAGTTTATATTTAAAAAATAATTGCAGGTGTGAGCTAACTTTGCATTATTCATTGATAAGCTCTTAATCACATGGATGATCAATGTTGCTGTAAGAGGAACTCAGAATGAACATGAAAAACTAAGTGAAAGGAGAGATGAAGAGAATAGCTTTCTGAAAAGGCTCCAAGTACCAGCTGGATTAAAGGGACCTTTTCTTTCTCATATCCAGCTGAGGCTCTGACCATAGGCAGAGAACTATTGCATTTTTAACAGCAAAATATAAAAAGCAGAGAAATACTGCACATACGCAGTATTTCTTCTATATACACCATATGTTTATAAAAACTGTATGTTCCTACCAAAAAATGGCCCTGGACAATTAGAAAACCAGGCATAGAAAATGTCCCAGATGCATGACTCCTAGTACAAAGGTGAAGATTCCTTTTTTGTCACTAGAAACCGCTATTTTACCCTTCAAACAAAGCACTTGATCTTTAAGAATTAAAGGAGAGCCAGATTGCACAAAATCAAAGCATTATTTTGCCCTAATTCCTGAATTTAAATAGGCATGGTATCACCACAGTTTTTGTGTCTCCTTTCTTCCACTGTGAAAATGATCAGCAATATACTGACAACCTGGGCTACAAGCCATTCGGTGAATCTTTTCCTACACACTGTGCAGAGGAAACATTAAATAAATCTGAACCACAAGAGCTATGCCAAGATCCACGTTATGAACTGTGAGAATCTCCCTTGCGATTACACTAGAGCATACTCCATAAATTCTGGCTAATGAAAGATAAGGGACAATTAGTTAAGAGATTGAAGTTAGATTTTACCAAAGCATTTATATGCTCATATACAAACACAAATATTTAAATGTGTAATGCACAACAGCATCTCCACTATCTGAACACTAGATATACACTGGTACCTACCACACTTCTATTCTTCTTGTACACCCCTCTATGGCAGCAGTGGCACAGAGTCAGGTTTACTGCTTTATCTAGACGATCAGCCATTCTTCTGTTTCAGGAGGTCTCTGACACCCATCATGATAGGAGAAAAACCTTCCTAAAATGGCAGGAATATGTGACTGTGAAATTTCAAACTGGCAGACGATTTAAATTAGGATAATTCTTGTTTTTAATCTACTGGACTTCAAGTTAAAGGTATTACCTGAAAATCTCAGACTAAATTATAAGTTCCTTATAAGTTGCAAAACTGTATGACAGGTTGGTATTTTAATATCTACAATCCCAGTGAATTGGTAGGAAATCCAATTACAGTGCATCTTGGGTGCTGCTCACTCATCTTTATCCCACTCCTATTTCCATTTCCTTTTTGTTAAAAGGACTGGATAACTCATCGGGAACCTTGTTAGATCTGGCATTATGACTTGTTTTCTTATCAGACACTCTTCCATTTCCCATCTGAACTGCTCCATTTAGCTCAAAAACACCCACAAGCTCTTTCTACCAATTGAGTCCAATCAATTCCTTCTGCAGACTTCTATGCACCTTCTGAATTTCTTCCATTTCTTGCTCATTATTTTGCAATGCACTTTTCAGTATTTGCAGACTTATCAGAAAAGGTAATTGGTGTGATCAGCTCCATTGCCGGGGAGGGTCAGGTGGGATTTAGCTGACTGACCTGCAGGAATTGATCAAATCCATGACAGTACTAAATGTGGAAAATGATTTCGTTTTTGTCGCTTTTATAATTTTATGGTCTTCAGCCACAAGTTAATCACAGACAATTGCACAGAACTGCCGATGTTGGGCCATTACTTATTAATGGTGCTGCTATTTTAAATGCTTCTCAGCAAGGTGCTGTTAAGACTCGCCCGTTGAGGAGGCCAGTGCAGCACGCTAAGCAAATCTGCAGACCCGCAGCACATTGTTTCAGAGCATCTTCTCATTGAGCTGAGATTAGCACGATTACGCAGACACCAAGAATGGTAGAGCTGTATGTCAATCATAGCTTTTAGCCTCACACTCGTTAAATACTCACAGAGTGTCAGCACATGCACACGCCTTCAGGAGCACCTACTGTCAAGTGTGAAGACACACACATCTTTTTATTTTTTTTTTTTAATTTACTCTTCATTCTTGAAGTCATTCCCCAAAACGCTCAACTTAATATTTATCAAAAGTGGCCTTCTAAATAAATCAGTAGAGAACATGTCCCAGTTTGCCAGAGAAATGACTTTCCGAAGTACCATCAAAAAAACGTTAACAATTTAAAGAAAACTGAAATGTTGTTGCAACCACTGAAATAACAGGATGATTCTGTAGCACTTTTTTAAGTACTGTCTGAGGGAAGGCTTATTCAGCTAAGAACCATAAACAATAGGATTGGGACTGAGATTACAGTGTTATGGCCTAATTCAGAGGTTCATATAAGCCAGGTTCTGCACACATGACAACTCTGGACATGGCATTTGCCCTAGATAGCTTGCCTTAAAAAATGGTGAAAAAAAGAATTCTCTTGTACTTTGAGAATGTCTAACCGAGTAACAACTGCTGGTTTTCCCTGTTACTATTAAATAACTTCTAATGGATTATCATAGAACAAAACATCTGTGCTGCCAAAGAGAACATCTGATTGCAGCCACAAACTCCTAATACTATCAGTTATCCTGAGAGGACCTACCAAAAACCACACATAAATGAAGCATGCCAGTGGAGTGTTCTGCTTTTTCTTTGCAAGCAGCTGAGCAAAGGTGTAGCAATGTGTATTTCCAAGTGAAAAGTGATTTTAGATGATCAAGTTAAATCCCAATACTAAATCTAGTATCTTTTTATTAGTAGTTATTTAAATTTATCAGTATATGCAGTGTCAACCCACCATGAAATGAAGGAATTACCAATTTCTAGCATGAATTACTTGATAAAAGGGACTACATTAAATGCAGAGCTGTTGAATAAATCAGTAATGCTACACTGGCTAATTACAAAGTTACTTAAAGGAAGAAAATCTGCAGTATTTTACAGTGTATTAAACTTGCAATTGAGTCTTAAGTGGCTAACAGACAAATTTTAGTAAACTCAATACGTTTCACAGTGGACTGCAGGAAATATTTTAATGTCTTTAAAAAACACAGTTTAAAGTTATTGAGTAGCTAAACTATTCAATATTGCTTCATAATCAGGCTGCAAAATATTGCAAATGACACTTAGCTTTCTTTTAGTGCTTTCTATTAGTATACTGCTAGTACAGCATAAAAGACACCTCTGTAATTATGCTCATTGTACCAACAAGGTGAAAGATGCACGGGAAGAAGTAATGTAGCCAGTGTCATTCAACAGGCTAATTGCAGAGCGAGTCGTCTCACTATGTCCTCCAAGACTCAGGCAACTATCACGGCCTGTCTCACAGTAAGTTTGAGAAAATTTTCCAACGTACTCATTTCTTCTAACTCAACCTAAAAGCACTGTTTTGGAAACATTCGATTTTAATGACAGCCACAGACAGCTGCAAATTCTCTCAGTAAAATAAATGATTAATTAGTAAAACACAGTATGAAATATGTGTCCAGAGTAATTTATTCAGATTGCTGTTTGTAGCAATTAGCTTCAATTTCTAAAGCTCCACAGCCTGCATGGTGTTTTGCAGGGCTGTGAAAGAAACATGGGTACCACACCAAATAATCTATGCTCTAAACTACGTAAACACATAGATAGTGTATCTTAATTTGCTAGATTACCTGTTAGTAAGATCACTTGCGACAGGTTCAGAAAAATATCTAAAAGTCAGAAAATTATGTGGCAGATAACACACATGCTTCATAAAGAATACGGGAAAAACGTGACCTGTGGGGAAAAAGCCTTAAAGTAGGCAAGAGTTTCTTTATACTCGTATATTCTGCTTCAGCCCAAAATAATCAACTGCCCCTATTCCTACACTTCAAACAACAACACATTACCAATGACTAAAGGGATTCCTTCCAAAAATAGCTGCATTCTTCCTATATGTTTATTTCAGCATAAAACCCTTCTCTCTCTTTCCAGGCACAAACCTGAAATATTTTTCCTTTCATGTAACTGCCTGAAATGATCTACCAATGGTTTCAACAAAGGCAACGCCCTTAAATGTTTTCTCAACTACCTAGCCTTCAAACACTGTCTCAATTAGCTATAACTCAAACCATAAAGTTATTAGAGAGAAATCATTTCAATCTCATCTGGAAGCAAAAGTCTATATATTGTTGGGAAAGAGGTATTATATCTTAATTATTGTTGATAGCAATATATGAATACGAAGCTACATTCTCAGTTTTTAGAGGCTTTTGATGCTCACTGATCATACGCAACCAATTAGTGCCCAGAAACGTAATAGAACATAGAAGTACATGGAGTACAAGAGATAAGGATACAGACTGTGATTTGGAGGATCAGTTCAGAAGAGAGATACCCACCTGAAACTGGAAGATATAGACTCCATTTCTGAGGGGAGCATGAATCTACCAATGTTATCCATCCAACTCCCCATCCTTCTTTTCTGCTTTTACATATTAGTTACCACTGAACAAAGGTCAACACCGACTAGACCTTGAGAAATAAATGGTTCTATAAACATCACTGCAATGGAGAAAAGGGAGACTAAGAGCTACTTGCAAATCACAGACAGGCTACAAAACAGCCTATAATGTCTTACATTCTGAAGTGGCTTTTATCAAACTGCCTGTGTCAATCATCTCTGGCAATGTTTTTTTCCCCTAAACTAACTTTGCAGGCCACAATTCTCAGTTAGTCCATTTATTGCACACCCATCTATCAGCAAGGGAACATCCATGACAAAAACATGGCAGAGGGGATTAAGAAATATTTTCTGGACCTGTTTCTGCGGGATCCCAGAGTTTCCTCATTCAATAGGGTCCTCCAGATGATCTTCAGCTTTGTTGGCTGAGCTTCTCAAACCATTTGGGGACATCTTGGTTTATGAGACTTACATGGCTGAACTTACAAAGAATTATTAGCAGACATTTTCAATGCTTTTTCACTAAAAGTGAAATGGTAATTAATTCTCGTAATTGAATGAACATTCATTAGACCTCTACTAAACACATTACCTAATAACATTCTCAATCTTGCCAGTTACTGTCATGCCTTCAATTTTCCTTTTCATGATAAGACTAAACACACAGCCTTATAAGCTCACTGCTCAGTACGGCATATATTATATGTAGTTTTTTTCCATATAAGTTCTTCAATCACAAGCAATGCAACAAAGAATAGCATACTGTTCTAGCAGGCATTACATTCTGCCAGATCATAATTAAATTGTTCCTTAGACGTGGCACTTAGTGCTTAAGAAGAATCATTATATTGAATAACAGGGGTAATATTTTAACTCATTTAACATGTTATTGTTCAATAAAGAGGTATACACTACTACAATTTCTTCTTCTATGGATAACATCAGCTATAAAATAGAAATACTGCAGCTTTTTCCTGATAATTCATGTGTAGATTTTTTTCCATGTCAGTTGTACGCTTTATATATTTTTACAAGTGGATTAAAGCATGTGACATACTATCACTCTTCAGAACAAATATATATATTTTACATTGCATTAAGCATAAAATATTTCAGTTCTATATTGTATAAACCTGCCAGAGACCATGTTTGAGTAGGCCTAAATATGCATGAGAATTCTGTGGTAAGAAAACAAGTTTTCTTTTATGTCTTTTAATTCTGTACTGTTGTGAGTTTGATTTATAACACTGGTCGGGGCAGAAGGAGTTTTTGGATGAAGAAACTACATCTAGTTACAATAAAAGTATGGTACCTTCTCCTTGGTAACTGCTGGCCAAATAGGCTCAGGTGACTTATGCATCACATTCTTCTACTCAATATTTCAATTTGATTGAATTATATTTTCAGGAATCTTTCACTAATAATTTAAAAGTGACATAAATGTATAAAGTCTGTATTTCTGAAGATAATTAAGTTGTGTAATTCCAGCATCAATTTGTAACATATCACAAGGTAAGTTTTTCTTTGGTTGTTCACACTGTTAAACTGGGATTCTAATGTTCTTTGTAATCATATTCCACTCTTGGTTTTTTTCCTATATGTTTTCATGTGTTTTAAAGACGTTTGTGAATACTGTATTTTATTGTCACTATTCTTTTAATCTGTAAGTCTAATCTTTTAATCAGTTATGACATGGATGATGCCTACTGTATACTAGATAGGGTGTATTTACTCTTTATGGAGATACGAAAACTGCACAGTTCTACAACAACCTTGCAAGACTATTTTTTGTTTTAGGAATTAGTGTGGGTATTGGAGTGTACTACATATCAAATAGCTATTTCTCATGTAGAGTTGCTGAAAAGTATACTCCCACACTATTTCACAGCATTTTCTGTATCTTTTGTATCACTGACACTATGGACACTATATGTCACAGATTAAACAAAAAAAGAACTTAAAGGTGACGGAAAATTGGGGTGTAAATCACAACACATATGCACCATATATAATATCCAACCGTAGCATTAGAAAAAGGTCGTTTTTATTTCATGAGATAGGCAAGACAATCAGAAAAGGAAAAAAGTAGAACTGCATCTGCATTACAGATGGGGAATTGGAAATCACATGGTACAAAGAAAGGAGTAAATAGGAGACGGAATGAACAAGAAGAAAAATGAATACAAGTTACCTGAGGAGGAGTTAATTACTACCTCATATGACATAGCTTGTGTTCTTTTCATATAGATCGCCTGGTGAATGCGTGTAGACATGATGTACTCTAAAAAGTATGGCATATTTCTATATAGAAAATCACAGTAGATCCATATCCAAGCCTAAGAGAATTCCGTAAGTTAAAAATAAAATTCTTATCTTTACTTTTAGAGTGAGAAATGACTTTTTTTGGCAAGACAGAAAGTAGTCATACTAGAAGCAAGCCATCAATGGTACCAGCTAAACCACAAGTTATATTCCACGCAATATTCTAATTGTTATTATTTATTTGCATATGGTTATAAATCCTGCACAATGGACAAGAACCCTTAAAGTCATTCTACTCCCCGATAATATATAAGCTGAAAGTTATGGAGAATTATTTATTTCATTTCTGAATTCAGCAAAACAGGTCATAGGAAGTTTAACAACTTAAAGCCTCTGGTAACTGAAGGAGATTGGAAGGTATGGGGCTGACCATCTGGCAAAAACATGCTATCAAGGAGGACTTATGATAATTATCATAGCTCAGTCTTTGATACATCTTCTAGAAAGAACAGTAATTGGTTGACTCAGATGCAGATGGTCAAGGAGTGACCAAAAAAATGTTGCCAAAGCCTTATTCTGGCATTTAACTGTCTCAGTTAAATGAATAGTACTTCATCACAGCATGAAGCTGAAACAAAGGAAATTCTGATCAGATATCAGGGAAACAAATTTACAATGATATAGTCAAATATTGGAACAGGCTGCCCAAAGAAGCTGTGTAATCTCCATTAAGATATCAAAACCTTAACTGGACAAGGCCCTGAGCAATCTATAATAAGCTGGCCTTGCTTTGAGCAGAGGAGTTGGACCTCCAGAGAGTCCTCAGAATCTAAACTATTCTATATTTCCAAGAACTGTACAACCAAAACAACAAAAAAATGATCACTCTTGTAGATCTCAAAAATAGCATTCTGCAGTACACTGACACAAAAATGAAAGCTTGTCATATGTTAATCTGTGTCATAGCTCCACAGTTGGACAACATCAGAAAATACCAATAATAATTTGGTTTCTTCTAAAATCCTAAAGGGTAATTAAAGCAAAATAAACTTTTCAAGGTACTTTCACAGTCCATGAGGGAGGCTGGAGAGAATACAGCAGGAGTGAACAAGTCATTATTCTCAAAATGGTTAGAATGGCTTGAGAAATCTAATTTCATCTGTCATTAATGAACCTAATCTTGAAACCTTTAACATTAATATTTGTAAAATATTCAGAAGAGCATTTTTTTTCCTTGTACATCTCTCCTTTGAGTTAACTGCATATAGCTTCTTACTCAGTAACATGCAGACAGAAAACTGGAAATCTCTAACGTAGGAGAGGTAAGAGATGGAATAATTTATTTTAATCTAAAGCAGCCCACCCATTTCATCTCCCACCTTTTTGGTTAAAGCTTAAGAGGAGTTTACTTATCTGCACAGAGAGATTCTGGCACAGGTACAAGCTTTCTGAACTTTATCACATTGGGCACTATTTATCTAGAAATAGACTTACATCAAATAGAAAAACAAGTAGCAAAATAAAAAAAAATGAAGATGATGCTTTGCTCCAATGTGATTCATAGCATGTCCCCCCTCCTCTTACATCAGGCCATTTGGAGTAGAACTTCTTAAGTTGTCTTAAGATTTCAGACACTCAAAAGAAATACCTCTGTACCCATCCCATATATTGAAAACATATTGAAAAACATCAAGTTCGTAATATTTTTCTGACCCCCTTCTGCTGCTTAGCTCAATAATCCTGCAAGCTATTAATTTAGTAAATGAGTGATTACCTCCTGAAGAACCCTCTTCATTTTCAGCAGCAGTGTCTTCACAGCTGTGCAGTCCTGCAGCATCAGTCTGAAGGGTAAAGATTCAATGCCTCCCCCTTCTTCCAGACCAGTAAAAGGCCACTCCACCGATGGGCTGCCAGCCAGCTGGCTGACACGAGGGTACCTGGCATCTGCTTGGTCCACCTCCTTTGATAGCTTCAGGGATAGGTTCCTTACAAGAGAAAATAGAAGGATCAATGTTGAAATATGAAAAGGAGAAAGAACCAGTAATTTTCAGCTTTTACCTCTTCTGAGTTTAAACAGGCATTATACATTCACTTTTTGAGACTGCTACCACGAATGGCCTTTATAATGTACATATAACCATATGGTCTTAGCAATAAAATATGCTTTTAGAAACTGTCATTTCCTACAGGATTTGAAACCAACCTGTTTCCCATGCCCTTCAGAAGAAAGCCATTTTCTTAAAACAAAATACCCTTTAGGCCAGTTTGCTATCAGTATATTCTGCCTCAGTTCTGCTTTATGAGAAAATGAGTAATTGCACAATCTCCATTCACTTTCAAAAGCTTAATCATGTTCTTCCACAAGCTTTGACTCAGAAATTCAGAAAAAGAAAAACCACCAAAGAAAATACTTCCTTCTGGACTGGCCTAATAACCATGTTATTCTTTAAGCTAGCATTTGAAATTTAATTAATCTTTACTCACACTTAAGTTTAGTTACCATTGAAGCTATTCAAGCAGAACATGACATGAAACAACATTTAGTTTTTGCTGAGATCCCATTAAAGACGATGGAAAGCTCATGACAGATCTTGATAGTCTTTGGAGGTAAAGGATAATACCATTATTATGCTTTTTGCGCCTGAAATCCTGTTCTACAGACATACTATCTTGCATTAATATCAGAGCAAGACATCCATAAAAAAGACTTTACATACTGGAGTAAGGCCAGTAAGATTGTCATGGGGCTGGAGCACACGACATATGAGGAGAGCCTCAGAGAGCCGAGTTTGTTCAGTCTTCAGAAGAGAATGCAGAGGGGATCTCACTGCCGTCTGCAGCAGTGTCTACAGTGGGAGGGGATAGAGGAGATGGAGCCAGGCTCTTCCCAGGGATACACAGCAATGGGACAAGCAACAATGGACACAAGTTGTGATACAAACAAAATGAGACTAGCGTAATAGCGTTACAGATTTGATATAAGGATTTATTTATTTATTTATTTATTTATTTATTTATTTACCAAGAGGAAAGCCAAACACAAAACAGGGGCCCAGAGAGCTGCAGGACCTCCATCTGCAGAGATACTCACAGCACAACTGGTCAAAGTCCTGAGCAAACTGCTCTAAGCGAACCTGCTGCAAGCAGGAGCTTGGACCAGAGACCTGCACAGATTCCTTCTCAACCATGTGATTCGGTGGTACAGAGGACTGTAAAAACTCAGCCAAATGATTAATAATGGAGGAACAATTTAAAGCAGATTACTCAACATCTGCTTTAAAAAATAAGTAAAAATACTGTGGATATCTCTGGCATGAAAAGCATTCAAAACTTTCATGTTGCACCTATTTTCTCTTTGATCAGTGGAGAAAGGACAAATGCTTAATGGAGACTCAATCTCAGAATGTGGCTGCATTGTTTAATAACAGTATATTAATTATTGCTAGATTGCAAAAGGATTGTAACAGCAATGCATATGGCACCCATGTTCATACTAATTTAATTCACCATAATTAAAGATGTTAGAATAAGTGGTGAAGAAAATGAATATTATTAATTTAATGTATAGGTTCAATTTTCAGTTCCATTTGAAATTTCATGCAACACTAAACTTTGAATCTGAATTTTAAGTATTGCCATCTTTTGGAAGAACAAAGAATGTTTTTCCACATGCATTTTACTTTGAAGTTAACTTCGGTCCCATAAGAACCACATGCAAAAACAGGATTAATAAGGTTTTTAAGACAAAAAATTCCCACTGCCATACTAATAAATGGTAAATGAGACTACTAGAATTATCTTATATGGATGGTTCTTTTTTATAAATCACAAACTATGTAATGTGCAGTATAGATAATGTATTATATCAAGGAATACATTAAAATAGATCACTGATCTGGACAGCTGCTCATAAAGGACAACAGAAATAGAATTTTCTAATCCAGACTTTTGAAGAGTTTTGATGAAGAATTAAAATCTTCTGGTTTTAATTTTTTAAATACACTGAAGCAACTTTACAAATGGAATATTTTTTGTCCTTTAAAATTAAAACCTGAGCTGGATGGTAAAAGTGCATGAGATTGGAGGATATTAAGTTATTGCTGATTCACAGCCTCTATTAACATAGCAGGTATAAAATACAGCCCTTAACAGTTTTTAATGGAAGTTTCATAACATAAGCTACTTTCAAGGGTTTATTAAAAAAGCTATAGTCAAACTACAGGAATCTACACTTCAGTAAGATTTATGTAGCCCAAAAAAGTACATTATTTAACTTGAGTAAAACAGAAATAGGTCTCTCTCTTTACTGTCTAATGCCTGCAGGCTGGGATATGAAATATTGCTTAGAATGTTCCCCATCTTCATATTCTATGTGCCAGCAGAAGTTGCATGTACCCCACGCTCCTGAGGAGATGGCTTGTGTGCATAACATCCTGACACCGAGAAAGAACACACTGAGATGTAACACCTCCCGGAAGGAGTCTTTCACAGTGCATTTTTCAACAAGAAGAATCCGGCATCAACAGCAATAGCCTGTTCCCCTTGTGACTAAAGAAACCATCAATTCATTTGGAGAACTATCAACCTCTGCTAGATGGAACAGATTTATGTATGAACTATAAATGCACTGAAAAATCAGCAAATCTTGATTTCAGTTGAAGGAAATACTTTCAATGACTTTAGTGAGCTTTACATTGACATCACACTGCTCAACACATGAAATTATTGTCTTTTTAAGTACAGAATCTTGTACTGGAGTATGAAAAGAACCATCATAATACATCAAAACTCAATAGTCATAAGAGTTAAAAATCTAACTTGGTTGCTACTAGAAAAATTCATGTCTACTTGCAGTTCACATACAGTGAGTGCAGTGATCATATGATGTCTCTGAAGTATCTGAACAGAATATAACTGATTTATGACAGAAAAAGTCTTCATTATTTGATACAACTGCTTCTACTTGCTGCAGGAAAAAAGCTAATTTGAAATTCATTCCACAACTGATTTTTCATCAAGTTATCATTACCAATGTCAAGGTTGTCTATTATGGCATTATTATGGTAATCCACTGCCATTCATTTCAAAGCAATAATAAGGATTTAGAAAAAAAAAAAAAAAAAAAAAAAAAAACTTACTAAAATTAGGAGTTTCCCCTTACTGGTAAAATATCTCTTTGCCTTTGAGTCTGGAGAAGGAGCAAGTTCCTTGATTGTCAGCAGCAGGAGCTGCTTACAGATGGCCAAGCCCCTTAACCTTCCAAAGCAGTATTTACTGTAATCAAAACATTTCACAGGCATGTGTTAACTGTGACAAACTTTCTGAATTGTGGATGAAAAACCTCAAAAGGTCTATTTTAATGATTGACGATAATGTGCTTCATTTAAATGACAACATTGATTCTTTAATATTATCAAAATAAAACATTTCAAAAAAGCAATTTAATCACATTTGAATATATGGCTCCTATCTGAGCTCTAAATTTGCCTATCATAAGCACACATTTAGGCTACGTCCATACTAGTTACTTAAAACATTCCTGAATATGTTTCTTGGAACTGGAAGTCAACGGTCCTGTTACTGTTAGAGTGATTCCTCAGATGGCTTGATTCATCCCAGCTATCACACTTTCAAATGATTTCCAGGCATGATTCAGCTGTCAGCACACGAGGTTTGGATGTGGCCACTCCACTCAGGATTATAAGACTTAGTGATGTGGACAGAGTCATTTCGTGCCATTTGGGCTATTGCTGAAGAACGATCCCTCAGGCATTTGCTAGTGTAGTTGTCACCTCAAATTTCTGTGCACCTGCAGGGACTCCTCACCCTGAGCCTTGAAACCCCGCTAGGCCAGAGCCTGTTCTGGCAAGCCTGGGTATAAACTGGGTGCAGTGGTAAATCACCGCTGAGGTCAGTGGTACGAAGTTACTCTTCATGTCTTCCCAGGTGTTAGACTTCACTTTTCAGGCAACATGTAAGAATCTCCATGAATATCCCTTCATCACTCCATTCCTCGGCATGGCTCTCACCAGGCTCCCCATTTTGCCAGCTATGTGTAATCTAGCTATCAGGCATATCATCTTCTCAAGAGATGAGTCATAACAATCATGTCCTACTAGATAACTTCAGAAGCAAACACACTATGTATGCTAAAAAGCACCTGCATATGTAAACAGTAGCATCTGAAGCATATGATTCCAGTATTTCATGTGATGAAGACCAGAGGCAAAGTCTGACACAAGATACATTTAAAACTCTGTCTGCTCCTCTAGATGAGTGCCATAGGATCGTTAAGATATTCAGGTTGGAAGGGATTTCAGGAAGTCATCTAGCCCAAACTCCTGCTCAAATCAGGGTCTACCTAATACCTATGCCTACAGTTGCATAGTACACCTAAGTGATTAGCAAATGGTTAATGAGAAAAGTAAACTTAAAGCCAGCCGAACAAATGTCATCATGAGGTACGATAATCTACAGAAAATCTGCCACAGATTTTTAAATTTAGAGAAGTGTGAAAATCTGTGCAATTTGATGGTACTTCAGGCCTATTGCTTATTTCTATTTTATCTGGACATATCTACCAAATATCGTAAATGTATTTCCGCATTTCAACCTACAATGTCCCCATTTAGTAAAGTGAGGCACTCCACTAAGGCAGAGTAATTCTATTTCAAAAGTAAACTTTATTGAAATAGTGAGATTGCATAAGAATTACCAGAGAAGCTTAGCATTCTTAATAACCTCCATAAATCCAGTGCAACTGCATATTAAATAACTGAGGAGGAGTAACAATTGTGCAGCTCCTTTCAAAACTTCTTTCCCATATTAAACTAAAACAACAAGTTTTGTATTCCACAGCATCTTTAAAGGGTTCTACTGTAAGGAAAAAAAAAAAAAAAAAAAAAAAAAAATTGCAACTTGAGCTAGTTTTTCTTTCTTACTGATCCTCAAATCAATAATTTGAAGACTTTATGGTAATTTGAACTTCACTTACATGAAGATCCCCAGATTATGTGGAGTTTAATCTTCTCAGGTTTCCTCAGCAGTGCTCAAGATGCTGGCGTAACAGAATTAGCCTGAACTAATACATTGGTCCCACAGAGTCTGCACCTGGGGATGCACTGAGTGCATCAGGAAAGCTCTACCAGCAGCACTAATGACCCCAGCCTCTAAGAGAAGAACTGAACAAGCCTCCTCTCGTCCCTGAGGGCGCATCTCCTAAAGTAGAGGCTACAACAAAGCTTTCAATTACTTCAGTGTTTGTATGTGTACATGTGCATTCATGTATATACATGTATATACCTATGTATAGCTATAAAATACACACACACACAGTTATATGTGTATAATATATGCATATATATATATATATACACATGTATACATATTCAATCTTTGGGAATATTTCAGCAAAAACAAACTCTTATTTGTTTTTAGCCTGGCCCACAAGGAAGCGTATTTCCTTTTACACCAAAAAAATGTTATTAGCTCAACATAGAGATTACATCAGAAATGATCCTGAAATCCTTTTTCATACAAATCTGGATAGCCTTCAATACCTACTTCTCCACCCATACAGAATTTTGTTTTATCTTTTCTTACCCACAGCTAAAAGAGATTCCCTTTTAGAAAAAATTCACTATTATTACAAGAGAGAGCCCTTAGTTAGACCACATAAGAGTAATTACACGTGACTTTCAGAGAAAAATCTGCCTACCTCAAATGGCTCCAAAATCCAGTTCAAAGCACTCTATGGCCCCTTTACAATGATACTGTCGCCTCTTACAGTTGCTCCAGACTGGACCTTAATCTCTGACTAATCTCTTGCTAATCTCACTTAGTAACTGATGTTCTTTATCCCATCAGATTACAATTCAAATTTATGGAAAAATGTTGGAAAAAATAAAGGCCTGAAAGGATGACATCTTAGCAAATTAAACTGCATCATGTTGTAAGGCATATATCGTTTGACACTTTACATCTTTTAGAACTACGCATCGTTTATTGGTACTCTGACGCTGAGATTCTTCAAGGTTAGTCTTTTGGAAAAATGACGTTCAGTATCTGTCATTACCAACCTATGCACACACACACACAAATGTGCAAACATACTATAACGGATACTGTTGCTGTAAGTCAAGAGACTGTCAGTCTTTTCCATTATAGCCCCTCTTCTTTCAAAAGTTTATATCTCAGCCATAAAGATTTCCTTTGGGCTAGAACTTGGCAATCAAGAAATATGGAATCAAATTAAAAAAAAAAAGAAAAAGCCCTCCATTTTTCAGCTACTGCTAAAGTACAGCTGCTAAAGGCATGTCTAACGTTTCTTTTCTTTCTCTAAATTCTACAGGAGTCGAGAGCTCCCCTTATATTCCCTTGATCTAGCACATGAAAACACAAAACTTGAGATTTTGATCCTCCTCTTCCCCCAGGAATCTATTACGAAATTTTAAATATGATACAAATAGGATAATATAACACAATATAGAAATCAGATAACATCCAGGAAAATAGCTACTTGGAAAAGACCAGTGGGCTTATTCAGTTTCAGGTGGCAACCGTGTGGTGGTAAATAAACCACTACAGACAAACTCAAAAAGGGAAATGAGGCAATCCGCATACTGAGAGTTCTGAAGAATTTGATTCTTTTTAATTTTGTAACAATTCAGCAGATGATCATTATTTAAATTATTTTACAACTGATCTACAAAATACAAAGTACAGCTTAATTATGCACAAAATTAAGAAGCAACTAAAATTTTATCTCTGTTTGTGGCATAAAGAAAAGAAGGTTTATTTTTCATCTGGATAAGTCTACATGCAGTCATTGCAGCCTTTGTAAAAGTTATCCCATTAGCTAAAGCTAATGGTGCTCAGTGTCCTTCTCCAAACTTATTCCACGTGCACTCCGCATAACTGACTTAACCCAGGTGACCCAGGACTAGAAAAACAAAATTTGAACTAGACTACCTAAGTGTGTCGAGCAAACTTTTAAGATACTGAGGAAAAGGAGAAAAGTGCATCTGTTTGGCCACTGTCAGCTTCTAGATTGAAGCACCATTTCTCATCAGCTTTGCTCTCTGCTGTAAATGGCCGAGTCCTGCTCTGAGAACTTCTGCCTACAGGATGGAAAACTTTTCAGTTCTCAGGAGGTTAAAACACATAGAAACAAGCTGGAAAATTAAGGCAGATATTGGACATGCTGACTGCCTTCCACGAAGCATAGTAAGGGCAGTCCATTCATTCAGTTACCAGACTAGGTTCGCTGAATTAAAAACAAAGAGCTAACTACTCTCTTCCTTAGGCCAGCAGTTTTTGCTACCAAGGTGTTTCAAAATTCTGTTCACAATGATTTCTATTTTATACATTAAAAAAAGATTTATAAAATTGTCTGCATGAAGCTGCAGGAATCCTACAGGATTGCTAATAGAGTCTTCAGTGGGAAGATAGGTACATTAACAGATAAGGTTAAATCCACTGAATGACCAAAGGAAAGCAGGGCTTGCAACACATATTTGTTTAGTGACATTCTTGCCTGGCTGAACTCACAGACTTGAGCCAGAAAGCTAAAATGGCTTTTCATCTACAACAGAAAATTTAGTGGAATATGCATATACTTAAGAAAGGAGATAAACCACCAGCCTGTACAATCCTTTATTAATCCTGCTATCAGATTACTCAGATTACTTTAGGTCCTGTCTGATTGGGTTTTTAAATTTTTGGGAAGCACCTAACCATATTACTACTGTGTAAACCAAGAGTAGACCCTGTTTCCCTCTTTTGATGAAACTATTCAGCACCAGGAACACTTCTGTGAAACAAGCAGGCAATTTGTTACATACTTTGTTAGTTAAGAGGTTCACATGACATACACACCAGTCAGTTTGAAGGGTTTAATCAATATTTAATAAAATACTCCCAGTGGGATACCAGATGCATTCTACTTGCTTTCCTTACATCCTACCCATCCCCTCGGTGCCTTCATCCTTGGCAGCCAATTCAGGGACTTCTTCCTTGACCAGGTCCAAACACAGCTTTCTGAATGAAGAAAATATTCTATAATCTTTAATGAAATGAACACAATGGCCTATGGTTTCAGTGAAAATCTATGATTAAACAAATGTATCCCTGATGGTTCTCATTGCTGTCTTTCACAGTTAAGGAAAATGAGTCAAAAAAGAGTTGTGTTTCAGTGCTGAGGATACCTTTCATCTAATTTATGTAGGGAGTTTGATTAATATGTCAGGAGGAAACTGCAACTTTTAAAGCCATCCTATTTCATTATCACATAAAATACTTAGAACCTAGTGTTATTCTTGAAAGAGCTTTTATGTTAAATCCCCTTTTATGACCAATAAATGAAAGCCTATAATGGATTTAGGGACATAATTTATAAGGAAATCCAGAGCATGCATGTCACTGTATATTCATTCTTGAAAAACTGCAATCTACTAGAGTGTTTAAAAAGAAATTAATTTAAATTAGATTCACCTGTAAGATTTTTAGGAAATATTATGAAATTAAGCTGTCACAGAAGTTCCAATTCCACTGACAAACTTCTGAAGAGCCACAGTGATTGTAAAAGCCTGACTAAAGCGAAGGAACAAAACAAGAGAAATACAGTATCAATGTAAGCTATAAACACACCAGTTACTTGGTAAAGCTTGCCAACAAGAAATTAAATGCAGTTTTGGGCACAGTGGCTCCAGGCACCAAAGGTACCAAAGTAAACCTATGACATGGGAAGTAAATAGTTCCCCTCTGTGTATAATCACCTTAAAAGTACCTCCTAAGACACTGCGAGCTTCGCAAGCACAAGGAGACTGCAGCAATCGCTTGCCTCGAGGGATCACAAAGCCTCCACTTGTCCCCCGGCCACGACGTAACCAGCCAACACAACCAATTCCCAGCTGTACGGCGTGCAAGTTGTGGGAGCTCTGCGGCATTATTTCCTTGCAAAAGTGTCCTATCAAACTACAAGAGAGCTTATATTCGATCAGAGAGGTTGCACCTACAAGGCAGGTGATGCCAGAGGTGTGTTCGGATTTTAATTAGTAAAATTAAACCCTCCAAACAATATGCTGAATTTTTTTAACAAAGATGTTAGGGACCAAATAAAAAGAAAGCAATAAACTAATTAATGTGTAAATTAACCTAACTGCATTGTTCTTTCTTGACATAGTCAATCACTCAGTGCCTCAGCAGGAACGAGTTATTTTATCATCTGGTAAAACTAGCCCTTCTACAAGAAAATTCTCTAGCCTTTTCCAGTATGGCTTTGAAGGTTTTCCTTTTTGATTTAGTTCAAAGAATAATCAGAACATTAATTTGACCAAAATATTGCAGTAGTATTTTTATACTGCCTGCTTACTGAGGAAGCCTTTCTACTCTCCCCCAGTTTTACCTTCTATGCCACAGTAAATCTAAAATCTCATCAAGTTGGGGCCAGAGGTAGATGGAAAAGAAACGTTCAGGTTGGCTGACTATGGTGGCTCTGAATCTATTTAAATATGTCTAAATATTTACTTGAAATCCAGTACACAGAAAGAAGTAGCATGAGAAGATTTAATAGCAGTACTGAGCTCTTCGTTGCTTACTATATTTTTGTTCTGGTGCTCATTTCTCTTCAATTATAAGGATGTTAGCTCCTCTGCCTCTTACCTTTGGTTCTTAGATTGCCTACTTTAAGATTCAGTGTTGATTTCAGTCGTCTCTGGCGGTTACATTCCCTACTTTAGTGACTCTGTTTGAATAACCAGTATCTGGAGGCACTGTAATTGCTTCTCAGGTTGCAATGGCAGGCATGCTTAAGGTTGAGAACAACATGAAGAGCAGTGTTGGGCAAAAAATGCAAGCTTGGAAAAAGTGCATCTCATTGAAAAATTATGGCTCATGATTTCACTTTAATATCTGAAGTCTGAATTCTTTTTGACTGCAGATATTTGAATTTAGAGCAATTACAATTTAGTAGAGTTGTTAACTCATGGTAGAATTCATAACACTTCCCCTGAGAAATATCAAATACATATCATACAAAGCAGTAATTTATATTTTTATTTACTTATTTTGCAAACCCTTTACCACAACAGTATTTAGTAACATGCAGCCCTAATAATTTTTGGAGTGTGTTTTAAAACTAGCTCTCCAAAGCCCTATATAAATCAAGATTAAAACTGGACTTGCCAATTCTCATTAATTTTCAAGGCACTTAGTACTATTAATCCAGCTTTTAGAATACATTGGATTTTTAATAGATAATTGCTGCATGAAAAGTCAATTTCTAGCCAGCCTACACTGTTGTCATATAGAGTCTGAAATATTGATTTAAGCACATCCTTTTGAAAGTAGAAGATAAATAAGTCAAAACATATGCCTGTGTACATCTGGTTAGAGCATGGTGCTAATAATGCCAAGATTGTGGGTTCAATCCCCGTACGGGCCACTTGTTTGGGGGCTGGACTAGATGATCTCCAGAGGTCCCTTCCAACCTTACCAATTCTATGATTTTAGATTTAGCTCTATGCTTCTACACGTTGTACAATCCTTGAATTTTGGTATGGCTTGACTTATGACTCTGAATCTTTTGGATTGATAATGCAAGGCCATCCTTCCTTTCAGGGATGTAAAATCCATCAGACACATATATTAACATTCATATTAAGCTAGCTGTCTAGCTAGGCTGTCATTCTCTATGTCTGACACACAAAAACTTAGGAACACTTTAGGGATTTACAGGCATTACTGGAGAAGAAGTCCAACACGCATGCATGGGACACTGGCACAAGAGGAAAGAAGGGAGAAAAGAGAAGAGATTATTTAGGAGGGGATGATAGAAGGACGAAGGAAGACATTCTCCTGCTATTACCAAAACAATTTTATTCCTTACTGTTTTTTTTTTTTCATTTTTTGACTTAAAGAGTTTTTATAGTTTTTGTTTGTTTGTTTTTTAATAACTACGTCTTCTCATGCATTTGAACAAGCAATGAGACATCGGGGAATCAACTGTAATAAAAGGAGAAGCAGATAACATAGAAATACAGAGGCTTTGTCTGAGCATAAACGTGTAGCAAGTCTGGGATGTCTCAACTTCAAAGATAATGTCACAACTTCAATCCAAGGTACACCAGAACAGTGGGCCATCCGGGGAGGTGTCCTTCCCAATGCTTGCACAGAAGGTGCAACTACCTACCTCCTGGTGCCATACCCTTCCTTCCAACTCGGGCCCCACTTGAATGTTATCTCATCTTCTCTGCTTTGCACATTGAAGAGTGCTTGACATTTAAAACCAGATAAGACTGGTTCATAGCAAAGGGGAAGGTTTCTATTCACACCAAGCAGCACAAACACCGATCACTATCTTTGTTCAGTTGTGTTTGAAACAAAGCCCAGGATGCAAACAACTGCTATGTGCAGAGTGAGGGAAAAATGATAGAAGTCTTCCTTTCTGCTGTGACCTCTCCCAGGAGAGACAACCTCATTCTGATGAATACAGTGAAGGGCACTTGCCACAAAGGGATAAAGCTCAATTTTTCTGACAAGACTCACAAATATTATAATGCTGTTTTCCACCTGCTTTGTGGTGAGATTATAAAGAAAGATGAGACAGATATTAAATTAACTCCTAAAAAAATCTTGATGTCACAAACCCTAGGGAAGCTAGCAGCATTCACTTTAAAAACACAGTTCTCAGTCCCCTAAAATTGAAATGTTGTGCCTTTGAGTCCGCATTTAGCAGTATATGGAGATTTATACCACCAATACCAAAAGAGTATTTTATTAGTTAAAATATCAAGTTGATACAAAGCGTGGGCAAAGCTTAAGAGAGGGAAGAAGCACGAAAGACCTATGACATGCAGAAACTGTATTATTACTTGCTTCCCAGGGTGGCCAGGAGTTGTTAACATCCCTGCCGCTTAGTTTGCTTGTTTTGCACAAGGAGACCAAGCCTCAATGATGTACAGTGTCCAGACTCTGTTTCTCTAAGGATCACTTAAGAAAGCTCAGTTACAGATCGCCAGTTCCTGACAGCTGAGATTTCAACTTTCAAACAAAAGTAATCTTACTTAACAATTTTGCCCTAATTTAAAGTATGTGAACGATATCTGAGAACTTCTGCATTTCTGGAGTGTTTGGGGCAGGTAGTAATAGGATCTACTCCTTCAAGTTTTATGGAACCACTCAAATTCATGCTAAAATCATTCTCATAATCTTTGTTCAATGGCATCATTGTTTTTGAGTACATTGTACAAAATACCCAAAGTTTGGAAATCATTTCTGGGAAATAACACAGCAGGAAGGAGACTTTGCCTGACACTTTACTGGAGATAAAGGGAAACTACTGGTCCCAATCCTAAAATTGCATAACTGGCCCTGTTAGCTATATTTCAGCTTGTTACAAATAATTCAGCATTGTTAGGTAGAGCTTGCAGAGAAATTTAGAGGTGTTTTGGATACCTCTCCTTGGAATTTTTGGCTCTACTTCACTTTTTTGTCTCATAACATCCCTTCTCCTGCAGCCTGTGAGCCTCCATCACCTATACTTCAACTCCTGGTAGCAACCTGTCACAACTACTGAGGTCATTCCAGAAAGGAAAGTCTCTCCCTCCCTCCCTCCACCCCATCCCACTCCAACAAGCCACTACCTGTCTTCTATGGAAGTCCAAATATAGCCAGCATAATAAACAGGTATAATTAAGCTCAGTTAAGCTAAACTGACATCATGTTGATATAGTAAATCCTTTACTAATCACAGGTGTGACAGTTCCAACAAAACTTCAAGCATAACCTACAAAATTTCTTCCTTCCTTGTAAAACCTTTACCTATCCATTCCTGAATGAAATTTTCAGCTTCTGTTGGCCAGAGCTATACAGCAAAACACAATGTTTGCCAGCAAAACCTGGCAGCAGGCAATTAATAAAAGAAGTTTTTCTTCAGAGACATTTTTATTAGTTTCAGGAGCAGCACTCTGATGTTTTTATTTTTTAACGTAACACCATTTGTCAAGCTTTCTGTTTAATTTTCAACAATGAACACAATGTTGGAAAACAGAAATTCCTAGAATAGAGCACAGTTTAAGGAAAAATTACTTCTAAGTCATTTTATACAAAGCTTTCCAAGACACATGAGGAAAGGTATGTGACCTTGACTTTTCCTCCTTTGAATAAGCCAGCAAGAATTTTTGTCATGCAAAATTTAGATGTTTTAGACACAAGTCATGTTCTTATGACACCAATAATAGAGAAAAGAAAATGCTTGGAAATGTGAAGGAGAAGATACGGGAATATTAATTTCTGCATTTTAAGCAAACTAAGTGAAGATAATCAAGGAAATAATTCCACTTCTCTTGCCTTCCAGTGGAACCATAGAAGCCTGCTTTTTACAAACAACAATCGGTTCACTACCAACAGAGAGAAATCCCATGGATCCTAGAAGGATGGTCGAGCAACACAAGGATAAACAATTATCCCTTCAGAGCACTAACCAGAGACTGCACTACAAGATAATCCTTGAGGCAGGCACTGACATAAACAAAAGTTTTAAGGAAGACAGTTTAAGAAGCCATATCTTTAGTAGTCTCTACTATCCTTTGTTTTTATCCTGCTTGGATGGTTAGGGGATAACCAGTAGTTTTATGTCTATAGATGGTATTTTTCCACATGGTACAATTTAAAAGAAACAGACAAATGTTCTATCCTTAACTACTTTATTTCCAATTTTGCATGTGCTGAACCATTTTTTGAAAAGTTTGGTATTCTAACTGGCAGAAAATTCTCATACGTAAGGACACAGAGTGGCCACTATAGTTGTAAATGGCAAGGAAGAACCAAGGTAATGAGACAGTAGTTCTGCACCTTGATTTATGTATTTGCGCCTATCTCTCTGTATATCTCTCCGTACTTATCTCCAAAAATAGTGAAAGCAGTGAAAAGTGAAATAGTGAAAGACTAGAAAATATATAAATATTCTTAAGCCACAAGAGTCCTGGAAGTTAACTAGACTAAACTAAAATGAAGTGTTACTGTTTCTAGGACTGTAAGGTTATCAGTACAAACAGGTGCAGGGTGAATATTAGAAATACGCGGTAGACTGTGGTTTTCTGTCATTTTGTAAATATCTGCTACATAACCTCACTTTTATTCTTGAAATCAGCAGTGAAAACAACCAGAATTTGGGTAGGTGCTCTATTTATTACAGGATACACAAAAACACATAAACCTGCTTGCTGCTAAAATGCAAACTTCTCTCTGTAAACTAGCAAAAATCTCTGCAATTTTTTGAACTCTACAGTGTCCAATTCAAGAGCAGCAATTTAGAAACATACTTCTCAATGCTAACTAATAGCTGGAGTTACCATTCCTAAATGAGAAAGATCTGCGCTTTTAATAACTTAATACGGGTAAGAACTCTACTTTATATCCCAGCTTAGAATGGCACATTTTTTCACCACACAAATGACTGCTGAAATATGAAATGAAAGTACTGAGCCTCTCATACACGCTCCTGGCTACAGGAGCAGGAACTTTCATAGCAGTTATACGTCCAAAGATTGGTCATAACCCATAAAATATATCCTGAGCTTTTAGAGAGCAAGGGAAAGAATGAAGAATAGTAGTGCATGAAACTACAGTTTAAGGACATCACCTTCCCAGCCCAAGGGACACTGCTTCACCTCTGTTCTAGCAGTTTATCTCTGTACAAACTCATTCATGTTCCAACTCAGAAGCAGATCAAAAGCAATTTCATATTCTACTGAGGCATTGCAGTGCTTGTCGCTCTCCCTGTGTAACTTCAGCTCTGGTCCCTCCTGAATCTCTCCACTGAATTTAGAATTTCAACATCTAAGTAGAAAAATTCCATTTTCAGTTAGCTTTCCATAAACTTGAATGTTTTGAAGTCACAAAGCAAAGTTAAAGTTTTTTTTTTTTTTTTTTTTTTTTTTTTTAAGAACAAGACATCTTTTTCTACTAAAAAACCTGAAGAAGAGAGGCAGCTCTTATGCTGGGGATAGTGGGGTCCATCCTCACCACAGTGTAAGCAGTAGGTCAACTCAGTCAAGTATTTCTGAGTTGTTTTACTCTCATGCTCATCACAGACAGCAGCGATAAACACGTCAGCACCACAGCCAGCACCGAAGTACTCCAGACCCAGAAGTAGCCTCAGAGCAGGAGAAGGCAGGGAAAGTCTGAGTCCTTCTTAGAAAAGAAGCATTACAGCAACTCCTGCTTTACAGGCAAATTAATCTTGATGTATTTTTGAACTGTTACTCTGTAGCTTTAGAAGACTATTTTTGCTAAGTGTTTTTATTTCCTCCTTTTTTATTTCCTCCTCATTTCACGGTTGCAGAAATTTTGATCAAAATATAGAGGCATAAGAGAAGGAGCTTCATGTGACAGAATAGTGGGTGTCTTTGATGTGACAGAAGCTACTGTCCATGTTGGTACCTTTCTAGGGGAAAAATAATCTTCAAGTTTCACTTATATTAAGGTGTGTTTTTTACCTCATACTGTAGCACCATCTCAACATACTGTGTTTATTACAAGAAGCCATTATCAGTGTTTTGTGACCAAAGATTCTTGTCTATTATACAGGCTCAAATTGAATTTAAGGTGGCTGAGAGCAGTAAGAAGCTGTAAGCCACTCACAGGAACAATACAAGAGATCAGGCAAAACCCTGCAGAACAGAGGAAAGGATATACAATCAAAAAGTGCTTCCTCCTCTTAAGGATTTCTGTGTGCAGGCAAGAGGCTATAGAAGAGAAGTCATCACCTCATTCTGCCCTCCAAATTCGCCAAACCGCCCTTCCAAGCCCATTCTATTTAACAGCAGAGGGACGGGAAAGAGCAATTTCTGTGCTTCTTTCTTGATCCTTGCTTCCTTGATCCTTTTCAAAGATATTCAGGAGCTGTTTGCCTTACTAGTATTTTCTGACATTTAAGCACACTGTCCCCATTGCACTTGATTTCAACAGAGATGGGCACAGGCTTCCACATTAGCACTTACTGGGGCGATACAGTCAACTCGCTCATAACAAAATATAAACACTGTTTTAAATTATGACCGCTCTTTCTGCTCCGTAGGCAGAACTTGGAAGCAAAGGACACAACAATAAAGTCAATCCTTTGCTGTCTCTGAACGTAAAAAATAAGAAATAATTCTTCTCTTTTGGATATTCTTTCCAAATTGATGATGACAAGACCTGTTATCACTATGCTTAGAAAATCCTACTAACTGGCAAATGCCAAGAGCCACACCACATCACCAACTTACTACACCCAGCTGCTTCCTGGGAGAATTAATGACCAGAAAAACAAATATCAAGAGAGGCATCTCCTAAGGAAATGGAGCACAGAGGCTGAAATAAAAACTCTCACTGAAGCAGTCAAAATAAATAAATAAGTGACAACCCATTCCTGGGGAAAAAAAATCAGTAACAGAGAAAAGTAATTTACAGTAGAAGAAATGTGACTGTGTCTAACATAGAGAATGACGATCCCGAAGAAAGAAATTGTAAATATGTGCAGAATATAGAGTATCCAGCAATGTGAGGGATCTGGACAGATGCTCATATTTATGCCTTGCTCTATCACTCACGACCATACAAAATCCATAAAAAGCCAACGATGTCCCTGCTACAGGAGCTGCACGTCCCGGTGCTGAAGTGCAAGCACATGCACCCACGGGCACAGCACAAAGCAGACTAACTGCAGGTATTTGAGGCTGTGCTCCAGCTACTGCGGTAGTTCCAGGCTGCCCAGCTGAGAACCTACAGCACAAGCTACAGCTGGAGGCAGGTGCTGACTGACAGCTTACAAGCTAAACGGGAGAGAAAGGCGAGCAGTACAGGAACCGGCACACAGATGGAAAAGCACAGAGAGATTATGGTGCTCGTCAAAGCTGACTTGCGCAAGACGTGCGGTGTCAGACATTGAAATTGAAACCACAGCACTACAACAAGGCAAGCAAGCACGTGAATGAAAACGGGTTCACAGATTTTTATTTGTGCTTGTACTGGAAAACAAACAAGAAGGCAAAAAAAGAGTTGGACTAGAAATTTTTCTCTCCATTTTCAACTGAAAATACTCACTAGTATAGTATGAAACTATACCAGCTTCACAGAGTTCAGTGAGATCTGAACAGGAAAAAAAAAATCTTCCAGAGTTAAGAATCAAATAATTGGTTTTTTTCCTTCATTGATTTTTTTGTTGTTGATTAGTTTTAATTTTTTGCACAGAGTGCTACCGAACGTCTTCACTTTGCACTGATTCATCCTAGTCCTTCTCATCTCCTTTAGAGAACAGAGTAGCAGTAAAGAAATGCAAGAAAAACAGACTCGGGCCATGAAAAGAATGAACTCTATCTTTTTCTCTAAAATACATTTTCATTCCTTAAAAAAAAAGAGAGAGAGAGAGAGAATTCCAGACAGAATTCTAAATTTTCCTCAGCATTAATTTATGTGGATTTTTGCTTTTGCGAAACTACAATGCTTACTTTACATGAGGTTTAGATACTGGAGAAGTTTTCAGAATAAATATCTTTTAGTCTAGAAAGGCAAAAATTTCTTGAAAACATGACTAGGAACTGTATTAAAAAGGACAAGCCTGATTTAGGAAAATGCAGCTTTTAACCTTAGTAGCAATTAGCCCCTTTGCCAAGCTGCCCATAAAGGTTTTTCTAAGGTCTCTCTTCCACAGCTGATGTCCTCTGCGATGCACTCGGGCCTCAGCAAAGCTGCCTTTGGGAAGGGATAAAGTTTTATTTCAATCTAGCTGCAAGTTTATCTAAGCTGCAGTGTTTGAAAATGACTCCAGGAACTAGAGCCTGAAACTCTCACCCTTCCTGCTAATTAATTCAGAAAAACTTACATGCTTAGGCTTCGCTGTTTATAAGAACGTGATACTAAGCTCATCCTCCTGCCCGTGAAGTTAATTAAAATCTCTCAGACTCCCTCTTTCTCAGACAGGCTTCGTAATAACTTGCAACTTACATATTACAAATAATAGCATATATACAACCGTTGCAAAAGTCTCAATTTGAGACACAAAACATTAAAACTAGAATACTGACTCAGCGTTTGGCACGCGCAGTTCCTTCCTTTGTTATCGTTTGTCTAGATTACAGCCACCACATTAATCTTCCAAGTATGCTGTAATATTTTAAACACATATCCAGAAAGATTCAGTCATCTATTCGCTTATTTTCCTTAAAAACCCTTCCGCACAGCAAAGACACGGAACACAAGTTACACAACATTCTTGTATGGGCAAAATGGGAAAAGTAGCTAAGCAGACTTTTTTGTCCAACAGCAATATAACAGGGAGGGAGGGATATATATACAATAATAATCTTTGAAACCTTATTAAATGGCTGCTATCCCTAATTGTATTGTAAGTATTTCCATTTGCTGAATAAATAAACGAAAGGCTGTACGTTCACAGCGTTTCTTGCCCTTTTAAATTCTTACAGGGAAGATTATTACATAAAAGCAATATGAGATATTAACCATCCTACACAATCTCATTCTGAATAAAATCTAATGATTCTATTTTTCACTTAATGTGAAAATCTTTTTTAACTGTTAACGTTTTCATAAAGAGTTCAGTATCCACAGTCAGGAAAATTTAAACCCCAGAGGGAACTTTTGAAGCATAAAGAGGATTAAGATTTCTTGATGCATTTTGTATAACACATTTCATAACCCTAAGATGAAAAATTTCAGTGTAAGAAGAGATCCCATAAGTCTTTTCTATGCAGATGCTTTTCTGTTTTATCCCAAAGCACAAATGCAGTATAAACAGCCGCGACAGTTTCAGCCTTCATAATTTTAGCTTGTAAAATAAACACTAAAGATCACATAAAGGCACACTTCCCATTATTATAATGTACAGCAGGCAGCAGGCTTTGGTTCACTCTCTACGGCAAATGCACCAAACACGCTCTTCTGTGTAAAGTACATAGCTGAGAAATCCAAATTGCGAACCCTTTGCTCCCCTGCACGCAGACTGCCAGCTCAGCACTGGGCACCAGAGGGGCTGGCACGGCCAAAACACAAGCAGCCCGGAGGGAAAAGAACCAGCGGGACGCGCAACGTGCATTTGGTGTCGCTCTCGAACACACACACTCTATATTTAAAATGTGAAAATCAATGAGACAAAGAAGTGGGTAAGCTAACAGTGCAGCTAGCGCTGTGTGATGGCTCCTGCAGCCGCTGCTGGTGCTGCAGGTACTATCGGTGCTATAGATGTGCCACGCGTCTCTGGAAGTCAGTGCTGCACATAAGCCCAACTTGAATGTATACGTTAAATTCTAGGAAAAGCAGTTTTTCCTCCTGCTGCCAACATCACAGCTGCGTTTTTTTGAGAGCAAAGGCACCAAAAGCAGCTGCAAGGGGAATGGCAGCAAACGGGTGTGGGTTAGGAATCGCCAGGTGCCCAGGGAAAGGCACCTCTACCCCAAGGGAAAGCACAGTCTTTTGACAGAGACTAAACTTTTGACAAAGTTTAGTAATATTAAGTCAGTCGCGTCAACATTATCTCTGCATTTTCTGCAGGAGAAGAGAACCTCTTCTCATGCAGGTAGCTGAAATATTCCACTGTTTTCATTTTGTTTCTTTTTTCTTGCTCACACTGCTCAGATATTGCAGCAACTATTTAAATCTAGCTGAAATAGGTTATTTCTCACTGTAAGAGCTTATGTTTTAGTTTGTGTTGCACTTGGAGCTAACCTTTTGGAACTTTTCACTGGAAATGTAAAAATAAAATACATATATATTGAATCAGACAAAAAATACATTCGAAAATTCAAGCAATCCACAAGTGGAAATGTCCGGTTTGGACTGCTCCATCAGATTTGCCAATCCAGCATGCTCTGCCCTCCTCACTGCTGCCGTGACACGGGGCACTACACAGGCAGTTTAACTACATGAACTAGATTTTCATTTTCTCAGACCAACAGGCTAGCATTTGGCTGCCGGAGCAAGCAGGGAACGCGCTTCAGAGCTCTGCTGCAGCCCGGAGCTGAGCTCTGTTCAACTCTGCTTCACGCTCTTTACAAAAACACAGGTTGAGTTTTCCTTCACGGACAAAACGTGGATATTTTTTGAATTGAAAGGTGTCTTCTTGGCTGCACAAACATTTTTAGAGGCTGCTTTCCACGACAATGTGTGCATTATAGTCAATGGCACGTACATTACTTGCGCATCACGTAAACCCTGCCAGAACCAGACTCACAAACACTCATAAGTTTTGTGCTAGTAGCTTACGCTCTGATGCCCTCAGAGGCTTCAAGAATTTTTAAGAGCTTTCCAAAGGTGTACACTGCATTGGAGTTATTTTTCTTTTCTAAATACTTCTTTTCTGTGTGCAATTTCCTCAAATTTTAAGAAATGTTTAGAGAAAAGAGCTGATCAGTAGATGGATGACAGACCTAACCTGAAAACAATTGAGAAGAAGGAAACAGGCTGGTAAGAACAGTTGTATCTGTGTTTCTCACTTTCAGCAGTTATTCATTCAGCACACAGAAAAACAAAAACAGAGAAAAAAAGCCCACTGAGCAATAGCCAGTGTCTACACAGGATGGCTTCGTGTGCTGTAGAACTCAAAAGAGTTCTATAGGGAAAGGCAAAGCTAAATTTGTATCTGATCGGAGAATTCACTGAATAAATGCAAATGACATTTCTTTGCCCATGAAAATTGCTTGCCAATAGTGTGAATTCACACTACAAACTACATAGCTGCCTACTGTAAACATAGGGAATGAATGAATGAAACCGCTGTGCTGTACCATAGAATATAGGCATTTTCACCTAAATAAAAGCCCTTATCAAGCCAGTGGAGATGTACATACCACATGCCCCTGGACAGATGCTCAAATCAAATTTTATAATGCAAAAAGTAAACTTCTTGTAAAGCTTTATGTATATCAAAATTGTTAACAATAAAGTGGCTGATGTTCAAGATATTCAAATTCATACGCTTTTGCCTGAGGAAAGAACGCCAGCGCTACTACATTTGTGTTATGACGGAGTTTATCTATTTGAGTTGTACATTAACCCTCCTGTCTTCAGCTGCCCCCTGTCCTATTTCTGAACAGAGAAATGCATACACCAGTGATCATTACCACTTCTGAGACACATAATAATTTCAGGAAATGAACCATCAAATTAGAATTTTTTTTACACATTTTTTGCAACATTTCCATGCAGCTAGTTTGATGTGAAATAATGCATAATGCTCCAAGAATAAAAGTAAGAAGAATCCATTTATACTACATATCAGAAAAGGTAATTTGCTCAAATTCATAACAATGAAAAAGTAAGAAATTGAACATTTATTCAAATGCAGAGAGAATGACAGATTGTACAATAGCATATCCAAAAAAAAAGAGAGAGAGATAAAGATGACTAAACATCTTAGAAAAGTAGATGTTTGAACTATTCTTCCTACATATGAGGATATTTAAATATATGAGTATGGTGCATGTAAATTCTGCAGACCACCAGAATTTTAACCACTGAGAACACTTTAAAACCTTAATTTAGTGCACAGGAGTAAAACACAAAGATGACCAGAAAGTACTGGCTGATCTTGTGGTCCGTACTACATTCATAACAACTTTCCTCAGAAGTAACATTTCTAAGTAATTACTGAATTTTGTGAAGTTTGTGGAGGAAAAAGTCTTCTAAAAAAAAAAAAAAAAAAAAAAACATGAATTTTCTTCTATTTTCTTCTATATCAGTGAATTCAAACAAAAATGTTCAAATCAAAAATTTGGAGCTGGTTTGTTTTTTGTTTGTTTGCTTTTAATGAACAAGGCATAGCAACAGCTTCAAAATTACTACAGTTCTTCCTCCTTTTGAGAAAATTCTGTTTTTCCTCACAGGAGGTATGATACCCAGGTTTGAAAGAAATGCTGGAAACTGCCTGATAGCAGCATACAGCTGAAATGAGGCTAACGAGAGGCAGCAAATCACTCACACCCCATTTGCCATTTGGAGGCTTCTGAGGAAGGAAGAAGATGAATGCGTTTCAGGGAAGAGGTTAATCTTTAACCTTATCTCTCCAAGTTTAAAATCTATTCTTAGGCTTAGTTGCTCAGTTTTTGATTAATCACTTTTGCTTTAAAACATTTTTCTGTATCTTTATTTCACCGATACCCTTTACTTCTACTGATCCGATTCTCTCTGCTTTCATCCATACTCTTTCAACTTCTCCCTTTGCTTTCCTTGCCCATTTCTACCTCATCAGACTTAGCACTGCCCCTTACTTTGCCAACCTTTATCTTCTGCCATTTGACATTTTTCAAGAAAAGTGTCACCCCAGTGTTTCCCACTGGTCTTTCTTTCAGGCTTGCTATCAAATCTCATTGACATTATCCTGAGCAGGACTCCAGCCCAGCAATTTTATGACTTTTTACTGCACTTTCAGCTGCTCTTCTCAAATAAGAGCGTTATGTTTTCGAGTGCAGAGATGCCTCTCAGATACAACTGGAATCCTCTCCTTCCAGCATTGCACCCCGCTCCAACCAGAACCATATCCTCTCTTTCATCCTACCAAATCCTCCTTAACAAAGTCTTGCATAAGGAGCGTTTTTCCATAGGTGACAACCATATTCAACACAAGCAGTTATCTTCCCCAAAATATGCCAGCTTTCATGCCTAGAGACTACATTTCCTCATTAAGCTGCTGCATCTTTTTAACGTGAAAGCTTCGGCCAGGACTCCTTAGAGAAAAAAAGTGTTTTGTGATCAATCTGGATGAACAGTTCTATATTAATTTTAAATAATTACTTTTATTGGAGGCTAATTTGTCTAACTGGATTAAAAAACAGCTTCAATTTCAGACTGATTTGTGACTGTCACACTTCCTGCATCAGTGTTCACCTATGAGCTATTTTTAGAGAAAAGAGGAAGACTACTCATTTTGGTCTGACAGTTCACACGTACTACTACGTTCAGTTGATTTGTAGCTTCTTGCCATTGTCTTCATTAAGTCTTCTTACCTCTCCGGTTTATATATCAACATCAATGACATCACAGGGGAGAGCATCAGTAAAAACGCTTCCTTCCATTACCTTGCAATTTCACACTTCAAAAAACCAGCAAGGTATCTTTAAATAGAAAACCTAATCTAAGCAAGGAAACAAGTTATTAGGAAAGGCCTACAATAGTATGATTAAAAAAAAAAAAAAACAAAACAAAACAAAAAAAGAACCCTATGACTAGAATGCTTTTTCAAAATGCTTTTCCTACCAACATCTTAAAGGTCTCTAAATGCTGCGGATTATAGCTATACTAGTAATGTAATAATAACAGTTAAAATTTACATAGCTACTTCCATCCCAGGAGAAAAAGCGTTTTGCCAATGTTCACTTTAAAGTTTCAAATCATCAGTCGGGCAGTGAACAGCTTATCTGTAATTAAGCAATGGGGACACCGGGTGGGCATGAAGCATGGGGCGAACGGACTAATTGCTTAAGGTCAGCTTTGTAGAAATCTCCTAACAGAGTCATTAAAAACACAAAAACAAAACTCAAACCCTTATCAGCAGTCTTCCTTTCCAAGTGTGTTTCCATCACCAAGTTGAAGACAGGGATGAATTCCAGGCCATATTCCAACAGCACCACTCATCTACCTATTCGATACGGGTTCTTTGCTGATTCTTGCCCTTTCTTGCCTTCTTTCTCCCACGTTTTTCCCATACCACCGTTTGAAAAAAGTGTCAGATGCTTCCCTTCCTAAGTATCATTAAAAAAAAAATTTTTTTTTGAACCACGACTTGCCATTCCCTTCTCTTATTTTTTCCCTATTCAGGTGCTACATGAGTACAAAACACAGTAAAGAAAAACACTGCAAGTGAACCAATTTTGCCCTAGCACTATCACAGCTCATGTCATTCACAATTATTTTGATCTTCTTTTCTGATTTCATCAATATTTATCGTTTCTTCTCTGACAGATCTATGACTTGTCAACTGCGATCAGAAAACCCCCAAACCCCAAAACATACAGTCCCTTAGTTTTAAATTAAGGATTATCAACAGAACTTTCTTCATTCAGTCTGTTTCACAGAACAGACTGAGAGTTTATTTTCTTAACATTTTCATTTTAACATTTAACATTTCTTTTGACATTTTCTGCTCTTCTCACTATAAAATTCACTATCACTACCAAATGCTGAGTCCTTTCAAGGGTAATATTACTCAGGAGAAACACGAGGGAAAGCACTGCATCAAAAAGGAGGCTCAGTGGGATGATTTGGGTGAGTGAGGAGGCTGTGAACTGAAGTCCCAATTGGATTGTGGAGAGCAGCCACTTGTAGGTGAACCAGAATAAAAGCAGCAAAGATAGGTGACAAGTGTTAGAGAAAAAGCCAAACCATCTGGGACACCAGAGGTTTTAAACACTTCTAAAGCTTAGCTATCATTGCGTTTCTCTCCTAATGTCACTGCCGATGCAAAAGGGAAAGGTTTGCAAAGTGTGCAACTAATTGTCATTAAAAATGGAAATGAGTTATAAAACTGTCCTTGAGAATTGCTTCTAGACATCAGTGCTGTACAGGACTTTGGAGTAGTGGAAAGTGTTTTATGTCTGCTTCACATTGCAAATGACAAATCAATATCTCATAGGAAGACAATTTGAAAGCTAGGGTCATGGAAGGAATCACTACTATTGTTTGCAAGTTGTTTTGAAATCAATTTTTGCCTTTTGATTTCTAGGTTCTCAAAAGCATTGCTCTGGATATTGTAAATTGCTCCCCTTCATTGAAAACCAAATGCACCATATAGAAGCATGCTCTTTATCAGTAATTTGTATCGGTCATTTTTTTTTTTTTGCTGTGGTTTTTAATATCTGCCAACAGACGGATGGCTCTTATCGCAAGGAGCTCTGAATCTGCTCCAGCTGCTGTAGAAAGCTGACAACAGGCCTGGAGTCGGCAGGACAGATTTGGGATAACTTCTGTCAAGAACCAACATCACAGAACAAAGTCAATCGCATTATAGTGTCTCGTGTTACTGCCTCAAAGCAGCAATGCTCAGCTGGCTTTTGCAATGATTCAAGACTCACAGGATGGCTAACAGAAGAGTTAAGTCTCTGGGGCGACTGCAGGGATCTGAATCAAATCCCTTGTAGTAGTTCTTTCTGATCTGACATGTTAGAAGCTCTGCAGCTCTGCACAGGAGGAATTTGGCTGGCTTTCACATCATTCATTTAAAACAGCTACAAGAGGTTAAAAAGCTGGCTCTTAAAATACGCAATCACAGGTTATAACCTTATGATTACAAACCTAATCAATCTGGGTCTGGCCTTGCACCTGTTTTTACTTATCTGTCCACATGAAATTAATTCTTTACTCTGCATTTGTACTGTGGCACATTCAGAACCAGGCCTAATATTGTCTGAACTTCAGTCAGCAGTAATTTCACTGATGTCTAACTAGAGAGATACTCAAAACGCTATAGACATGAAAGAAAAATTCTGCATCTCACCTGTAAAGCTAGGTTTTCCCCTTCTTTCTGGGTTTTAGTGCCTGAAGGTGTCAGTGGTTATTCGCTGATCTGATTTATAGAACAAACCTGACCTTTTTTCTGTGGAAACAAGTGCTGGAAATGGTTTTTGCTAAAACCCTTATTAACTGTCTCAATTAACAATCCTAACCTTGGCTAAGTCATTCATCCCCCATGCTCCCAGGCAACAGCTTAGAGAAGGAACCACAATCCTAGAACATCTGGCACCATTTTATAAATGTCACCTTGGCTTTCCCTGAACTTTTACAGTCCAACAGATATTTATTATTAGTGCTGCCTAAGAATGCACCAATTCCTGTCTGCATAGATCCTGTGCTACTTCTCTGCTAGAGTTGAAGAAAAAAAAAAGGCAAATTAACCAAAAGAAGGTTCAGACAGTTACTTGGGCTTGGGTCTGATTCCCAATAAAATTGCTCCGCTTCGCAGGTCTGCTGTGCTTCTGCCTTGCAAGCTGAAGCTACGGAGCTCTACCACTTAGAAGGAATTTCCTCAAACAACAGGAGAGTACTGCACATTTTCTAGCTATATCATTGTAAACTGGCAATAGATTCTGTCCTACATATTTTAAATTGACCGGGGAGAGTGAGTACAAGTGTCTTGCCATGGCTCTGTAAAGGCTTAAGGGATAGATGCCACAGCCCGTGGTGTCCAGAATGGACACACCTGGGAAAGCGTCAAAACACCCTAGAGGCCTATGAGGTGGTGGAAAGATGGATCCTCAGCTTCAGGTCTTTCATGGAGAGGACTCAGAAATCATCTACAACCGTCAAGTACACATAACTAAAAATCTCCATTCAATGTAGTAGAACTAAGCCTCAGAGAGCATTACTACGCACACCTGAAGTCCCTCAAAAAATCAAAATATTACAGTCACATTCTTTCCTTTTTAAAATAACACTGCATTGTTACTTATCATAAACATCATCCCAAAACAATTTTAGAAAAGAATTTTGATTAGAGAAATGGAGAAACAGTACCTATTATATACAGAGGTAGGAAAATGAAGAGGCTTACTCTTTCCAATTAAAGGCTTCAATCTGACACATCTGATAAGTTCTGCTGTGAAAACATCCCTCTGAGCAATGCTCTTAAGTATTACAACTCTCCCACTTTCCACTGTAGCATCTGTGAAAGCATTTAAGGCAAGCAACACTGATTATTGTTAATTTGGGGTGTTAACAATTTCATACTCTTTAAACCACTGAAAGCAACAGCAGTGCTGAGATACACCTCCCTTCTTCGTAATTCAGGTATGGAGAACAGGGGCAGCATAGACAAAAAAAAAAAAAAAAAAGCAACTCTAACTCCATTAGTTTAAGATCAAAATACTGTGTTTCTTTCTGAGCACAGTTTTCTTGCAGCAGCACTTTCAGCCTTCGTACTTTCCAATTCAGTCCAAACCTGGGCAAACAGTTACGTTCATGTAGCCATGCCAGCCATACCAGCTTTTACCAGCTCATGGAAGTCAGTGAAGGTACACATGCACAGACCTGAGGAAGGGGCACCCATAACATGGAGTCATAAAGGAAAATTTGAAATTTCTATCTGATGTTAGTGGCTCCAGTAACATTTTTAATCCAAATTCTTTTCATTTAAAACTAATAATAATAAAAATATTTAAACTGTCTAACATTACAGAAAGCATGTGTGCAGACAGAATGGGAGGCACATGGAAAGACATACTAATTTTATTATTAATGTACCCCATATAAAGACCTATGATTAACTATCATTTTGTATGAAAAAGAACTGTTTCAGGTGTTTATAATTTTCTCTACCACTAGGCCTGAAATATTTCATGTAAGGCTGAACACTTAAAAAAAAAAAAAAAAAAAAAAAAAAAAAAAAAAAAATTGTCCCACGTCAACAATACGCATCTTACATATCGCACCACACAACAGCTGCTTTTCAAAACTCTCACTTTGACCTCTACGTTTCAGTAATAAATGTAGAGATTCCACTGTATGCAAGTTCTATTAAGGTTCTGCATACAGAAGTACACAGGACTGGTAGAAAGACGCTAGATGCGCAGTTCAACCCTCTGCTGTACCATACCAGCCGAGCCAAGTCCGGAATAGAAAACTGCAATAAGCACGAGGCAAAGGCTGAATTTTAATGATAACCAGTCTGCTCTGCAATTAAGGTTTTGCTGTGCTGGGTTCTGCAGCTATTGGGCTGGGTTCCATAATTACTGAAATGGCATGGTGCAGTATTTTAAGATTCTCTTTACCTGAAGATTACCCTAAAATTATCTCTCAATGAAGCACACTTCAATTAAGAGGCACAGCTCAAAATGTGCAGCCCAAAAAACTCTTCCGTTATGGATTATCAGAGCAATCTCTTCCCTATCAAATCCCTCAAACCCATCAGGAGACCGGGTTTTCACAAAAAGACCTGCAGAAAGTATTTAATTTGCATATGTAAAGTAGCTTATCAAAGTCGAAGTCTTAAGATGACAGACACATTTATTTCATCCTGGCTGAAGTGAGCATGCACCTTTGCCAGGCTGGACATTATTTGCTATAGCATAAGCATAGGATGGTATGTAATGCGATTCCTATGTATGCAGCCCACACAAGTACGGTATGTAATGCTCTGAAGTTTCAGGAAGGGGTTTGCACTGGTGATTGCAGGGAGGGTTTTTCCTTGGTTTCCCTGGAAAAAAGATTGGTTCCTATACTGACTGTGCACCTACCAACCTAAACAGATAAAACAGAAAAGGGTCACTAGCACAGAGAATAAAATTCAACTACAGTAAATTCATGACACTAAACCTGACAAGCGAACCGAACAAAATTAAACCGAAAAAGGTTTGGTTTGGCAAACCAGCTCCATTTTAAGAGTCATACTGTGCAACAAGTACTTTCTTTGCAGATCTCTGCTAGTTTCTTAAATGGCATCAAGTGCCTTTCTACAATGAAAAGAAATTAAGTAGCTATCAACTCTAAAAGGAGCACAGAGCATGTTGTATTAAGACTTTGTCAGAAAATTGCACTGCAAAGTAACATGAGAACCAACATTACAGAAGCAGTTTAAGATCTTCAGCTGCTTATCAGAAAGTAACAAAAATTTGAACTAAATTGCCTAATAATTTATCTCTAACTCAAGTTTGTACAAACACAAAACCACAACCCCTTTAAGAAACAAGCTTAATGCCCTTCTAATTTAGCCTATTTTTTCCATAATCTTTTACAAATAACAGTAATTAAACCAAACGGCTGAATTATGTTTCACTGTTTAAAAAAACTTCATGTAAATGACGTGATAAAGCCAAATGCTTCATAGTTAGAAAGTTATGACGGCGTATCATTTTATTGGCACAGTAAAAGGCTACAGTCATGTTAACGTCTTTCTGTATAAAATGGTGATTTGTTTTTTAATGTCCATTCTTCCCCATCCCTTTTCTTTTTCTTTTTCCCCAAGAACCATAAAAATCACTTTTTTCCTAGTTTTTGGACAATCATTGACTTTCTTTAGTCCAAAAACTTTGATTTACTTCCCTTTACTGCACATTTGGTGCCAGTCATAAAAAGTACAGGAGTGGTTCTAGGGCAGCACTTTAAGGATTATGGAGACTATTTATTAGCCCACCTCTGCACTCACTTTTAAGCCATCACTAAGACATCAAGGGAGCACAAAGGTAGAAGCAAAACTGAACAGCGCAGCAACAAGCCTCTCAAGCGTTTGCGGCAGAAGCAAGAGAAGGGGTTACATTGCTCAAATGACTCGAATCTTGCTTCTTCTCACCAGCAGTCTGCTCTTTTCCCCTTTGGTGGGGTACACGGCCTGTGCCCTGGGAGGGTGCTGACAGCTCCACCAGAGAGAAGGATTCTCCATGCTTTATGCTTCTCCAAAGCTCATCAGAGGCAAGGCCTGAAGCTGACCCCACCAGTCCCATTCAAGGCTCCAAAGCCAGAGGAGTACTGGGAGCAAGGTGGACACAGGCCCACACTTTCCTTGGCATGCTCTTCACAGCCCCACTTCACGTGAGGCTCCACAGGAGGAGGACCACATAGGAGCAGAGTTTCCCAGAACTCAGTGCATTCTTCTCCCCTCCAGCTGCAAAGAGGCATGTCACCGTACCGCTGGTAAACTATCCTGTCCTTTTAGCTCTGGCAGTCCCCATTTATGAACTAAGGAGGTTTAGATTCCCTCTGATGTATAGGCACAAGATACCCTACAGCTTTGGATCCCAAAGCTTCAGGAAAGTTTTGATGGCCATTGGGAGTATGAAAGCCAACTAGCACTTCCAGCCCCTTTTACAGGGCTCCAAGCAACACTCTCAGTTGTGGGGAAATGAAAGAGTGATTGCGATGACGGTAAGGGAATTGATGGCATGAGAAAGGACTGATACCACAGGCAGTAACACCACAATCTACTGTGGGGAAGATCCTGCACTACAACTCCTGTGGGATCAACTAAAAAGGTCAGAAAATGCAATTTTCAGTTGCTATTAGTAAAACTATTGCTTTTGAAAAATACCTAGGAAACAACCATTGAAAGAAATTATGAAAAATAATGGGTTTGCAAAGCTGAACTTTACTCTTTTCCACCCAGACTAGCTAGGGTGAATCAGAAGAGGATACATTTTACTTCCCAAGTCCAAAGCAGTAACAGGCTAGAAAACACTGTATGGATGCCCATCATATGGGCTTTTCTTAATCAAAAAAAAAAAAAAAAAAAAAAAAAAAAATTAAGAGTATGAATTATTACAACAGGCTGAGCTTTCTTATTGTGAAAAATTGCTCTACATGGTTGAAAATCTTTATTAAAATACCAACATTTGTAGCATGCCACAGTTACTCTGAAACTGTGACCCCAAATCCTCCAAATCCTTCAGCTACACTTTTGTTTTAACTGGTGTAAGAACTGTTTAGTTTGCAACAAGAAAATAGCAATTGCAAGGAAAAATCTGCCAATTTTAATATTCAGTGGATAAATGATTTTTAATAAAAAAAATTTAAAGAAAAATATAACAAACTTCAAAACTGTAAATACCTAAATATCACACTAACAGAGATTGCATCTTAAAGGCTGAAAACACCAAGAACAGAAGCAAAGATATGATTTAAAAATGATTAATATTAAGGAAATGTAATAAAAAGAAGCAATAATTTTGGTTTGTGAATAAAATTTCCCCTTTTAGGTAGTAAAAAATGCAAAAATGTTTCCAGGTGGCAATATTCAAACTCATAACTTCTCCCTCCCTTCCTCCTTTCTCAAAAAGACCCATAAAGTAGTAAGGCATACAATTTCTGTTCCAGCTTGCCTCTTAAAAATGTGAAGTGGAATGTAGTAAATGATATTTAAAGCAATTCCTATCATGTATTATAATAGATGCTATTACATTCTATACTCAATTAGAAAAGGCACTTGGTTTTATTATCATTACTTATTATTTATGAATAAAGCTGAAATTTGGAAGAAAACCATGCCTGGTCCCATAAACGTACGTAAAAATGAGCGAAAGTTCTACCAGTAACAGCCGTATTCATGCTGAAAGTAGTAAACTCTCATATAATTGGCACACTTTTATTTTAGCATTCTGCAATAAATGACACTTCTTCAGTCATTACTGCCTTTAAAAAATAGAAGAGAATTTTAACTTTTTTTTTTTGTTTGTTTGTTTTTAAATATCTCAGTGCAAAAGCTCATCTTTCACTAGAGCTGGTATTGGGGTCAGAGATGGTAACCACACCCCAGAGTCTGTTATTTCTGCAGCTTAAGGAGTTGAATGTTTCTTAAGAGTTGTTTAGCAATTCACAACACTGACATCCGGCTGCTAAACTTCTTTATAAAGGGAGATTAAGCACTAGGCACAGTTGCGTGATCGTAAGTATTAATGTGAAACAATTTATATGTAAAAGTAAAAAGATAGACCAACTCATTCATTCCTGTTCATTAAAGATAATTACATTATTGGCATCCTCATGCATTTCCAACAGTTCATATATTCTGCTGCTAGTTTTCCTCACCCCAAGACAGCACATCAGCCTGGCAAAATGAATACCACAGCAAGCATTATTATTTATTTTGTCTCCAAATAATTTTGCTAATTTAGAGAAGGTTATTATAAAATAGTTTTGAGAATAAAGTATGGTACATGCTGCCTTTGAGAGCTAACTAAACAATAACATCTGGGATAAAGCAAAAAAAGAGAAAAGAAAAACTAAGTGTTACATATTTGCACTTTAGACTAACATCAACTTTTGAAGCAAAATATTAAAATAATAATTTAACAAGGAAATCTGTTCTTAATTGAATTTCAACTAATAAAGCCCATTTCTCATGCTACCAGATTTACTATGTACTGCAAAGGTGAATTGCAATAAAACAAGCTAGTTAGTTTTTTCTCCCAGTTCCTAGAAAACAAACAGACAAGCAAGCAAGCTTCTAAATAACCTGTTAACATTTTCCTAAACTGACCACTTTGGCCAGAGCCATCTCTTCAGTGACATAAATTAAAACTGGATTCTTTTCCTTATTATGGCTGTACTGTCAATCTTTACTTAGTGGTAAATATTAGAGAAAGTTGCAATTAAAACATCTTGAACTAAACTAGGTTTTGGATCTATTTTTATATATCTCACATAATGCATGGAAGCTGAGATAAAATCACGATGAAGCCATAAGAGACAAAGAAAGGAAATTCTGTTTGGTTGGAATAGTCTAACCATCCTATTTTGATTTCCTAATTCTTTCCACTTACTGCTACCAGCATTAAGGTTCACATCCACATGTATCAGACAACTAATTATTTGAGGATTACGAATACAAAGAAATAAGAGTAGAATATAAGATGAGCGGTTTTGCACGTTTCCTTCTTCGAGCCATACACTGACAGGATTTTTATCAGTTTAAATCAGCATCAGTTAGTTTTAGCTGACTAAAGATCCAGCTTTTCTGACTATCCATGGATATTTCCTATTCCTAGCAAAAACTCATCTTGCATAAACTTGCATAAAAAATACAGTATGTAGGTTTATGTATGCATTTAAGCAAATCTGCCTCCGAGTACAACTTAACCCTCGCCATGTTATAAGGACAACGGAGACAGGCGCACGAACACCACTTCATTTGATCCTTTTAGCGCTCTCTCTCCGTGGGTATTACTACTGTCAATGCTCATTTCACATCAGTGCTCACTGGTCATATTTTCGCTTCACTGTATTACTCCAGGATGAATCACTTTGATGTAACGCATCTAAAGAGAGAAAGGAATTTCCTGCGCGCTTACTGCCCTGGAGACTGCGTACATCTTGCTCTCTGTTTATTACACACATTAAACCACACTATCCTGCATAAATCAATGATGTCCTATGGAAATCAACTTACTAGAAATGTTTCCGGGTGCTCCGTTTCCACTTGTCATTCATATTTCATATATTCATATCTTATCCTAGCTGCTTTGGGGCGCTCATACTCTCAAGAACGGCAGTAAATCCAAGACTATTCAGTTAAAATACTTCACAGGACAGAATTCTATTGACGTAAATACAAAGGTCTCAAAAGCTTTCAGACTGGCGCCCCACGGAGCGGGAGGCCGCACGCCATTCAAGAGAGGCATCCGGCGCGGTAAGAAGCAGGCGGGCGGAAAGGCAAGGCCGGGCTCCCCTGCTCTGCCCGCCTCGTCGGAGCTCCTCTCTTGGAGCAGGACACCCAAATGCACAGTGCACTGCACTTCTGCCCAACTGTGTCTCCTCACGCAGCGGGTGTAAAATAGGCCTTCTCTGCAAGCACTGCGAATATACCAAAGAAAAATTCAACAGCAGGCATATTGCTGCATGAAATGTAATTCACTCTATTTTTATTAATCTTTAAATAATAAGAAGATGCCTGGAGTACTCAATACCTTCAAACAACGATTATCATATACTCAGCAGAATCAAAATAATTAGTTCATTAGCAATTTTGCCACCTGAAAACTCACTTTATGGCATATCGTAGCAATTGGAAGTATATTTTCAGTTCAGCGAAATCCACTAAGCAAGTGGCTTTTGCAGATTATATGGGCCATCACTAAATCTGGAATATTGGGGCCCAAACAACAGTAAAAAAAAAAAAAAATCAGAATAATGCTATCAGTAGATGGTCACTTTGTCAATAGCTCCGGGACATTTGCAAAGAGCAGGATCCAGTTCAATTGCAACAAAGTGCAAATGGAAAAGGGGCTCAAGTCCATTCAGACCTCGAAGTCACAAGCAAGTCTTTCAGATCTACCCAGATGCCAGTGGGAGATCAGTGATGCATTATGATTGTACCAAAGTTGGGATTGTACCAAAGTTGGGATTGTACCAAAGCTGGGCATTTGTGATCCACTTTTTATTATTACTTTTATTTTCACTTGGCGAGAGCCATATAATTACGGCACGCTGAACCCCACAGAACAGAAACTCAGTAACATCACCCCTGTAGACTTCTACAGTTCACGGGAGAGTACTGTGGTCATCTTCTCAGCTTTCCACTGATTTCAGCAGAAGCTCTCCAGATTATCATGGATACCAATAGATTTCTCTGAGTGAATGACGTTTAATAGAAAGAGAGACGTTTTTCTTCACGTGCAAATATTCTTCATATTTTGCTGCCTCAGAAAAAAATACACGGTGATAAAATAGCATAAATTATGATTGACCTCAGCAGGAATGATTTATGCTCCTAGCCTCTATGTCTATAGCCAGGGGGAGCTGTCCAACTCTCCAACTCTATGAATTTTTACACTTCTTTCAGCTAATTTAGAGAAGCAGAGATCAGATACTCAAGGACATGACATATATTTGCAGCACACTGAAGAACTTTGGGTTCATAAACCAATTAATGGATTACACTGATCCATTAAGGTACTTCTCATCTTAGAGGGATACGATCTTAATTTTATTGAAGTGCTTCAGCACACCGTAAGAGCGGACAGCTCAAGCAGCGTTTCATGCTATGAAATATGGGCACCTCAGTGAAACAAAATGTAAGCCACAAGCTAATCTTTTTTTTAAGACAAGTGAAATAACATGTAAGGATGGCAAAACAGCAGGAGCATATATTACTTGTGATCCACCATAACTATCAGGAAGTTTCATCCAAATTATAGCAGCTGGTCTCATCTTTTTTCCAACTTTTCACCTTCCAGCAACTTCTGAGCATCTTAACAATCACTAATGGATCCTTTTACAAACAGTGAGGGGCATCCTGGAAAACAGAGTAAAATCCTTGCGTGGTTTTACTAGATAAATACCATTAATTTTAGAGCAGGCGGATTTGCATTAGCAGAGAATTTGGCCATTTTCTTCACAATAGTTACAGCGTGACGAAAGATCAAAACACTTTCAATATAGGTATGTCACCAAAATAACTTGCCCACAGAGGGCTGACATAAACTCTGTGTCCTGCCATCTTCGGGCAGAGAACCCCATAACGTGCCGATTAGGGGAACAAACCTGAAAGGAGTCAAATTCGGCACTAAATGTTAATAAAGAGAATTTGAATGGACATGGTGAAAGTCCAGTCTAAGTTAAAGGATATTCCGGGTACTGAAACTACCTCCAAAATTTCCTTACTAAATTGTGTGATTTAAATAAAATTAGTTTTCCTCTAATATGCTGTTTCAGGCCTATTCTTTCTTCCTGTTTTTTAAGTAAGTTATCAGATGCTAGGTTGAATTTACTTAGGAAATTACAAAGGAAAACAATGCAACTATCTAACAAACATACATTTAAAACAAACACAAATATCTAACAAACACACATTTAAAAATTAAAAAAATATATATCCCTCTTCTATTTTCTTTTGCAGTACATTTCAAAATTATTTACAAACATACTAGACCCAAAACTTTCAGAAAAATTGTCATTTTCAACTGCTTCATTATAACAATTCAAATAAAAAAATCCCAACAGTTTAGATTTTTGTTGATCCTGCTGCTGGTAGCATTTTCTTAAAACCTTGAAATGAATATTATTTCTAGGAGTTTTAACACCCATGTTTTAGCAGTTTCACAGACGTTCCCGTACTCCTACGCTGGCTGTCTAGTGGAGCAGAATACACTAGTGTCGCAGAAAAAAAGAAACAGCTACTTTTAAATTGAATTTTATCAGCTGAGAAATGCGGGAAAGTATCATCCAAACACCACCTCAATCACCTCATTGGACTGGTGGGGCAATGCAATGACAGTCTACATTCGTGTCATAGTTGCAGTATAATTGTTCAACATTCCTGAATGATCACACCAAGAGCCACGTTATTGTGGTTGCCAAGGTTGTTATAAGAAATAGCAGCATGTGGTTGTGGGAATGTAAGGTGAAACAAGTTAATAGCTTCCTATTATCTCCTGGTAAAGCTGCTACCTCCGTATGCAGAAATAAATGACACGAGAAAAAAGCTAAATTAAACAACTGATAATTTATGTTAGGTAGAAGAAGAGCACAGATGGCAATCCTAAACTGCACATATCACGGTAACAACCAAAATCTCCCCCTTCTATTTGGAAAACACTAATTTAGATGGCTTTTTCAGTGAAATGCATGCTGAGGTAGAAAAAAAATGGAAACCATTACAGTAGCATTATGGTAAATATTTCTACACATTAGCTGAGAAGGTAATCTATGAGGTACTAAGCCTCTCTGCTCAGGAGCCTAAAAATAAGAACTTACAGAGAACATCTAAAATACTGGATTCAAATTCCGCCTCTGCCTGGGGGAATTTTGACCTACATGTTTGGACTCCTCCTCATGCTTCAACTACTAAGCTACAAGGAATATTTTTCAGAGAGTTCAATGCTCCACTGATTATTTGACCCTCTTAAAAACAAAAGTTTCAACAGCAGGAAACAAAGCAACTGCAGAATACCGAATTAAATCCAGAAGCTCTCCTTGGAAGTCAGGCTTCATGTTCGCAAAGCCAGAGGGGGATGGCTGTAAATGGCGATTTCCCATTTACAGGTCTCTGATGTACTGGATAAAGCAGAAACCTGAGATTCATTTTTTGCTAAGTTTTCTGTCAGGTCAGTTATGGCCTTTTATTCTAGTAGCAGTGCAGAAATATTTTGAGACTATCAAACCACTGGACAAAGAAACCAATAGAAATATTTCTCAAGTCTAAAGAGCTTCTAACAAGAAAGAGTCAAAAATTGAAACTGCTCCTTAGTGTTTACTCCATGGCTCTTTGCAAGTACATTTTTAGCTCCTTTTTGTCCTCCGGTTCCACAAGTGAGGCAGTTGCTGCATTGCGTATTCTGGGAATCCCAACGGAGCCAAAATATGAGCCAGATGCAGAGCAGCTCATGTCAAGATATCAAGGTTTTGAGTATGCCCAGAGGTATAAACTTGGGCACCACAAACGAGACACATTTTGTCAATGCTGGAAGTGCCTGGAAGTTCAAGTTCCATTAAAAAAGAAGTATTTAGTTACGTATATCCCTCTAGCCACTCTGCCTCAAAGAATTTAACAGTGAATTTCCTCCTATACGTTTTTTTCTGAGCCTGCTCTCATGAATAAAACTCTGTTCTTCAGGTGCTGTGTTAGTTCTGTAGAAAGGTCACAGTTCTCTGCTAAGTTCTGTAGAAGTTTACAGAAAAGGATGCACTCAAATCTAACAGTTGTTAAAAAACATTCTTTAAACCCAGGAAAATATTAGCGGTAGATTTGTAATGGAGCATGTAATGTTTTTGCTAAATTATTTATCAAATACTGTGCTAACACCTACAGACTTCACAGTTCAAAGCCTGAAGAGACTGCAATTCATCTCGTCTCCACTGCAACGTGGGCTAGTCTAGAACTGATTCATTCTGTTAGTGCTACGTTGAAAAAATGACTTGTTTTTGAAGCAGTGTAGCATGAATATATCACAATATCCCTACACAAATAACACGAATTGTTCCGTGAGAAATTCCTGTACACGAATGTACAATGAAATACTTGCATGTTGGTTATGTGTACATAAGCCAGCTTTCAAACTAGTTGGGTTAAAGATAGTGTTATATAGAGCACAGCATGGGCTGCAAAACATAACTGAGTAAATACCTAGGGAATTATTTTCAATAGGAAATGAACTGCAGCAAGTAGTGGTGTAAAGAAAATAGTCCATGCAGGTAACACCAGATGGAGCTAAGACAGAAGCCTTCTTCCTAACATAAAACTCTAGGTGTGGTAGCTGCACAGCTAGCAGTCACTTAGCTGAGTGGTTTACAGCTACCCCAGGAACACCTGCATGAACTGCAGTCACAGAATACAAATGCCTCTTGTGCTGCAACCTCTTTAAATGTGAAGGGCCCCCTCCTAATCTTGCACGATTGTCTGATCCCCAAACAGCTGCATCCTCATCTCCAATAGGGAGTTCTGGCTATGACTTGTTATGATACAAGGACAACAAAAACTGTTCTCGAACAGACTCTAAGAATTATAAACCATCATTTATGAGTGACAAGAGCAGAAGAGATGTTGTATTCGTTCTCCAGGAGCATAGAAAAATTCAAAAAAGTTTTGAAATTCAGGAAGTCATATCCTACACAAAAAAAGCTCCTAATCCCTAGGCAGGATTCTGTGATACTACAGATATCAATACCTATATAAATGGTGCGTTATCATTATTTCAACCATTAAGTACTCTGGAAATCAACAGGTAAGATTAAGAGAAACCTAAGCATCTTACTGAATAAGCATTTCTCATTTAAACAAGCACAAATAGGTAATATAATTTACCCTAAAACCCATGAAAAAGATGAGCACAGAAAAAGTAATTGGCTTGTTGAGAAGCACTGAGAAAGCTGGTTTGATAAAGAGGGTCACAACCTTTGCCTGCTGCTTCCACTAATGGCCAGAACACTCCATGTGAATAACCAAACTGAGCATTTTTATCTCTGTCCAAAAATTATTACAGATTCAATGGTTTACACAGTGTTTTCCCCAAAGGCTTTCACGTTACTTAAAGAAGGGAAAAATATCTATTAAAATCAATAGCATTCAACATCCTCTTCAAGAAAATAGCCTAGATTCCTGATGCATGAGCAGGTTCATAATGCATCTATTCTAACGTGGCTCCTCTAGTCCAAAATTTATATATTTATGTATTTGTTCATTTGTATCAACTCTGTTCCTTCCTAACTTGCCCTAATGCCAAATGACTAGGTGACAGAGACTACAAAATAATCTAGCACTGAGAGAACTGTATTAAAACCCCATCGCCTATAGTGTAGAACTGGGAAGCTGCTGAGAGCATCTGTTAGAAAAGCTGCTCTAGATTTTCCTTTCCAAGTTGAATTTTATATGCCAAGCTTTTTGAACCCCAAAGCTGAAAACTATCAGATGATTTCTCAAGTTCCAAAAGAAATTTTCAAAGGCACTCAGAAAATACTGTGCTCTAAAAGAGTTGTTTCTTGCATTCAGAAAAACCTTAGCATTTAGTAATTCACTTCATCACAAAATTGTTCCATTTCCCTTTTGCATTAACTACCAATTATTTCTGCCTCTTATCTTCTTCACACTCTGGATACCTTCAGATTCCAAATTCCTGTTCTCAAAAGGGAGGAAATATGTTTTCCTCAAAATAAAAACTAATAATATCAGGCTTAAAAAGAACTACTAAAAAATGTCAATACACAACAGGTAATATCCTGGTTTTATCTATCTCCATTGCTTTCCATTGTCCATCATCCTAGTCACATATAAATAATGAAGCTAAGAATCATCTGAATAATCTTACTTTCCCAGTTTTATTCCCTGCTTATTCCTCTGATTCTATACTCTTTGTCTTGTGGTAATAATAAAAGAGAAATTACAAATTCTAGTAACATTTCATGTCAAACACAGTGGGACCCTCTGCACATTGTTAGAGCTCACGGACACAGACACTTCTTACAAAAATTACTTGCTGTACCATTTTGGAGAAATGACTTACTGAGCTTCTCTGTATCATTATATTCATTCAAAAAATAATGATCAACTCCTATTTAATGGTAACTGGAGAAGTATAAAGTCAAACTGACCTAAACCTCATTGCAACTCAATATAAGTTGCTGAATTAACTAGGGTTGAGTGTGATCCATTTTTGCTACAAGGATTTCTCTGCCAGAGCACTGTATCCTTTCAAGGCTTGAGATCAGTAACTCAAGACTACCAGTACCATTTACAGAGAAAGGAAGTGTTGAGAAGTCATCTCAAATACCTAGAATTCTCTTTTGATTATCACTCTGTTCACAATACATAGATAATAAGCAAATAATGAAATAAAATGGAACAGAAAAATGAAATCATGAAAACTCGTACTAGAAAACATTATCTCTCATTGAAAATGCAGCAACACGCTGAAATTATTGTGGTTTCTTTTTCCGGCACCAATGACGCTTTAGCACTGTATTCTGTATTTCTGGGAATGGGTGGGATGTCCAAGAGAACAACACCATAATTCAAATTCATGTTACTAATGAAATGACAGCCTTACTCTGTAAACTGTTCCCTCATATGCTCCCAGATTTTCATCAGCATTTTTAAAGTCTAAGTCCTCTCAAAAGGAAACCGCCATTTTCTCTTTGGATGCAGGAGCCAGCTGAAACCAGCTGTAAACTTGATGTAGCATGCCTACCCCATGCTCAATAGCCAAAGCTTTCAACAGCTGACAGCAGGATAGGACTACACAATAAAAATGTTTTACTGGTAAAAATGATTACTAGTTGTGAACAAACCCACTCTGTAACACCTTGTGATTAGTGTCTTGACATTTCCCAAATCTCTACTCTATATAAGCTCTAAATGATTCACAAAAATCAATGGCTACTGGCAGGACAACACTTAACAAAGGTGACAGACAACAGGCAGTGTAACGATATCCTTTTTAACCTGTGTGCCAGTATAAATATTATTGTTGTATTTTAAGGCATACATGGCTCTTAACACATATAAATGTATACGGAACTGTACAGGCAAATAAAAAACACAGATGTTGGATCAAACAGTTTGATCACATTATTAATGTACAATAATAATTTCCTTCACTTTTGCATTTAAAAATACTTACAAAAATTATTTGGTTCTATAATGATCAAAATACTCATGTTGTTAATGTACATTGCTAAAAATAAAAACAAAGGTATAACTTGTATTTATTTTTATATATATATTTTAATTTTACTGCTTCACTGCGCCTTGGCTGACAGAAGTTCAGTTTACCCAACTATCTCACTTCAAGACCCACTGCATTTAGCAAATAAAGTAGAACTACGTTGCAAAGTTATCTTTTTCATAGAAAATCAATACCCTTTTACAATTATTAGACTGATTTAGTTGCTTCTACATTCAAGTGCCATCTGTATTACTTTATTTACATAATCCATTACAGCACTGAACTCTCCTCATTTCAGGCAGCGTACTGCGCGTGTATGTACACCCTGCTCTTTCTAGTCATTTCAAGCACGTCTGCTCGACAGGCTTATTTCCGCAACGGTGGGTGATTTTTCATTTCTAGTTTAGGCAAAGTGCTATGTTTCATATGGTATGTCAAAATAAGCTCTCTTCTGCATGCCATTACTTTCAAATATTTTTCCCATCCTTTTTACAAGGCAGTCATAATAGGTTTCCTTGCTTCTGTTTCACTTTTACATTATTGCTTTCTGCCTTTTTTTCTGTGCGTAACTTCAATATTCCAAGAGAATGACTTCCCCCCCCCCGCTACCTTTAGAGTAGTACTTAAGTCATACTCATTCTCCTGTTTTCTCAGCCAGGTTTGCTTTTCTTTTAAGTTATATTTTTGTTCAACATTTACCTGTGAAGCATCATGCCCAAATAAACCTTTATGCCAAATAAAAAATAGGGCTTTATATATTAACTTATGTAGTTGTAGCCCAATGCATCTTACATCTCACAATTCTTGAGATTTAATAACAGAAGAATGAACGGTGAAAAAACTTCCAAATAATTTAATTGGAGCCATGTCCTTCACATAAATACAACAAATAACTACTTATCCAATAGCACTTGCCTAGGCCTACTAGTAGACAAAGATAATATTGACACTTTTTAACAAACTGAAGATTTTTTAAATATAAATTTAACAGCATCTAACTAAAGTCTCAGGGCGAGAAGGGGAGAGACCACATCACCACATGGACACACATATGCCATCATGTCCTTTCCAGGAGATACTACTTGTTCAATTTTAGTAAATTATCTTCTCAGCGAGGTGGTTTGAATTTCTTCTAGGTTCAGACATTTATGATTATAAACTGCACTCCTCCTTTTCCCCTCTAATTTGCCCCCTTGCAACCGTTGGGCAGTGCAAACGTGGAATACCACTGAAGCAGCAAATAACTGCATTGAAAAGATCCCTTACTAAATAAAGCAATGCTACTGTTGGCAGCGCATCAAGTAAGACTGCTATGGCTGATCACAGCACACACGAGGACAATCCTTGCTCCAAGGAGATTACAGTATCTACTGTGATTATAAAAAACATTGATGATAATAACTGAAGCCCTAGGAAAGAACAAGAAGTTGCTAACTTGGTGTCTTCTTTGTCCCTCTTAATATGAAACAGGTGAAGGAATTTGCTGCCAGTGGTTCATGCGTGGGGGATGAAGCAGCACCAACTGCTCTGCAGGAACAACTCTCACGAGGATTTCCCTGGCTGGCTGCTGGCCCAACACTGCACCACTGTGCCAAGAACAGCGGTAGGTATTTCAGAAATCCTGGACACAGCTTCAGGAAAAGGACCACAAATTATTTCAGTGACATCACGGAGCATACTACAAGGGAAATTCATAAGCACTTTACATATATCATTTAGTTAAAAAAAATATACGGCAATTACGAATCTATTACACTGAATACAAGCCAAGAATTTCACTCAGAAGTTTTTGGAAGTCTGACCTTATTGAAAACAGTTTGTGTTTGCCATTATCCCTAAGGAATTAAGGATTCCCAATTTACAAATATTAGAACGTTTTCCTCTGCGGTCTACTCAAGGCTTCAGTCACAACTTTCATGGATTTTCTTTGCATTTCCAGCAGTACCTGTATATATGGCCTCATATTAAACCTAGACAAAGATCAGTGTAATTAAACAGAATTATTAATATTAGTCTTATTAAATACAGCTCACAGGATCATTGCCTGAAGGTATTTTTAAACCATGAGACATAAAGTAACTGCACTTCTAGTGCAGGATTTACCTGTTTATCTTTGAAACAACCAGCACGGATAACAGGGTAGCAGAGATTCCAGGGCGCATTTTACCCATCTTTTGAGTGAATTTCTTTGTGGAAGAGACGTCCACTGAGATACGTGCTTTGTACTGGCATCCTACGGAATGCACCTTTCTGCCATACTTTACTCTTTTATTTCATACACCTATGATAATAGTTTCTAATGACAGAGAAATACATGTAGGGAATGTTAACGCTGCTTTCAAATGTTTTTGCTACTTTCTTCTGCTTTCATTCTGTATTTCCAATGTGCTTTTAACCTCTTTTCCTTCGTATCTTTGGTTTGGCCTTAGCAATTACAATCTTCTTATTACTCTAAAAATTCTGCTTCCTAATTAATCAAACACATTTTTCCTCTGAAATACAAAAGTATAAAAAAAATGGTGAGACATGGAAGAAATAGAAAAACTGGCAGAGAAGTTGCTATGCAGACTTCCTCAAAGCTCTCTAGCTTAGGCATTTAATGAGCGAATAATTTATTTCTTAAGCTTCATGAACAAACCTATTACGTACAACAGAAAGTTACCTTCCCTTTAATCCAAAATATCCTAACATTAAAGTGTGTTATTACTTTGTTGCAGCTTCTTTTCCCTTGCTTATAATATCCTTCCTTTTAATCTGTTTGTTTATTGGTCTAAAACAAGTAGTAAACTTGTTCTTCTAAATATTACTGTGGTTTCTATAGAATTAACTAACTTGCCAAAACCACACAATAAAGCAATCCAGAACCTTTTTGGTCTGAAATGTTAGTATGCTCACATTCAGTACTGCAAGCATCTGTTGAAAATCTAAGGTAAAATAAGTCAAATTGCTGAACACAACTTTACTGATAAAATTATTCAGGCTAAAAATAACAGTCAAAGTGATTTCTTCAAATGCTTCCTCTTTCTCCTTTTTATTTAAACAAATCTGTTCAAGATAAATAAATGTGTAAGAAATTCTATGCTTATGCTTGTTTTTGATCTGATTGTGATTTCATTTTAAAAGAAAAAGTAAGCAAATCTCAGACTGAAAGGACTCCCAGCCATGCTAGTCTGAGTACAAGAACTAAAATAAAATGGAACTACAATAAAATACCAGTATAAAGTAAAACCAATAAAATGCTCTGAAAAAAAAATGAATCTTTCACTTAGAAGAAATGGATAATGGAAGTTACAGTCAGAAACCATCGAATTACAATTGGAAAACACGCCTTCTCAGACAGAGTCTTAATGCTGAAATCCTAGACTACAACTGAACACACGTGGGATCTCTTCCTATTTCCACCATACACTTTTGAGTGTGACCTTGGGCAACTCAGTGGACCTCTTTTGTGTCTCTCCTGTAAAGACATACTGACAACACTTCTTATCTCCTTGTCTTTTCTAACTACCACAGACAGGCATTCGATCAGAAAAAATGCCAGAAAAACATATTGTGAGGTGTCTGTAAGAGTGGTTAGCAGGTGAGACCAAGTGAAATTCAAATTTTGCGTTTGATGGGGATCAGAGAGGGCTTTTCTGGATGGAAGAACATTAGCTGGACACCACCTCTGTCTGAAAAAAGCAACTGTATAGGAAAAAGAGTTGTGTGTATTTCATGAATTTTAACTTTTCTAGTGTTGAGAGGGGATCTATTCTAGGTTTAAATCTTTGTTATTTACGTTACGAAGATGTTTTATTACTTATTTCAGTGGTTTCAGAATCATGTTCTTTGAAAATTCAGGGACTGTTCAGTTAGGGAGCCTGAAAACCTAAGTGCTAAGATCTATAGCTTTCTATGTTAATTGCCAAATTTCCTGACTTTTTTGTACTTGGCAGAAAAAAAAACCACACCGTCTGATTAAAGATCCACTGCTTGAACAACATTAGCTAACTGCAGCTTTTTTGACACCTAGGAAATTAGTCTTTATTTCCTATAATTCCAGTCTTTAGTTATTTTAAGAAGGGAGTTGCTTCCTAAAGAGCTTACTCATGACTAGCATGTTAGATAATAAATTCCAATTAATTAATATTATTAATTAATCGCAAACTGTCAAATCAAATTTGGCCCCATATTTAAATTCACTAAACTTAGTCTGCTAATAAATCTAAGATGAACTGATAGAAGTTTTGCCCTCAAAAAACAGAATCTAAGATTTTCTGTTCCATCTTTTGCAGTGTTGTTGCTTTTTTGTTATGAAGTTCCTGGACCCAAACTTCGGCTATGACTGAGGGAATAACAGAGCACTCCTTAACGGGGACTGAAATGGAAGTACAGCCTCGCAGCTACATAATCACAGAAAGTAACATCCTCACATAGCTTAGATTCATATTCTGCTCAATTATAAATTAAATTTAAAAGCACAGCAACACTTCTCTTGCTTTTGTAGTTTACGGGCATGGATGATATTTTGCATCAGGCTTCAGCTCTTTTGAAGATCTTGAAGTGAAGGGTCCCCGCTAGGCTTGAAAACAAGAAAATCTAAGAAGTTATGAAATCCATAATAAGAGTGAAAGCACACAGAAAGTCTCCCTTAAATCACAATTCCTGCCAAAGATCGATTGCCAAATGAGTTTCCTGACAACCTTCATATTTTCAATTAAAAACTGGAGTATTCACAGAGCTCTAATTCTAGTAACTATGCTATGAAACCTGACTGCCTTCAGCGAGTGAAGGAATGGTCATAAGCTTGCTCATCATCTGGAGTTTATAGAGCAGAGAGCATGAGCTGTGTTAGTAATAGCTCATATATGGATCCTTGCCCACAAAGGGGGAAAAGGCATTAGAAATTTTCCTGTCACATTACCTGACATTTTATCTGCAGATATACAAGAAAATATAGAGGTTTGGGTGTATTTTACTGACAAATTCAAGGCCTGAAAGATAACAATCCAACAAGAATAGAAGGCTCCTGTTTTTCTCTCCTGAACTCTCTTTGTTTTATAGATACAGAGACATTTATAGGGAGGGGGGAAGCCCCCTCCCCAAACAAACTTTTCAATTGTGTTACTGCAGCAAGTAAAGCAACCTGTATTATTAAAGTCTTCTTACCTTTATAGTGTCTGATAACCACTATGTTAGCACTTGTTATATTCCCCCAAATTACAATATTTATTTTCAATAAAGCAAAAGAATGAAAATATTGTTGAATCAGAATTAAATTTTAAGACATAATGAATGCAAAGGTCTACTTAAAACCTTCTTTGTCTGAGACGGCAATCACTGAAGTCACTCTCCCATGAGCTACAGACTGGGTAGTTTTTGAATTCTCATCCACAGATATGTTGAATAATATACATTCAAACTAGCTGCCTGACAGGCATATGAAAGTGCTGTGGTTGACTGCAACGGCAGACAGTGTATTGTACTCCTCTCTGAACAGAAACAAGCCATTAATCTTGATTAGGTAAACCATCTCTCAAAAACTCCACTTTCTATCCTCATTAGAAAGCTTACTGAATTTCAGATAAACACGGCGGTGCCTCACAATCATTATTATGACTTTAAGGCTCATTTTACTCTATTAAACAGAACTGTGCACGACTTAATGCTAGTTTCAAAGGGAAAAAGTAGTAGCAGAGGAAAAAAACAGGAAGTTGGTTTTCTGTTCTGCTTCCCATATGGTACCACACGGTTCTGATGTCCCATCCGGTGCATCAGCCTATCTTGACCAGATAAACATGCCCTTTTTTCTTACAGCAAATGTTATCTGCAGGTAGTAATCTGGGTTGGGAGAACAAGGGAATGTAGCCAGGATTTCTGGACATTTGACGGAAATAAATCAGAACACGTGGACCCCCAAAACACTCAGATGTGTGAGATATACTGCACATGTACTTACATAGGAGAGGCTACGTCCCTCTGCATTAGTCAGCAGAGTTTAGGGGGTGGAGAAGGCACGCCCTCAGAAAGGGTGTTTTGGTAACTGTAGTCTCTAAAACAAAGCTGTAAAATGTTCTGTGCCCACATTTTTTCCAATACTTATTGATGACAATGTTTAGTAAGCAAATAGCAAAACAAAAACAAGATATGGGGACTACAGACACAGATGCATCAATGTCATATTACACTTGCTTAAATTGCACTGAGCTCCTTTAAAAGCACAGATATTTGAAAAAGAAGTCATCACGTTATCCATATTCTTAGATAACCCGCACTCCAGAAAACTGCAAATTGGAGTTTGGAAAAAAATCCGAGGGAAATAAAGGGCAGAAGGGAGCAGCTACGGCAGATTAGAGGGATGATGCTCTCTGGGGGTAGGATGTTCTCAAACCTTTTCCTACTGCTACTGAATCATCATTTTTTACACAGAAAACTCATAATTTAATATGAAAATCAGTAACTATCTATTTTAATCCAGATTTTCGAATTATTAATGCATGTTAGTTACAGAAAATCTGATGATGTACATGCCAGTACATTCACACGAAAGTGAAAGCTACATTTGGAAGTAGTAACAACTGAAGTTTTTATGTTTAATACATTACATTACAGGTATACTTTCTGCACCAGAGTTCTAGCATAACACATTCTTTCTTTCTGAATGCCCCAGCATTCGCTAGTAAACCTTCACAGAGAAAGCCAGATTTCCTGAGACTCCTCAGGTCAATAAGCAGAGCAAGAGGATGCAAAGTTCTAGCACAAGCAACAAAGATTCAGCAAAACTAGGCTGAATCCCCATGAAACGAGCTGGGTAAAAAATTACCTCCTCTCACACGTGCAGTTCTGCAAGCTGATTTATTATCTCTCTGACCTTTTAAGGGCTAAGTACATATCCAAAAATTCAATATGCTGCTTCTGCAAACAAAATGCTAAAGTTTATACTTAATCAACATGTCAAATCCTTGTTCAAATGAAGTCTACGAACAGCTGCATATAAACCCCATGGGACCTTACAAACCAGCCCAAGATCAATTAATGGTTTGGGGAAGCGAAGGAAGCTAACAGAAAGAAACCAAGAGCACCAAATATCTGACATTGGACATTATGGACAATATTTGACAAATAGACATTAAGGCAAAACACAGAAAAACTACAACTTTAACAAGAAAGCTGCCTCCTGCTACGTTGTCACATCATGCTGAACCCCTCCACAGAAGCTGAACGCTTCCACTGCTGCAGCGTTGCATTCAGAAACACTCGATTGGCTCCAGCAGCCAAAACACTGATAGGATCTACAGTCAGTCACAAATTTAATATTATCCCAAAGCAGTTGACTACCCGTGTCTGATCTCAGCCCAAAGCTATTAATAGCCTTCATGCATTGATCCAGACTAGATGTTTGTGTCGTGTACAGTTGTCACTTTACAGGTTAATAGAAAATACAATGTTCAAACAGCAGAGACTTTAGAATGAAATGTAAATATTGAGTCACCTAGAAACAGGGGAAGAAGGTATTTTTCACTTCATTGAGTCAAGGAGCTACTAACAGACTAGGTAATTACAGGAGAGAGAATCTTGCATCACAAAAAAAGATATTTGTATCTCCAATGAGACAAGGCAGTTCTTAATTTAGCACTGTCAAACCACCCCGAGTCAGAATGAATGAGCTTTGTTGCAGCGTAAATGCATTTGAATTCAAGACTTGTAAAACTCTAACAACAGAATTTGTGAAATCATCTCGTCTTGATTTTCTATCAGTTTTTATCTAGTGGTCCCCTACAGATCACAGCAACTGTTCCTCACTTATCATCTTTATAGAGCAGATATAGATGAGGTCTTAGTCCTCATCTCTAACTACTGTAATTATACCTTGGTTCTTATCAATGTTACCTAAATATTTACCTTTCTTTTAAGAATGACAATAGAAAGAGAGAAGGACAGAACTCATTTTGGGTCCCCTAAGTACCAAGATTTTAACTGATAGGCTTACTGAATGGTACTTGGGAGAAACAGCCACCTGCTATATCAGGAACGTAGCAAGTCACCAGGAAAGCAGAAAACACAGGTGATGATCAACTTGGGATTGTCCAGAAATATTGCATGGGATTCTCCCTGAAAGGTCAATCCCCAAATTATTGCGTAGTCATTTCCCAGATTCATAAATAAAAAGACAGGTCAGTGGAGTGCTCTGGGGACAGCAGCTCAAGAGAAAACCCTGTGAAGCAGTGCAGTTCCTGTAAAGAAAGGATCTGACCAAATATACTTATATACATGGATGCACATATGTACTTCCCAACCTTGAATGTGCAATTTTGGTATTTTAAATGTGCAGACAAACAATTCGGTTCTCTGTTGCAAGTTTATAGCTCCAGACCTATTGCAATGAAAGCAGTTGTTTGTCTACGCAATTCATCTCCTCAGTTTTCATTATACAAAGTTAAAAGGACAAAATAATCTGATCTAACTTTATTTGAACGCAAAACAAATTCAATAAAATGAAAAAATAGAAATAGCTAGTTTTGTAATGTGATATAATTTCCCTTTGAAGTAATTCTTTTTATTAAAATCACAATTTATTTCTAAGTGAAAAGAAACCATTATAAAGCTTAAAACATAAGCAAAATATTTTGACCGTACCAATGCTTTTAATTCCAAATCTGCCAACAGAAGTTTTAATTCCACACTGGAAAAAAAAATATTTTAAAATTGCCAATGGTCCAAAGCATAACAATGTGCTCATTTTATACCCAAGCTTTCTGAATTGTTCATTCATAAGCTGCAAGTCAACTATAAAGAATGGTAAGTGCTAATATTGCAGAAAATGATGAGAACTAGGTAACGTGGATAAATTGGCATTCTTACTATGTAAAGAAAATTGATATCAATCTGCACATAATGTGATATATCCACTTAAAATACAGAAGTTAAAAAATTCTTTTGGAGGAAATCACTACTTATGAGCTCTTAACATCAGTATACATAATTACATGTATTTTTCAGAAAAGCAAAAGCAAATGTTTGATCTTTTTTATATGCAGAGCAGATTCATAAAAAGAACTAAATATCCTAGCTGCCAGTTCACTCCTCTAAATCCAGAATATTCAGTCCTAGCAATGTTAGCACCCTCACATTTGTCTTTACCTCAATCTTGTCCACTCAGTTCTTTCTACTTTTAAAACTGATAAACACTAAGTAGTGGCAAATTATGTTTTCTGTGTCAGACAGAAAGTAAAATGTGACATTTCTCAATATTAGTTGGACCAGGGATTTAAGGAAAAGTGATTCTTTCCTTTCCAAAATCTCCCAAAGGCGTTTCCTAGAAAGCAGATCTGGGTACTGGGATGGCCAGTGCGAGCGGAATACCGCCTTCTGCAAGCCTCACTGGCCATGCCCTGCAATCGTGAGCTGAAAAAGCAGAAATTTAAACACTGCTAGCAAGGCACAAAAACATTTCTTACCATGCTCAATGAACAAACTCATTTAGTAGTGTGAAGGTCCTCTACGTTGCCAACATAGACTTTAACTGTGCGAGACTGGTGATATAAGGTGACAGAACCAATTTACTGTGCAATTCTCAGGCTCTTTCTTCAACCTAATTAAAAAAATACCACCCACAAAGGGCTTGAAATGTTTATTTTCATCAACGACTGGATTTTCCACACCTATTCTCTATCCAAAATTTCTAATAGCCAGGAGCAAGGACAGCAATTCAGCATTATATTCGCACTGGTGACCTGTATATATAAGGCTAACATTTGTATTCTCTAAAGGTGTAGGATGATATGCCTGAGTCCATTATAGTCTCCTGGGTAAAAATGAAACATTATGGAAACATGGCTATGTAAAATGAAAGATTAGATTTAAATGGGTGTGAAGCAGTAATGTGCTAGAGGAGAAACACTTGGAAGCTCCTTGTTAAAATTGTGCCGACAGTTAGAATGTTATTTTCCTCCCTATGGTGAAGTTCACTGTCTTTTCAGATATTGTTAAAACTATCTTTGTCAGACACAATAATCCCACGGGCAGACAGCAAAATAATTCTCAAAAGTAAGTATTATAAAATTTATAATGGATCTGATTGTGCCAACTAGCAGGTATTTTCCCTGTGCTCCCGGACTCTCTATCAAGGCAGTATCTCTTCCCATAGCCCAGTTGATTTGTTTGCTGGAACATTTTAGTACTTAATTTCTGTCCAATGTAACAGAAACCGGCTGTTAAGGGGCGTATTTTTAGGAGACATTCAAATCTCTCAGGTTAACAGGAGGTCTGTGTACGACTGCGGCACCAAGCTGCACAAATGCTGTATTCCAACTCCACACTTAAGAGGGATTGCAGGGAGGACGTGGCTTGGCTTCACAGAAAACGCCCTTGAGGAGCTACGGGGGTACCCTGTCCAGGGGTCTGCCTTTCATATAGAGGATCTCAGTATAGCTGGCCAGCCTGAAGCATTTCAAGTTTCATTCATTGACACTTTCCTGTTACTGATGCAACTACTGTAAGCAATCAGGAGAGAAAAGGAGGGAGGAGGAAACAGGAAGAAATCGGGTGAGAGCAGGAACAATGTCTGTAAGTTTGACTGACCTAAATGCACGTCTCGCTTTCTTTCTGTTGTGTGAAGACTCTTGTTCTCATTTAAATTACAGAATATTTTGAGAGAGCCTAATGTGGTCTGACAGTCAGATCTTTAATATAAACAGAAAATAAAAAGAAAAAAACACTGCACAAAAATCGTATTACCTCTCATACATATTAGATTTGAAAAGGAGAGAGGAAAAATGCAACTTTCTAAAAAGTAAAAGAAGCATTCTCTGAAAAGACTACCTGACAGTTCCCATGTGGCATCTGGTACTTTCTTGACATCTGACTGTTGTTAATGGGGCGATATATCTAGTGCCATGGGTACTCACTTCGTAATCTTAAGCTTTGTAACGCACAGTATTATTTTATAAGAAGTGATCCTTTCAGGATAGAGGAGACGATGATGATAACAACAACGATTATTATTTAGTTTACAAAACAGATCACCACAGCTTCTAAGAACTGACACAGCTAAAGCATGACCAGATGCGAAAGATGGATGAGGCCCCTTTCCCATTTTGTAGAGCTTACTCAGAGACAACCATCTGGCCACCACAAGAAATAATCACCCAGAACATCCAGTGAAATGCCTTATAAATGCCTGTAAGCACTACGGCCTGCAGTCTGCTGCCCTCACTGTCACTTTCCCATGAACTGCCTCGAGGGAGAACGATTTTTTAAGCCAAAGAGCTCTCCTGAGCACGCCCGGCCTCCAGAACTGTGTTTTCAGAATCAAACAAAACTACCCCAAGTGACACGGAGGACAGTGACAGACACAGCTCCTCTGGAGCACCGCACCTGCAAACACATACTGTTCAAGAGCAAAGTCTGAGAAGTGGCGAAGAAAACAGTGGACGAAGCCTCCCGTGGCTCATGACAATGTTTGAAAATATTTTGGTGCCTAAAGAAGATGGTTCCCAGCTCAAAACCAAAAAATTACTCTAGTTCCTTGCTGCTGCTAGTAAGAGGCAGCATTTTTACAATTGTATTCTTTCTTTAAAAGCTGGCTTTTTTATGGATCTAAATTCCATGACTGTGAGACTGACCAGACAGACAAAATGTTTAAAATTTTGAAGGTTGAGACCAATGTCTGCTTCTATTTCCAGGAGTAATTAAGCAAGAGAGTCAATGGGATGTAGGTGCTCAGAAGCTTCGATGCTTTTGTGACCTCCCAAGACACACAGGCAGGTAAATATTACTGAATATCTCAATCATACAGTCCAAAGTTTCTAACTTAATTGGCAGCTAGGATAGGTCTATATTGCACATTTCAATGTGTGCAAGGAAACTTAAGCTGGTGTAAAAAGAGAGTTCAAGTATTTGAAACAGAAAAGTGTAACAATGTGGCCCTTCGAACAAATTAGTTAACTGCTTCTTGTACTACTTTGCATCTCTGAAAACATTACTTCTAGCAACAAGTTGTTCTAGCATTTAATTTTAATACATGATTTTTAAAGTATTTTGGAAAATTGTAGCATTTTTACATTAGAACTTTTGAAAGATTTTGCAAGTAGGCAATTCTCTTTTGACAGAAAATACTACTTCACATCCAAGCAGCAGAACGAGGCAAGTAACAATCTGAAAGTTTCTCCCATGATACGTGCATATCATGTACCTCTGAAGCCAGACCAAGAATAAGGAGGAAAAGAACTAGAAATTAAAAGTCATTTTCACTAATATTACATTACAAATAGCCTATCATGAACAGTTCTTTTTACTGAAGGTAATTATTCATCAAAATATCCTCTTCATCTAGTCAGTTTTGAACACTCTTTGCTCCAAAGAGCCATTTCACTTAATCCCAAGTACTGTTAAGGGCTGTCACAACATAATATACTAACTCCATAAATTCTGTTGTTCCAAAGAAACTCTTAGCAGTCTTACTGTTTTCTCAAATTTTGTTAGAAAATCAACAGCACATAAGACAGCCTGTTTTTGCAGAGGGCAATGGGACTCTTGTGAATATACTTTAGCATCTAAGTTCAGGCGAGATATTTTGCCTGCTTGCCAGCTTAATATACTTGCCTTGAAGTCAATCTTCAGGTCTGCTAAATTAATTTTAAATGCATATTTTTGGATGCCCACAGTGACATGCTTCACCTCCAATCACGCAGGGAAATAAATCATAAAAATAGATCAACTACATGCAGTAGTTGACATATTTAATACAGCCTAGCTGGTGACCCCGTAGGTCCTCTCTGAGATGCAGAGGCTCTGCAGACACCAACAGAGCTGCAGAGGTGATCTGCAGCCAGCCTTCAGCCCCTCCAGCCTTTTAGGTATCACTCCCACAGAAACCCTGGCACACACAGGAAGACCATGTATGCCTAGGTGTCCTCTCCACACAGAGACAGGACACAGCTGGAGAGCACCCTCCGCAGCGAAGCATCTTTTTTTAAAAGATATTCGTATAAAAGAATATCTCTGCTTTTTTTTTTTTCCTTCCTATCCCAAATGGATCTTTGAGAGACCCTGATATTTCTACTCTCTCTTGGGAAAAATAAATAAATAAAATAAAACAGATAGCTCATGGTTTGGATCTGTTCTTATTCTTTGCTCATATTTAAAGACAGACAAACCCTCCACAAACTCTTCAAGAAAAATTACCTGAGATTCAATATTCTAATACACAGTAACAACAATTTTCGTATCACTAACATCCAAATGCTTTAGCAAAGTACCCACAAAATGTCTGTTTTTTTCTTTATTGTTTTTAAACCCCAACTTTCATATATACACACACATATATATATGTAAAAGCCTTATAAGAAGCATTCTTTTCCTTATGCCACAAGGTCACTGTTGGACCATGCCACTCCTAGTGTGGGTTTCTAGAGTTTTTATGTAAAATATTAACATTAAAAGGTCACCATCATAAGTGTTTTAAAATATATCTAAAAATGTAACTGAAGACCATCCCAAAACTGCATGCAACTACACGTGGAATTGTTTTCCCTTTCATTCTAATGAGTACAGACAAGAGGAGCAACGTGCATGTTCTCACTTCATTACAGAGCATTATCTTAAACACACGGACAGGTCGTTTGATATTGTAAGTAGTAGGAGGGAACAAGTGACAAATCAGAAAAAAAAATCCTTAACTACTTTTATTTCAGGAGTGGAACACGACAACTAAAATGTCCTGGTATTTGCTCTTACAGACTGAACCACCGCCAGCCCTTCCCTTTCACAATTAAAACAGAAAAACAACAGATTACTAAATCATTGGTAAAAAGACTGGTATAGTATGACACACCGTAACAGTGAAAACAAGCAAAGAAAAAAACCCAAAAACCTGATCTAAGGTAGTCAAAGCTTATTCACATAAGTGGTGGTTCAATATAATTTGTCAGCATCTAAAAAGAACAGTAACTCTTGTCACATCAGATTATTAGATCAGAACTGTTTGGCAGACTATTTTCCATTAGCAAGGGCAACAACTACATTTTCTGTATATTTTTTCCCTCGATAGCTGTACAGACACGCTTGCAGAGTGACATAATTTTGAAGAACAAAGAATGAAAGATAGAGGTTATGTTTTTAAACAAAGAGGTGAAGTTAATGCATGCTTTTGTGAGGAATACTGGGCACCAACCTGCCTTAATAGAGAGAAAGAATCATTTACTCTTTTAGAGAGTCAATCAAATCACACAGAAAATATGCTATGCTAGACTCTGGTCTTCAGCCTGCAAGCAGGGGAATTAAGTTAATGCAGTAAAAGGAACATAAGTAGCCACAAAAAGAGTAAGAGCAAACACTAAGTTGGCAAAAAAAACCCGCACGCCTTGAAACTAGGATATGAATTTCAGACCATTAAGCCTGTTGTTTTAAAAATACATGTTAGAGTCATTCTTCGAGGCTATTCGGATAGGTTGTCAAGTGCACTCTCTTCACAAGTATTCCGCAAGAAAAACAAGCTAAGCATGGCCAGTAAATTACGCAGTGATCCAGTCACTGGTGGTGAGATCCAGCGAGACTTGTACACCTTGTGACACTGAGCATGGAAACAGCTGCCGAGCACCGACTCGCAGAGTGGAAACCACAACCCTGACTTCACCACCCAAGCCTGTACAAAGTGGGTGGAGAAAAACCAGTTGCCTAGAAGTAGATTGCAGGCTCAGACCTCGAACCCTTGTTAACCTGTCTGAAACACTTGATGGAGATGAACATCTGTAATCGTTTCCACTTAAAGTGCCTGAACTGGGTGGCAGATACGAAAGTGGCAGATTGCAACCCACGCTACCAAACAGCAGCTATGCCACCGATTACGACTGACAGATCCCACTTCACTGTCCCATTTTGTTTATTGAGTTTAGGCACCTAAACCACCAGCACATGCTCCACCATTCGTTTTGCAGCAGGAGTTTAAGGCAGGGAGAGGATGGGCAGCGATCATGCCCTGCAGCCCCACAGGCTGGGCTCTCCCTAGAGAGAAAGCAGCTTTGCAGAGAAAGTGCTTGGGGACCCGGCAGGCACCAAGCCGAGCGGCGCTGGAGAAGGCCAACCTGCCGGCAGGCTGGATGAGTGAGCGGCAGGCAGGCGGCAGGCTCGGGGAGGAGATTCCTCGGCTCGGTTCAGTGCTGTGTAGACCTCCGCTGAGATCACGCGCACTTCGAAAGCACATGTACTGCGCGCTGTCCAGAACCAGAACTGAGTTCAGCTACAACTCTGAGATGGAGAAATCCAAACCGCTTACCCTTCGGCCACCCGCTTACCCTGCTACCTCTCCTCTCCTCCTCTCTTCCTTGTCTCTCCTATGACCGCTATTGTCCAAGTATGTAAAAGCAAATCAAAATTCAGGGATAACCATTCCATAGCTGTACTGCATAGCTGATAGTGAATATTACTCAAGTCCTCTGGTTAACCTAGTGGTTAATTTGAGCACATATACCTTGCATAAACAGCAGAATAACTGCAGCTCACTGTCCAAATAATGACACTTAAAATCATTTTACAGTGTTGAAGAACAGATGTACACACTGATGAAATACTGCTTGGTTGCAATAATAATCCAATTCTATTCTCCTTTACAGGAACAATGGAAAATAATAAAGCAACAACATAAATTGAATAAATTTTTATGCTTTGTCAGTCTTTAATTTTGCAATTACCAGAATGAAATAAAATATAAAAGTTATATCTCCATTTTATTTCACAGGTTTCCAATTGTGTGAATACAATTTAATTTTTTTACAAAAAAGGAACTGCCAGATAAACACCGGATCTATTTAAGAGAGAAACAATGTAGTATTATTATTTCAGACATGAAAAAGAAATTATTAATCTACAGTTTAGTTGTTTCATAACCATGATAAAATATTATTTTTAAAAAGAAATGAACACTTAAATTTTCGCAGAAATTAGTATAATATATTGTATAATATAATATAATCAAGCCAACATTTTTTGGAAAAATGTAACTAAAATTGTAATTCTAGAATAGTGGCAACGAAACTAGCAGGCAAAACTGAAAAAATATATCTGACATGCCTTAGACCAGAAAGATTTGGGGATACTAATTATGTTTGAAAATGATTTGGTTACGCTGGAAAATATTGCAATGAGTCTCCTAATGCGCCAGCTAGTATCAATGGCAAAACTCTCATTGATTCCAATCAACTGCTCCCATTCAGAGAAGCAAAGTGCTTTGGTAGCCTGGGGAAGTATTTAAAATCTTTCATGAGCATACACAGAAATAGAAAGAATTCAACAGGGAAAGGAGGAGGGAAAAAAATAAAAAGAGAGTTTCTCTGGACTTTCTTTGCGCAACTAGTGTAGTCACTTCTTCCAAGATCCTTTACATTAAAATTCCTCTCCTGTTACACAAATTTAGGTCACCAAAACTGAGCTTTTCAGCACAGCTGATCCACAAAAGCTTGACTTACTGCAACATTTCCCAGCACTTAAAATAGCTGATAACTGTTTATGCCAAAATGCTGACCAAAAAAAAAGAGATAGTGGATTAAAAAACAGGTGGGAGGAGGGAGAAGAAGAGCAAAAAGCAAATCAACACGTCACATAAGCCAACAGAGTAGATATAACAATATCTTTCAGAGATTTCCACAGAGGGGAATGCCTACTTAACACCCTTGGGTTTTGAAACTGCCGACTCACAAGGCTTTCCCCACTGCCTACAGCTGTCAGTTGAGACTCAGTAATTTAGCACTGGTTTATTGCATGACCCTGACAACTAATGTTTGATCTTCCTCATCCAGTCATATGATGCCAAATGACATGATGAATTGGGAAAAATATAGTAAGGTATAAAAAAAAAAAGAGAGAGAGAGAGAGAGAGAGACAGAAACCCTTCCCTCTGTCTCTCAAATACAAATGATCTTTAACATTACAGTGCACAAAAAGATATCATCTAAAAACATGGAAAAAAGGACACAGCTACAGATTCAAATCATAGCTGGTGACAGCAACAGGAACACTGTCTTCAGCACAGCATTCTGTACCACGTGGAGGGAAACCTCTGCACTGAGATCAAACATAAAATATGCAAGAAAATTCTGCTTTTGACCACATGAGATACTTTTTCTCCACCTGCCCAGTTACTCTGTTTTATTCTCTCCATTATGACTGCCAAAGCCAAAATGTGAGAGCGAACCATGGAGGAAAAATACCAGACTGAAAAGGTCTAAGATATTGCCCTCTCAGCAGGCCTATCTAACCAAGAGCTAGGGAATCCACTGAGCGGAGGGAGGGGGCAAAAGAAGAGTTATGACATTTTTCTCTAGTTATGTTTATATATACTTAAGCATTTGCCCCTGGAAATTTCAATATACTTAGAGCTTTCCCACCTCATCTCCCAGTTTATCTACCTTTTCTAAACTCACCTGAAAACTTGTGCTCTTCATAAGAAATTCTTTCCTCTTACTAAATCTATGACTTCTTTTAATTTATAAAATGCCTATTTCTATAGTAGATAAAATCCAGCATACAAGAGCACCTCTATTTCACTGGTCTAAATTTTATGATACGGTGGTTTAACAAAATAACAGTCTGTTCAAGATTTACAGGAGGCAATGATAACCCTTTTCTTTATATGTTTGTGGCAGATTAGGATTTCTGCTTGAGTAGACTACCTTCAGCGCCTCTATCTAATTAGTCAAACAACTGATGCATATCGTGCCAGAGAGGTACATCTCCACGAATCATTAGTTACATATATTCACCCTAACACACAGTAAACTTAAAAGGGAATTTGAACAAAATCATTAGAAGATATGTCATTTTGCAGATGGTGGCAACATCATAGCAGACCACATTAAACTGCTATTGAAATGGATGCATCAACATGCAGAATTGCCTAAGTGGATGCTTACGGTGCTTCTATAGAGCTGACCCAGACAAGGCAGAAAATTATTCATTTCATCTGAGCAACTAAGCATAAGGTAACGTAACAAAAATGCTCAGCCAGGAGGCTAGTTAACGTTTCTTCCTCGAAGCACCAAAACCTCTATTAAACTTCTGTACTAAGAGACTTCAAAATAAATAAATAAATAAAATAATAATCTAATTCTAAATCTTAAGTACCTTTAGATTAACTTGTCCTTGCTGGGGAAGGCACTGTAAAACCAGCAACTGGTACAGCAGAGAGATAACAAACAAATAAAAGAAACCCACAGCAAGGGTAAGCAGCTTTGGTAGAGATCTGCATGCAGATGCAAAGGTCAGAAATACTATTCTCTTATATCCTTCATGCTACAATAACGGTTGTTTTTTAGGATGCTATTATCTTCTTGCAAGGCACAATAATGTTGACTTAAGGCCTCATAAAGGGGGAGGAATTGTGATTTTCCAAGATATGAAAGTGAAAATTTCTATTCTGCCTTTCTTTAGGCATGAACCTTTCTAAGCACATCACAGTCACGCAGAGTTTTGCGGGGTGGACAGCGACAGTGAATGCGTACAAAGCCTGGATGTTAGCCTAAGGGCTCTATCAACAGAAGTATAGCCAGTAGATCAAGTGAAGTGATTGCCCCTCTTGATTCAGCACTCAGTAGATATTATCAAAAATACTGCATCCTTTCTTTTTCCTTTCTTTTTTTTCCTTGTTCCTTCCTTCCCTCTTGTTCCTTTGGGACAAGATAGATGATAACTGGACCAAGTGTCACACAGAACCACAAGCTGGTCAGGTGCTGAGCAAAAGCCCTGCAAGAAGAAGATGAGGGACTGGGACTCATTCAGCCTGGAGGACGGCTTCAGGGGCACCTCACAGCAGCCTCCTGTACCGACAAGGAGACTTCTGAGATGACAAACAAACAAGCTCTTGAGAGAGGTACAAGTGGGAGAAAAGAGGCAGTAGGCATAAACCAAAACAGGAAGGTTTCAACTGGATGCAATGAAAGAAGTGTTTCACTATGAGGATGATTAAGCATCAGAACAATTGCTAAGTCAAGCCCACCTACCTGAGAAATTAGCCAACAACTTTCACTGAAATCAGCAGGTGTTATGTAGCTAAATATTCTAATCTGCTTTGTGCCCTACTTGTCACCTATGGATCATGCCCGTCTTCATTAGTAGTGATAAAGTTTTGGGAGATTCTTTGGTTTTTTTGGGTTTTTTTATATTTATTTATTTCCTGCATAGTGTGCATTTTCTTCATGGTGACATGGCACATGATTTTGCCTTACTCTACAGGTAACACTGAAGTACCATCCTGATAAGACAGACTGTGAGACAGAATGGTGATTAAAACACATAACCAAGTCTTAGAAAATCCAAATTCAGCTGGCAGCCCTGTCCAAGACCGCTATTGGTGCAAAGCATGCAAAACTGGTACAGATCACATGATTCCTCATCTCTATTCTCTGAAATTATAAACGATCAGAAAAATATCCCCAAGCATCATAAAGCATAAGATCCTTCCTAGAAATATACTTAGCAATTTAAGACCTTAATCACAACTCACAGAATCCTTACATGCTGCACTTTTTTTCTGACATAGAAAGAGTTTGCCTCACTTCTTTAGAGTGCATAACCCAGGCAGCAGAGGCTGTTTCTCAGTAAAGGCTTTTAGGCAGCATTACATTAATACATTACTACTGTGTTACTACAAAGAGCTCACAGACAGAAGGAGTTGCTGGAGAATGCAAACTAGCAGGAAAACACTAGAAAACATAAGTTTGTTAACAGGAAAGCTAATTACTAACAAGTCATCTTAGACCCGTTACTGAACATATAATTTTCGTCTTCAAGTTCCAGGAATTCATTTCTAAGAAAATGACCTTGCTCAGGACAGCTCTCAATGAAAGTCATATCCTCTCTCAAACTCGTGAGTATTTACGTATTTACATGACTGGCATACTCGAAACCATACGTTCGTTACTGCTGTTGAACCATTTTCTCTGTTACCCCAGCAAGGCAGTATTCACTGGAAGGCGAAACTAATGCTCTCAGCTCTCCAGCACACCACAGGCCAGGCTCCAGTGGGGAGCCACCTCAGGGCTGCAAAAGCTCTTGATGCTCCACTGATTTTTGACTGACTACAAGTAAATCAAGCAGTTTTTCAGAACAGTTTGAGAAAGTAGCAATGCAAAATGGTAGTTTTGTAAGGTCACTTGCAAACTGAGACAAAGTAAACGACACTGTGGAAGAGATCGAGGAGCAGCACAGCATGTCCAGCTGAACTTCTGAAAACTTGGCTTCTGTCTTTTTCGAAACCATAAAACTCCACCATAAGATGATTTTCTGTTTAAGACATAGGCTGGGAAAATCCTGGTTTAGTACTTGCCAGAAACTCTGGCAAAAAAAAAGACACCCTTGCAACATTTCGACTTCAACAATTGGCACCCTGACCAGAAAGCAACCTGACATGGCACAGAGCAGTTGAAGGTTTTCCAAAGAATCAATTTTAACAATGTTTCTTAAAATCCTACCACTCCAACAGGGCATGCATTTCTCCATCCCAAACACACTAAACAAAAGCATCCAGTGACATGAAGAGGAATTCCTCAAGTAGATGGGGAGAGCAGCAAACTAAAAAACAGAAAAAAGAGTGAAGCTAATTCCACTCTTCCTCTTGCTGGGCAAATCCCAAACAGCCGTGCCAAGCTTCCACTTACTCTGATGCAGACAGAGTTTGACCACTGTTTGCACTGTAGAAGAGAGGAGAAGCCAGAACTGCTAAATACCAGCTCAACTTTAAAAAGGAATTACCACTTATAAGCAGGACAAGAATCTATAATTGCATTATCTACTACACGACTGTATCCAGTTTTGCATTTATCTTGTTCTTTCTGCAGTGAGCAGAAACACTTCCATGCTTCAATAACAGGCTCAAAAAAAGTGCCTGATGGACTGCAGAAGGTATTTCTACTGCCTTGAAAAAAATACATAAATCTAACACTGAGCAACTACCACTTTCCAGCTAAATGCTATTATAAATAACTGTTTGTATGGTCTTACCATTTTTTTTCTGCCTGTCAACTACTGATAAAGATTCACTCCCTAAATCACTATAATTTCCTTTTAGCTGTCAGAAAGGAGATTTAATATGGTGATAAAGAAATAAATGAAAAAAGTGTGCTTTCCTTTTAAAAACAGTTGTATAATTTCATGCAGTTGTTTCAAAAGCATTGTACTTTCATTTTTTAGTTTGCATCCAAACAGTGACATCAATTTATTGTGACACATGATATTCTCTTGGAAAGCTTTGTTACAAATAATTAGATTACACTTCTTCTCCCTACTAAAGCTGAGCACAGTAACTTTAGTTTGGAAATAATGTATATCACCAGACTGGTTTCAGATTTGTTTAAAGTGAAATCACAAAACTGGCCATTTATATCATAATTTTATTACAATTAGCATTCAAAGTTGAAATACTCCTTCCTCTTGTCACTTGGAATGTCATATTGGTTAGTCAATACTATTTATTCTGAATACCTGAAAATACAGGTTTGGTCAGAAACACCTAAGGATTCGTGCTATCACTATCACAATAGTTAGATAAGAATGTGTTAGTTAAACTGTTCAGAGTAAATGTGAATGGGACAATTAAAGTATACATTTTGAGGGTAAAATATACACTGACTATCTAAGATCCGAATGTAAGAAAACAAATCCTGCTCACTGGTATAGCTTCACCTCTACATTCTCACGTGCACTCACATGCAATAACTGCTACAGTAGAAGCTGATAAATTTTTCATCCCCCAAATACTTCTTTTTAAAGAAAAATTGTGAAACATGAATTACACTGGGAACTGTTGATTGCAAATACAAAGAGGAGAGCCTTCAAACGGTGGTTACTAAAAATGAATGTAAATTAATGTTGGATGTTAGTCAAGAATTTTCAAAAGAAGTAGTCTTATATTTATACATTTAAATAATACCTTCAAGCTGTGATCATCCTTTGGCAGCACTGAAACAGCATATGTAATTGCTAAAGTCAACAGATTTTCTTCAAGAGCTTTGCTGCTTATGTTTACTATCCAATTTTATAGAGATTAATTTCACAAAACCAGAATTTTTATGTGACAATATCCCCAAGGGTATGTAGTCATCAGTTTGCATAATGATATTTTAGTAGGTAGAAGAATAACTCAAAGAGAACCTTACAAAGAAAGAAATACAGCAAGTCCTTCCAAAAAAAAAAAAAAAAAAAAAAAAAAACAGAGAGAGGGGAAACAAAAAAAAATGCATCTAGAATATTTAATCCTCATTTCCTCCCCTTTGAGAAGGCTGAAAATAACAAATTTTCACTTGCAAAGGTTACTTTCAAATTTTCAACATATAAAAGTCTTCCTTTGTACTTTTCAGCATGAATATATTCATCCTCCCAAATCACCAGTTTCTGAGGTCAGCGTCACACTTGGTAATGAAAATAATTCAAAGCTGCTTATTTGTTCTGTGACATATCCAAACACCAGCGACGTTCTGGGGCTGTTAGGATGGCTATTTCATAGTAGCTTCTTTCCCCTTTTGTTCCCACAATGTTATATATTAAATAACCTGCACCTCACCTACCATATAGGACAAATCAGTTATCAGCTGGTTTCCATATCTGCCTTTGGAAACGGCAGAAAGCTTGTTTCCAAATATATCTTCCTTTACAGTTGGTCTGTGTGTCCAGCACAGGTTTACTAACCAGCTTTTCTTGCAGCATTTACTTTCATTTCAAATATACTCCCTTTCCCACAGCCACAAGGAGATGCACCACAGAGGGCAGTCAGGCAAGTGCTGGGTGTACGAGGACATTTTCACTACTTGCTTCCCAGGTGAACAATTTCAGCCAGGAAAGAACAACATTAAATGAACTGACTGGCAGATCTCAGTAGGAAGAAGGGCAACACGCACCTTTTCAACCTTTACTAGCAGCTTTTTGTCCTTCCAGCCCCTCTCAGCATCTTAGGACACAGAGCTCCCACAAAACCCCTGCCTCCGTTGCCATTCTGGCAAATTCCCCGCTTCCCTGGGCCAGGGCCAGCTCTCTTATGGGCCCCAGGAAGGAGACCACACAGACACACTGACCTGACTTCCAGGAGCTTTTGTATGACAGGTTTCCATCAGGCCAGACACCACCAGTCAGCAATCTAACCCAACAGATCTCTCAGGCTGCATCTAACCACAGGATCTTTCAGGGCTTAGCGTTGGTTGGCCTTATTTACTGACGGCATCAACATGAATTTGAGCTACTGCATGAAAACAAGAAGCAAATGTTCAGCAAGGTCTTCTTCATCACCCTGGCAAAGCCGGTCAGACTCACACTCGAGCCCTCGGGGCAAGTGCTTAGAGTCCGAGTCCCACTGAACTCAATGGGCTTCACAAACTTGAATAGTAAGAACAAATATTTAAGTGGATAGTGTAGCTATCAAAGATTTTTCTGGAAGGCTGAGGAACAGTGCTTCAAACTCTGCTCTGGATTGTGCCCGTAAAGAGTCTACCCTTTCTAGTCACCTGAAGGTTTCAAAGAGCAGGCCTACCAACTCCTCATAATCACTCCTCTGATTCAAAAATAAACTGCATATTCAAGCTAGCCTTTCCTCTGCTGGCAAAGGAAGAAATGGCCTAAAAGTGATAGATATCAAAAATACTGTTTGTAGTTTCTGTTCTTTCTACTTCTCTTCACTTCCCTGTATATTTACTAAATTCCTGAGGCTCACAGGAAAGTATGCCCTGTTTTATTTCATGCTGAATGCAATTAAAAGGCTCCCAAACTCGTTGGTTTTCTTCAGAACTATAACCTGTTCTTTCTTTTGGTAAACCGTGTTGCCTTTCCATTCCTTTGTTGTGGGAACTTCTTGGTATTTCTGAATTCTATGCTGCAGTTATTTTTTGAATTTCTGATATCACACCACAGGAAGTAAAAGGGTCCATATAATTACATGTTCTGGCATCAAAATGCCATGCAAAAATCTTTCAAAAATCACTCCCTCGTCAGTGTAAACACTTCTCATAACCTCAAAGGATTAAAAACAACAAAAATGCTCCTTTAAGCAAATGCTGTAGTCAGATTTGCCTTCTGGTACCTCAAGAATAACTCGACCTTCAAAACAACCCAATCTGAAATGGCTGAACGTGCTGGCAAAATCCCATTGTTCGAGTAATTTGGTGGGCGTCTATATCATAACCTGCTGGGAAACTGTTTCTGGAGGTACGCTAGTTAGCACACTCCTATAGCATCCTGCAGCTTCCAGTGTCACAAGGAGGCTTAATTCCTTCCTCAAGCTCAACTATCCAAAGGTTGATTAACATGAAGTAAAAACTATTATAATGTCAGTTTATTATAAGGGAGGCAAGGAGAAAGATAGCAAGACGATTTTTAAATAATAAATTTTAAAAAATTAGATGGTCCTTATGTTCACTCCAGCCATCTGTCATTGGTAAGGCATAGGTATTGTGGGCTAATTAAATGTTAATGAAATACAAATAATCTGCTGATCCCAAAGCATTAGCTAAGGAGCAGTAACTGCTCACCAGCTGCTGCAGCTCATGAAAAGTGCTCATGTCAGCACCTCAAACATCATCTAAAATGTGGCTTCAAAACATCTGAATGAAATAATAATGACTTTTCTGTGCAACTCATTTCAGAGGACCTGTAATTATTTTTGCTTAAGGCACAGGTAAAAGGTCCGAGTTGCAGAAACAAAATCTGTAAAGCTTCGCTGAACAATGCAGTTAGGTATGAGATTTTTTTTATTGCTGTTTCACTTAAATCTTCCTAAGTAAAGCAGAGTTCCTCTAAGAGTGATATTGCCTTCACGTGCTACCAATATTAATAAAAGAAAGTTAGAACAGAAATAGCATTGCTGGATACATGGAAGTTCCCACAGCACCATGGACCAATGGCACGCTGGGCAAAGCCATGGGCTAAGCTCACTTCCCATTTAAAGCCCAATTTTCACCCACAGACCTCCTCCTCCCCAGAAAGGAGGCTTATGCTTCACCGTGGTCCTGCCAGAGCGTGCTGTGGAAGACATGAAGGACCGGCACGGTAAGCAAAACCCCACATGCACAGCCTGCAGGAAGCCAAGTTACAGCTTCAGACATGCACCAAGAACCTGCCAAGCCATCTCCATAGCTGGCTTTTTAAAGGCCAGTCCCTCAAACCTCACGTTTGAATTGTATCCTTAAAATGGAAGTCCTGCTCGGGAAGAGCAGAGGTTCTCCCTCAGCTCCAGCTGCGCACGTACCCTCACAGCTTCTTGGCTGTCGACTGAGCAGGTTACAGGAGCTAATATGGACACAGTTCAGAGAACATCCTGTGCTCCTGATCGGATCCAGCTATAAGAGGTTATTAACTGATGAGTTCCCAGGACTTTCAGAGCAATCTGTAAATACGGGGCTGTTGCAGGAAGCCACATTTATATCAGTGCTGTCTATGACACCTTTCATTAATCAAGAAGAATTTGTACTGCAGACTAAAATCTATTCACCCAGAAGAATAAAAGCCATTATTACAAAGATGCAATATTTTTCTTTAAAACGTACAGCAAACATTTCTTTAGAATACAGAAACTCTCTTTGCAAAATACCAGCAAAGTCCATCTGACAGAAACTGTCATTTGAAAATAGAAGGGAATTTTTTTTTTACTCTGTTGTTGCACAACTTTGTCATCTGTTCAGCAAGAAGGAAAACTGCTGCAAATGAATCGGGGGAACTTGAGAGCATGCTAGTCACATTCATCCCTTTCAAGTAATACAAAAGAAAACTAAATAAACTACAATATTTCAAACAGACAACGTCATAATCAATTATAAACTTCAGTTTCCTTGGTGCTCTGATATCAGGGGAGTCTTTGTTTCTAGAAGAAATAATCTGAACAGAAGCAGTAACTCCATTTATCACAGACAGAGCACATCATTGTAAAATCACTTTATACTGGGTGGAAACATGCCTAAATACATTAATTTATCATATGAGAAGTTGACGCTTCTGTGTTTAGAAAAAATTCAAAAAACTGTTCCTGAATTGGTAATGAAGTATTTCCCAGTAACTTCTTATATTTGGAAAATACCAGCTATTTGCAGCTCCTTGGCTGAGATGAGCATACACACAGTGTTAGAAAGGGGGGTGGGGGTGCACGCACGTGTAGCATGCGAGAGATACTGCCATCATTTCAAAGAACCTGTTTTTTTAGGAAGAACAGACAGAGCATTTGCCTTGCAGACTCAAAGTCACACTGCCTGTGGTGGCGTGGAACTGTGTAACCTACCTTGCCTGAACCTTTTTCCAAATGAATAGAGAAACTTCCTAATTTAATAGCAAACACAAAGTACACTGTATCATTCCACTGGCAACCAAACCACAATCTCCTTTAGGCCAAAACATGCTGACTAGGCTACATCAAAGTTACTCATCGCAGTGATTCAAGATGGGAAGAGGAGGAACATCATATCTAGTATCATCATTTGTGTAATTAGTCAAAATGAAATGTGGCCAGAACAGGAGGCTTCTTCCCCAAATGAGACACGAGACCTTTAATGAGCACAGATGATCAGAATCATGATTTTACACTTGACCCAAAACCCAGTATGTTGATTCCTGAGTCCTTAAACTTTGCAACTAAGTTGTAAAATAGCAGCCACTAAATTACCAGTGTCGGTTTCCCTTTTCTTTAGAGATTCATCACCTAAGCATTCATCCAAGCAGAATTATTTAAAGTCTAACAAGCTAGTACTTTTAGTCCTTATGGCTAAACAGTAAAAGAACATCTTATTTATATAGCACTTGCTATTACAGCTTTTTATATAATCCTAAAAACATTATTGCATGATACACTCACTCCAGGTTTCAAAATCTGTTATTATGAAAAAGATGAAACACAATGGAATATTACTGTCATCTGCAAATTTTCCTACTTAACTTGAGGAAAATATGAAGAGATTTCAAGCTTTTCTCCATTCGTTTTTTTCTTTTAGATAATATCGTTCATCTTTTGAATATGTCATTATCTTCCTTTAATCTTTCATATTTTGATTCTTTTTAAGCTCTTGTCCACACGCAGGAAGATGATTAATAAGGACTTTTTTGTGTGCAACTTACAAACAGGTCTAATGAGAGTCACTCACTTATAGCACCAATTTCTTTGATGAGACATGTTCCAAAATGCATTAGCCTTCATATTGAACAATATCTACGAACTATGAAAACATCGTAATTACTTCTGTAGATAAAAGGCAAGAAAAGAGGCAATATCCATTTTTTAATCTGTTTAAATTTCTTAGAAAACCCCCACAACTTTTCCTAACCTTTTCTAGCAAAGGAGCCAATGAACAGAGTCTTGATAGACATGATAGGTGTGAAATTTCCACTTATTTCCTTTAAGTATGATGAAAATATATTTTATGCAGCACTGTGAAAGACACAATGTGGCTTTTAGTTTATTTTCTCTCAAGATGCAATCTGACCTTAGACTTGGATTCTACTTGCAATTATGGGAAGGTAGTATATTAGACTGAGTTACTTTGATTAATGAGGAGTTACTTTGTATTAAGTGTCTTCTGTACAAGAAATTGTACAAATGCACAAAACAGCATCTATTGAGATAACATTTATTGCTAGTAAGCCACCATTCATATTCCAAAAAAAGTATCAGCAACTTACCCTAGTTTTATTAGCTGGAAAAATACTTTCCAAAAAGCAGTGTAAACTTCTTTTTTATATTCTGGAGATACTTCGTACTCTTAAGGCAGGGCTAATAGAGTCTGGCTTGTATCTTCCACTAAAGCACTGTCATAGTTGTTTTCAATAGAATACAAATTTGCTTCCAAAAATAGTGTTCTAGTCTTTGACAAGCAGTATTCAACAAACTCAATAACTTCAGGTTTTGGTACAAATGCCTAGCAGATCAAACCTCATGTTCTAAAAATCTATAGAATGATATTAACATAATTTTGTCTACAATACTTTACTTGGCTTTTCAGACACATTTCCTTTTGTCCATCCTCCACTTTTTTTTTTTTTTTTTTTTAAGTCTTCTAGCATTAGCCCTTAAAATTAAAATCAGCTTGAAAACAGGATTTCATTATAATTATTTTCTTGCCCACTCCCTCAACTGAGTGTACTATAATTTCACAGAAGGCCACCACTGGAGACAGGAGGTACATCCAAGCCTGGATGTACACCACGAAGCTTTAATACTTGCTCAAAAAGGATAATACCTGGAAGTTTCCAATGAGAGACAGATTCCTACCTCTCAACAGATCATCTCACCAGCAAGTCAGAGTAAAGGACTGAAGCAGTTCTGCTCAAAAAAAGTACTGAGGTAGACTGGCAAAACCTCTTTGCAGCATTTAAATGTCACATTCAGCCTGCAAATATACCTTAAATTATATTTACCTCATGAGCTGGTATTCTGCATTCCACCCATAATAAGCAATAGTACATAGATTTCAGTGTGAACACAGAATAATTTAGTTTACAGTAGTATACAAAATACACTTGAGAATATAGTGGAAGAAGACAGTATTTTCTGCAGCAGTTCTGCTGGTCTATTCACTGTTCATTAATTCTTACAGAAAATAGAAAGTTAGCTTGTCTACTCCCTCTGTCTCAAAGATGCACATTTTTAAACATGTCTCTGTTAATGTAACTATTTCCCCTCTTTGCCCATGTCATGGGTTTTTCATTTTGTATTCCCTGTTAAATTTCACTGCTATCTTTCACAGTTGCAAGCAAACTACAACTTAACTCTATTGCTGCTAAACAGCTAGTGCCATAAAGCAGCACAAAGTTAGGAGCAGCAAGAAAATGAGCCACCCAACCAGCAACTCTGACACAAAAATGTTGTTTCATGGCTGGCAGTGTTGTATAAGACAGTAGAGAGTATCATGTGAGCAGATGGCATGCAGGTACTTATAAAAGTGACTGTAAGCAGGCAGTCTTTCACGCCAAATTTGCCTCTGCATTTGTTGATTCACTGCACATAACTGAGGAAAGTACTGCCAAACTGTGGCCTTCTCCAGTTCTTGGGAGGTTTTTCTACTGTTTTGTTTGGTTTTCATTTTTGGCTATTTTCCTTTTATAGGATTTAGGTAACTGAAGACTCTGTTTAAAAAAAAAAAAAAAAGAAAAAAAAAAGAAAGAAAGAAAAAGAAAGAAAAGAAAAAGAGAAAAATCAGAGACCTTCAAGACCTTCAATATTCTTTTCCTTTTCAGCATCAAACCTTGTAACTTTTCACTATTAAGAACTATGTGAAGGAGAGTACCATAAGAAAACTATTTAAATTTCAGCATACTGTGAGATTAATAAACCATGAAAATCTGACATTACTGCAGATGCAGAGCATTAATTGCCTTCAGACAAAGCTTTAATCACCATATTCCATGGAAGTCTAGACAAAGAACTCCATTTTATTTGAGGTGCTCGGGTGGGGGGGAAGGAATCAACTGTCGACTTCAAAACTACCTACATTTCCTGAAACACTACCCTGGCCGGACAGTATTTTTAATACGATAAAATAATTATAATAATTAGAGAAAAAAAATATGAGGAAATTTTAGAACTAGAGAATGTGGCTTTTTAGCAACTCAAAAGAGAGCTTATTTTATGCCAAAATATATCTGACAGATAAAAATGAGTCTTTTATTATCTGCCTAATAGGATGCCACAAAGTTTCCTTAGAAAAGACCTAGAAGGATTATCTATGATATTAAGGGTGCAGATTAGTTTCCATATCCTCAGAGCTCAGTACGAATAAATATTCCCACAGGTTATGTTCTGATAATACAAAGACTACAGATTATGAGGAATCGATTTTACTCCGAAAAAAAAAAAAAATCTGCCTCAGTCGAGCTGAAAAAGACTGCAGTATTTGGGTTAAAAGTCACATTAAAATTAAAAAAAAGAAAAGAAAAAAGAAAAAGATATTTCTGCCAAACAGAGCTTCAATCTGGTTATATAAACCATCTATACAACCAGGGATTTCCAAGAAAGTCTTTCCACAAGGTAAAACACATACTAAAGGAAGATACTAAGCTTTTAACACAGCAGTGATATAAAGCAGAGCTCTATACACTTACTCAAAACTGGATTAAAACAAACACATTCAGTCTCTGGCCAATGCTTTCTGAATGGAAATGTTCTTTTCCACTGCCTTGTTCTGTTAGTTTTAGAGATTCATCAGTACCAGAATCGCTAACTCAGCATTAGTCATCTATGCAATTTATTTCAAGGGTAGATGAAGCTCCAGTGTCCAATGACATCTTTCCAATACCTCTGCCTCCTTAGATCTCTCACAGTAGGGCTATTCTGCTGCTTAACTAGATTTGTGCTTTCTTCTATTGGACCAAACAGAGATTAGATCCGTTTTGTGCTCAGAACACTACATTTAATTAAACATAAATGGTTCGTATCCTGCCCTCGGGTATGCATGGTTAACTTCTATTCATCTGAACTACTAACTTCAACTCCCATTAACCAATTTTCTTTTATTTACGGAACAAAAAAGTGGCCAACAGCTCAAGTCTGAGGCAAAGGTGAATTTAATATGCAATGAATACACACATTATACTTCAGGTAAGATTTTCATCTGGCTAAAAAGTGGTACTTGATGTGGCTAAAAGGTACTTGATAATGTTGATGTAATAGTTTTTTAAATGAAGAATGTAACTGTGTAAAAGATGTACCCCTAAATTATCAGTTCAGTTTCAAAAGCAAAGAATGAAATTTAAAGTTGCATTAAAATATTTTTGAGATAGAAAAGGTGCCAGTTACAAACTATAACAGGGAGTGCATGTACAGCTTGAAGCCTCCAGTGTATACAATCACACCCATACGCTAAAATTGAATCTACATATCTGCGGTTCTCTTCTTAACAAAAGCATTAAAAATCAGCCCAGGTGACACTGTTCTTCATGACTGCAGTACGAACAGCTTATGTAGGACCAACAAATATTTTTGATACAGAATTCAGTAGGTAACTAGATGTGGAGCCTGCTTTCCCAGATCTTTTTAAATAGCCTGTTTTAAGCCTGTATCCCAAAAATCCTAATGACTTGGATTTTTTTTTAATAATTGTTGCAAAAAGAGGTGTTTTACATGGGAAAAAATACGGAAAAAAAAAAGAACAGTGAGGTCTATTTAGTCATTCTGTTTTACTACACACAAGATCTTTTCCATGGGCCCTGACTGTGACAAGTGCTTACACAAACTCCACTCCTTACCAACATATACCACAGCAAGTCAAATTTTATACATATATCATTCTTCTGCTCCTGAAAATCAATGAAAATAAATGTTTGAGAAAAGCACAAACTGTAAACAGTACAACACCTTATAGCCTGAAAACATCTATTAAGACTTAAAATACATCCGTTACCCTGTCCTCACCAACACACCTCCTTGAAACCCAAGGTATAAATTAGCTATGTAGTGCTTGGCTGGGGATTTGGGCTATGAGGGCAAAAAGCACCTGAAGCAGATTTGCCATTAAAAAGAAAAGAAAAGGGGAGGGGGGAGCAGCTTTTATTCCACTGGTAGCTGTTATGCTTTAGAAAGTTCCTAATTCATCCCTTAGCTCCAGAGATTCACTCCTCTCCCTCAGTCATCTGCTTTAGGTTCTACTCCAAGCAATACCAAATGCTGAATCAAATTTTAGGGTGGCTATATCCTAATTTCAAGAGGGAGAGGAGATGAGGAAGTCAGGAAGGCATCAAACTCACTTTTTATCATCCACACCTGAGGACAACTATGGCCTAAATAGATGCTGCACAGACTCAGAACGTTCTTCCCAGTTTGCAATTACCAGCTTGGCAAAACTGTAATGATATTTGCATAAAGCTCTAGCAGACTTCAAGACTGCAGTTTAGACATTCCTCAGTGCTGCAGGGTTTCTCTGCAATGCCAAAGCATAACAAACAAGGTTTGGAGTTTGCAAAAAGTGACGCTTGTCCCAGAAAGCATCTATACAAGCTGTAAAGCTACTGCCTGATTCAATTAGGATACTGGGAATAATATCTTTACTTCTTCAAAAGGTGATTTGAGATCTTTGTCAAAAGTGGTTAGGATGTAGGTTAAACACTCCCATTTGGAAGAAATAAGCTCTTAAGTATCTAATAACTAATACCAAGCTAGAGCTCCATTTCTATGAAAGATTTCAGTCTTCTTCAATGAAATCACTATGGATAGCAAATAGATTTATAAGTATCATTAATATCTAAAGTGAATTTTAAATGCATATGTAATAAAGGACAGAAAAGATGAGAGCATCAAATTCCTTTTTAATGGTTAAAACTGTAGAAGAGATTCTTTCCCTCTATAATCTTTGTCTCAAAAGACAGAAATAGCTTAAATTATTCAAAATGAAAACCCAGTCCACTCTTGATAAGGACACAACCTTCACCTGTTTGAATTACAGCTTCCTCCTTTGTCTCTTGCCACTGAACAGTTGAAAATTTCTGACTAGATTTGCTGGGAAAAGAAAATCTTTTATGTTCTTTCTGTTTTTCTTTCAGTTTTCAGATTGATTTCCCCAAAGATGTTTAAATATTGCCATGCAAAAACACTCACACTATCTTTTCACAGACTTGCATATCCTCTCATTTGCTTGACTGAATGAAAGAATACTGGATAAAAGAGCACCAGATTGCCACAAAGATTTAAATTTCAATGGACCAGTCATTTGCTTAAATTTGAATAAGTATGTGGATCTTCCTAGCACAAAGGTCAAATTTTTAAAATATATTTACTTCATTATGACACTTGCAGACTTTAGATAAAAGTATATTTACGTAAGCTTCATTTTCTGCAAAATTCGTAATATCAAAATTTATGATGGAGTTGCAAACATGGGAAAAAAATAGTAAAGTGTTTTCAAATACTCCTCTGGTTTTTCAATACAGGATTTGAGCATCGAAGTTACACGAATCCAATCCCAAAAAGTTAGTTAGCTTTGTAATGTCCTCCCTAATACACTTAGCCATTGTATGTCTGATAAAAAAAAAAGATGTATAACATTGAAATCTTAATCTGTATTTAAGGAACTATTCATTCTTGCTAAAGGCTCCAGTCTTATAAGGTCACGTGTGTATAAGGACATAGTCGCAGCAGCCCTCCTGTGCAGAACAAATTACTGGACAGAAACACTCAGCATAATGCAGGAATCAGACGCTTTGTCATTAAATATACAGATTTCGTAATGCCAGCACATTAAAATCCATAAAGTAAATCTCAACTGTTAAACTGCTTTATGTAACAACACTGTATTTGCATTAATGTCATAAATGGGGAGATTGTAACTACTCTTCTGAAGGCAGTGTGAGAGCTGTCATACTTTGTCATACCTAGCTATGTAACTCCTGAGCAGGCTACTCCTTTTAGTTACCTCAGTTCATTGCTATCTGAAGGAAGGACCAACCGCAGGAGAGGCACAATCTTCAATCAAAACTTCCATACAAATTTTCACTGACCCAAGATTTTTCATTACTTTTGCTTTGGCAGATGGCTAAAGCTACTATGAACTAAACTTTAACACATCCAAAGTCTTTGACCAATATATGATGTGACACACTCACATGGCTGCCAATACGCAGCTGAGGTGACAGATCTTTAGAACAAGCATGAATTTTTCATAGGCGTGCTTGAATGAGCAAGTTTATCCCTGTGTCATCAATATACAATGGGATTCATAACCCCAAGAAACCTGAGGAGAGAAGGCAAGACAGCAGACTTGCTTTTGGCTCATCAGCATTCACAGAAGAGAGAGGGCTGAACCCTGTCTGCTTCCAGCAGCAGGGCCTGATCACAAAACACATATACCTGCTAGAAAAGGATGCCCTCATGTAAGTAAGTACAGATCCAAGATTAGATGGCTCACAAAATTTAGTCGCCCTATCAAAATGAACAATTAATCCCTCTTGGAACAAAAACCAAGGATTTAATAGAAATTAGCACATGTTCTGTTCACCATCAACAACACAAAACATTTATACATCACATTAATCAGTACAGTTCTTTCCTGCCAACTCCATGGAGAATCTATACAAAGAGCGCTGCAAAGTAAAAGAAAAATATCTAGATCAGACTTGATAACAGCATCTCAAATGCAGAACTACTGTGTCAACCACAGAAATAAGCTATAAATAATAAACCCTGCATATCATTTCCAGGTTAAAGTTGGTATTAAGTAACTATTTGCTTATGCCAACAGTGTCGTGCAGAATTACTACAGACACATTAGGGAGGTTTCCATTCAAGCACAATTTTTCTGTAAAACTAAAACAAATATGAAAATATAAAGGCAACTTTTTTCTAGAGTCCAAGGAAGCTTGTACAAGAGCTATTTTAAGGTTTCCTCTTCATAGCACTGTATTGAACCACTGACACCTACAGGCATAGTTGCATATAGCCATTTTTCAAGAATGTCTCTGTGACTTGACTGTGACAAGACATGACACCTCTGAGGCTGTGCTGTGCAACTGCCTTGGAAAGCCTGACTTATTTGCAAGGTACATAGGAATCCAATATTTTTTCCCATTACAACAATGAAAGCAAAGCAAATGAAATTCTTCCTGCATTATCTTAAGTTCCCTAAGCCTGCATCTCTTTTTCCAGTGTAAAAAAACTGTTGGCAATGTAACTGACCCTTACGAACACCATTGAGGGTCGGTTATACATACCGTACCTGCATGTATTTCCTGATACATTAGAAATCTTGGCTACCTCCAAGAAGCTTCTGGCTGGGCAAGAGGTAATAGCCCTCTACTTGCTTGCTGATGGCCAAAAACCAATGTGATGCTTTATAAGTACACTTATTTATAATTTCTGCTCTTAATTTTTGTTATTTACTAATGACTTTCTTTGATTATAAAGAATAAGGCAGATATATTTTTATACAGTAAAGTATTTTTAGAATATGTTCAGCGTCTGAGGAAAAATAGTTCAGGCTAGGCTACATACTTTCTTCATCCAAGTGAAGCTAATTTAATCTGCAGCATAGACTACTGCATGAACACATGTATGAAAATCTTAAATCCATATTTTTAAGACAATATAGACAAATAAACTGGTACCTTAATAATGGCTTTTCACAAAATTTGCATAGAAATATGCTTCCTGCATAATCAACACTAGCAAGGAGAGTGCATAAAAATAAACATTGTGAAAGATCTATATTGCCCTGTATCTATTTTGCAAAGGTTGTTTAAGAAAACAGGTGAATGGGGCAAATCAGGACAATATAATTTATAAGAATAATTGGAGTCAGGCTGCTTTTATTTAATTGAAAAGAAAGTAATCGGTTTATGGAATATTGATTGCTCAAATCACTGTAATACCTGTAACCCCTTGCATAACTCCTTAGTGATGGCTTGGCTCAAGTTAGCTTGCTTCAGCTCAAGTTATAAAAGCGAACTATAAAAATGTATTCATTATTTTTTCTTCTCTCATCCTAAACATCATGTTTGTCTTTTATTACCCTTTTGACATGTTCCTAGGTTATCTTTAAAGCAGCTGTCAACAAGTGAAGGAGAGAAAAAACAAAAACAACAACAACAAAAAAAACCCTTACTTTGTCACTGTTACAAGAGCTGTTCTCCTAGAGGAGGGACAGCAGGAAGAGCTGCCGTCGGCACTCTCAGCTCTGTACAGCACACTGTTCAGACGGAACGAGCAGTGCCTGCACTCTCTGCGTACCCTCGCTTTCGGTGCTACTACCGGGCTTGATGATGTGAAACTGGCCTCAACCAAGGAAATACATCAAACAGGTAATGCTGAGCCCTGAATTCATTTCAGTTCTGTTAGCAATTTGTCTGCAGGCAGCACAACAGGTTTGTCTCAATGCCCATTAAGGCAATTTCACAAGCTTGTCCGCACCGCTCTGAGCAGGCTCAGGACGGTAAGGCAGCAGCACACGCTGCTCGCGGTAGCAGCTAGCTTGGAGCGTACAGCCTTTGCAGTGCTGCCTGGGGGGCAGCTGCAGAAAGGTTTGCAAAGAGCTACTGACCGCGAGCAGCACAAAACCTCCCGTAACACCCAACTTGCCCTCAAATCTGTCTCATCCACAGAAAAGAGAAAAACAAAGCCAACGAAGACTTGGAAAGCAGAGAGCAGGCACTGAGCTCCTTCACACACAGCATTATCTCCCTCCTTAGGAGGTTTCTGTTCGTTCAGGTTTGACAGCAATTTGGAGCTAGATGAGGAATTTGAGTTTATTAAGTGATCTAAGTACATGAAAGTAGGTGAAGACCACTGTAAAACTACCCTTTGAAGAGAAGTTGTCTCTAAATATTATAAGATCAGGATTAGGTTAGAAATAATTTCTGAATATAATGTTTTTTATTTCCAGTAGCTAGATATATGCCTAAATTGGATGATACATGTTCAGTCCTCGTCTCTCATAACAGAGATGGTCTGTGACACTCACATACTACATTATTTGTGATATGAAGATAATTTGTGAGAATAAACACAGAAAAACATTTGTTAGGCATTCAGATACTAATGCAAAGGAAGCCAGCTTCTAAGGCAGATTTGTCATCACTAATAACCTTGACTGATTTAAGATGCAAGAGGAAAGTAACACCATGCATGGGCACAGCAAAGCTCCCCAGCGTTCCCCTCCGCAATGTGGTTTTTGCCACAGCTCAGAATTCCTAACTTCAAAAATTAGTGGCAAAAGAATGAAGGGGGGGAGTCAAAGAAGCACCAACATATTGTACAGAAATATTTAAAAGCTTTTGGTTCAAACATTTTATATTACTTAGTCTTTTCCTTGGAAACCTTTCATGGGTTCTTTGCCTGAGAACATTATTTCTCTTGTACACACACAGTGGTTTGTAACACTGAGAAACCTCTTTAACAGTTCCCATAGTAACCAAAACCGTTCTGTGTATTTAATTGTTGCCTTTTCAAGTATAATCTATTATTGTAGCTGGAGTCAGTGTGTTCTGTTGCCATCTGAATTGTGATTTCCCTAAAGTCTATCAGATATTCAGTATAAATTCAGGTTCATTCTATATAATTTGGAATTTAAAGCATTAGTACATTTTGTTATGTGCTACCACATTAAAAAATAATTCAAGAATAAGCAGGCAGATACTGAAAACATGGAAGCATTAAATGTAATTTTGAACAGGTGAATTTTAGTGATTTAAACCTTATATATTAGGACAAACAATGACGGGGGATCTGACTGCCTTCTAAGGCTTCTTGAACCGTGGCTCAGCTTTGTGATCCACTTCCATAATAGACTTCTACTGAGTTCCAGGTTCTGTAACTGTATTTATGTTTTTATGTGACACCCTTAAAAAACAGAAATAATTTCTGGGAGAATAAACTAAGAGTGACGATTGGCCTTTGCTTTCTTAAACAAATTAAACTTCTGTTTCAGCAGTGTATTCTTTAAGTTTTAATGATGCTGTATGATTTTAAAATGCAGCCATGAATTGGAGTACTTGAAAATAATTACAATTAATACTTTCTATTAGACATACTTGCATCACTTCATTCCAATTCTACTTACATTAAAGCCTTTCGTTCTTAGAGTAAAATATATTTAGTATTATTTCCATGTATATTTGCTCCCACAATCCCAGTACATGATTTAGAAAAGAACATGGTAATCCTACTTCTGAACACTCAGGTTTCTACACTGACCCCAAAATGTTATTTTCTGGTCCCTGCATTTAAATATGGAGATGCATGGCACATTTTTGAGTACCACAACACAACTTGCTACAGTGATTATTAATTGTCAACTCCTAAAATCTTACTCTGTCCCTTAAAAATTTTCCAGTCAGAAGTATGAAGCACTATTATTTATCCAGGTTCAGGTAAGGACTAGAAAAATAAGGCTCAAAGTTAATTAGTACGTCTAAGAGACCCTAAAGTGGGACAAAAGGACTTGGCACCGCCTTACCATTAGTTCTTCTGCCTAAAGGACTTGTTTTTGCTGTTCTGGCTTTAAAAGGTATGTCTGAGACATACTGATGTAAATAGCATTACAAAAAATGTTCCTTAAAATAAAGGAATGCCTCTCATTCCTGCTTCTCATAATCTTCATGCCTGCTTGTTTTGTGACTCTGCTTTGAGGTCTCTGTCATCTCTACTCCTGCTACTGACAAGAGAGATGAGTCCTTTCCAATTCATTATCTTCCAAGGAATTAAGCTGGGCACATAATAAAATTGTGTATAAAGAATATGTTATATAAGAGGACTTAATAAAAAGGTACTTAGAATACTCTCAGAAATTCAGCGTTAAGAAGTTTGTACAAAAGGCTGGGATGGAGGAGTAGGTCAGTAGGGTAGAGCTTGATGAACATTATCACACCTTTAGGTAAACAGGCCATAGGCTTTTTGTATAAGTAAAAAAAAAAACCAAACAATTTATCAAGAGTAAAGTTTAAAAGCATGAATGATTTAAACATGGGAAAGTTTACCTCAAAACCAACTTTTTTTTTCTTCCTCCTGCCTACACTTCCCTTGATTTTTACTGCAGTAGTACATTCCCAATAACCTGATCATCCCTCTTATCTAGGTTTCCCTCCTGCTACTTACCTAGGGGATTTGCTGAACATAAAACAGTTGATTTTGGAGTAGAAAAGGGAGAGATCTGCAGGTTAAGTTGTAACCTATGTCATGCTTCGATGTGCAGGTACATGCTTCTGCAAAACCCACTTCTTCCATCTGGCACATGCTTCTTTTTAGCCAGCTGTCCAAATTTGTGCAGGTTGAAATGGAGACTCTGCACAGAGCTGTTGGAACTTCAGAGCTTTATAAACAAACTGCTTAACCCCACCACACTGCCTGACATTGCAGCTCTAACACATACAGCTATTTACATATTGCTAATACTAACAGAGTAACTTGTAACATATACTTAAACAATTCAATAACGAAAGAAACAGGTTTGATGCAAAAGCATTGGCCTCTTTTTCTCTCCTTCTTTCTCTTTCAAGACATTTATCAAAGCTGTTCACAACTGATGATGTGAGCTGCTGTGATGGAGACTCTAAATCTAGATTATTAATAGGTGTATATATTTGCAATACATGCTGAAATGTTTTTAATCAATGTTGTAACAGGAGCAAAAGCTACAGCCTACACCTCTGTGTAACAACAGAGACCATTAAAGCACTGAAAGCAAAACAATTGCTAGTGTTCCTTCTAGTCAAACCCTACCACAGTCACAAAGACCTAGTAAAAAGACCTGGTGCAGGAAGCTCATAAAGTAGTTGTAGCTACGGCATGGAGAAAAGAAAAGAAAGGAAATCTTCCTTCACAAAAATCAGTACATTATTCCATTGTGGCTACCGCAGCTACTACTCAAAGAAAGTAGCTTGGCCAGTAGATCTCCTTGGTATATCCCAGCTTAATCCTGCTCTGGAGCACTAGAGGAAGAACCAGCTTGTACTTGCCTCATGACTGTATGGATTGTTTTTGTGGCCTTAAGCTATCTGAAATTCACTGTTGCTTGATACAATATTTTGTCTTCACAATGGAATTTTATTTCAATACAATTGCAATTGTATTGCAATGTCTCAAACAACCCAACTGCAGCAATGCTGCTTGTGTCAAGATGTGTTAATGCTTCATCCTTTCCCCTTGTCTCCTCTCCTTCTGGCCTCCTCAGGAGTGGGGAAGAGGAAAAGGAAGGGCAGTACCACTATTTCGCCTTTTTAGCTATACGCCCTCTCCTCTGCTATCAGTAAATCAATGCCAGTAAATCGTAGAGTATTCAATATTCAACGTAAACATGCATTTTGATCAGTTACTAAAATCCCTACTCCCAGGGCTATTTGTAAGTACACTAAAAATGTAAACACAGGCAGGAGTAAGAGCGATATTGCCTCCACATCTTCATTCCCTCCAGGAAAAAAACACAGAACAAAACAAACAAACAAACAAAGGAGCTGGAGGTGAGGAAAACAAGAATGCTTTTAAAATTATTTCTATCCTTTCCCTAATACCTCTTTCTCCTCTGCAAAACAGAACAAATCTTGCCCTAGAAATACTAACATTTTGACTGTGCATTCCTCCGGAGCCTCTCTATTCATTCAGAGTTGCAAAACAAAGTGGTTGGGGAAACAAAACATGCAAGTAACCTGTATGTTTTCATGTAATTCATTCCCCCAAGGATGAAGCTAATGCCTCAGACCTGAAGCATCACGAGGCAATCTAGCAGCACACTCGCTGAACCTCATTTGCTCCGGCACTATTACTATTTTAACTCACAATAATATGATGCAGATCAGTGTAGTATTTCATAACAAAGTTAACTTTAAGTACAGCTGCTGCACAGAATGATGGTTTTTAGGACGGCTATACAAAGTACATGGCTTAGCAAACCTCTCAATAAATACACGAACATCACCATCACAATATTAGTTTTTCACTGATCAGATTCGAAAGAGCATCTGGCAATGTTTTCACTGGAAGCATACAATGAACTATAAAAGCAAACAGTGTAGTCCAATAGCTATATCATACAATCATAACTGCAAATCTGCCTATATTTTCCCTGACATCCCTCCTTTCCTCGTCTTCTAATGGATGTAAGAAATTGCTGAGAAATGCCATTCTTTGTTATGCTTCAGTGATATTATGAAATTACTGTGAAAGTAAAACCAGTGCACCTCTGCTACGTATTTGATCTGTTTTTTCTAGTTTTAATCTACAATGCGTTTGTCTAACCAAATTAAGTACTTCACAACCTTAATATTACATGTACAAGTGTATTATTTCCTCCATATTTATTTTCCACTTTATGATGCTATAATTGTTCACAAGTAATAACATAGTTGATTACTTTTTTACATTTGAGCTGCAATTATGCTTTGAAATCTAATTTCTGAGAACTGGGGTTGTACTTTAACACAGATTTCTAAATTGCAAAACAAATTATCCCCCTCCGTCTCTTCTCCCTTGCAACCCCTTGCCTTCAGAGGACACCACCACCCAGCGCTGGGGCTGCTGCACAGAAGCACGGGCCCAGACCTGCCTTCCATTTCTCCTGGGACACTAAAGCTCTCACCATCGCTGGCCATGGTTCAGGCAGAACTGTAATTACTGTCCAGCATCAGCAGATGCTCTTACATACCAGAAAGTACAATTCTGTTTCTAGAGCTGCTCTCTATTACCAAGCACTTCCCCTTAATTTTGTGCAAGCTTGAGCTGAAGAACTCGCCTGCAATAAATATTTTTGCCCCAGTTTTGCAGGAATATAACTCCTGGGAGCATTTAAAGGTTTTGGATGTAGGAGCGAACGAGCAAAGAGAATGGGTGCAGCCAGCATTTGATTCTTTCCCTGTTCAAGTTGCACGAGCTTCCTCCCCAAGCTCTCACCACTGTGCTTTGCAAGCCTGTTCCTTCCGCAAAGTCCTGCAGCTCCTGTCAGTTCTCCATGGGCATCACTGGGTATCAAGGCTGAACACGAGACTTACCGTTCCCTACTGCAACTAGTTCAGTACACTGCATAAATCAGTTCCTGAAATACAAATTTAATAACCAATACACAACAAATGTGCGTATGAACTAACTTTACACTTCAACTATCACAAGAACAGCTTTTTAAAAATGAAGAGGAAGACACGACAGTAAGCTGACAGCATTCATTTTGAGATTTCTGTGCTCTGCCATGAGTTCAAGTTCTTTCAGCCCACAGAGTAAGCAGGCACTAAATAAAAGCTTTACATCTCCTTTATAACACACTTGAAGCTCAGCGAGTAACAATGTTCATTTTGGGTGTCTATGTCTAAACTGGACAAAAATGAAGCCCCCATTTTCCTCAGGGGAGTGGGTTTCTTTCCTTTTGTTCGTTATTGTTCTTTTTACCCTAACATAAACGAGTGGGTCATTCCTCACACTCCAGACTGCAGCCTTGGCTCAGAAAGCTGCTACATTCGAATGGCGTTTTACAGTCATTCCAGCAGGCAGTGTGGTTTATAGCGCTTAGGCAGCTGCCACATAAAATAAAGGAAAGCACCATAAATTTATTAGAATAACAAATCTTAAAAGAGACTGAGGCTACAATTTAGAACAGCAATGCTTTAAACATGGATCTCCAGATTAAAAAAAAAAAAAAAAAATCATTGACATTTAATTGCCTAAGCCTGTTCCATTTGCTCAGCTTCTGAAAACCTCAAGCGTTTCTACCTGCACTCTCTATGGTAAGCGGTCCTTTTCTAAGAGCCAGGCAAGATTTTATTTACTTCAAATAAATCACCTTTTAGACTTGGTCCAGAGGTTAAGGACTCTCAACATATACATAATCATTCCAATTTCATTCCATGATAAAATCTCAACACAGAATTCAAACTGCAAAGAAAGTCCTATCTCGTCGTAAGTATGAGTTATCATTTGCTGGTCTCATTACAATGTATATGTCAAGAATATTTTTCCAAAAATTATTCAAGGCCATTAGCTTAGAAGAGTCCTTAGCATTCCTGTCGTGCCTTTCAACAACACCTAGTTCAAGCCTAGCTGGATCCATCCATTTCATGCATTAAAAGATACTTTACCAAAAAAGCTGCCTTAATACAGTTATGGTTATTTGGTACGCTACTTTTTTCTCCAAAATAGATTTCAACTGGATAAAAATCTTTTCATGATTTGCATACTCAAGAACCTGTCAAAAATAGCGCATCAGCAGTCTCTTCCAAGTTAAGTCTATATGATCATTGGCCAAAGAAGCAAATTTTTGTTGCCAAGTGTTAGGCACCAAAGCTCTTCTCCGTAATCTAAACAAATCTTCTAGACACTATAGCACACACAAAGTGAATTTTCATTCTTACACTAAGTACATCTTAAACACCTGCCCTGACAAGTCTATCTAAATGAAAATTGTTCATGTAAAGACTGGTGTCTGATTTTGCCAGCCAAGCAGTACTGATACAGACATAGATCTAAAAATCCATTAATCCTCCCTCAAAGTATAAAAACCATGTACTGTTAAAAGCTTTTACTTCTGTGAAAAAAAAAGAAAATGTGAAAAACAGGTATGCAACCACTATATATTTGGAACACTTTTCAAATGAAATTTAAAATTTTCAAATTAAAATTGGAAATTGGAATTGAACAAGATGGCTCACACAGAACAGAAAAGACACATGGAAAGGCATCAACTTTAAAGTAATTTAGGGAAAAAACTGTCTCAAGAATGAGACGTGAATGGATAATCCTACTCCGAAAAACATTCTTGTTAGAGTTATCATCAAAAATAGAATGACTTTATAGTATCAGAAAGGTATATAAGCTTAGGGGTGTAAATGGAATAAAATTATATTTTATCGTTGCCTCAGGCTAAAGCAGAATCGTTTCCTAAACGTAGCTGTGGTGTGATGACAAACGTTTCAGTATAATGACTTCAGGTCTAGTTAGAAAATTATAGCCATTGAGTCATTTTGTCCATTGTTTGTTGCTGAAGCACGGGCAAGCTGCATTGCCTATTACCAGAACCGTGTTCTGCCTAGTTTGCAGAGTTCACTGCTTTAAGTCAGCTTTGGTCACATTCTCCATCGATGTAAATCATCATACCTATTTTAACTCTCCACAACTTCTACAGGAAGCTCATTTGGAGCTCAGACACATTGTATTTCAACGAAGCTGTATTATCCTTTGACATTTTTATTTTCTTGGTTTTCTCTCATTAATAAGAGAATTACGCAATGATGCAATGCACTAGTCTTATTCTGAAAATACAACAATTATCTCAACATGGAAATGGCTTAGTGTCTCTGCTTTGATCCAAATGGACCTAATTCAGCAGCAGGCCTGACATTCATCTTTACGTCTTTCCGTGACGTGCATGAGGTCTAGGCATGTCAGTAATACACCAAAGGCAGATGGACCCAAGTATCTCCTCAGAAGAAAGAGGAAGCATTACAAACGATGACCATATTTAAAGGAGCAGAGATTTTTGGATCACAATGCAGATTTTGTTATGGCAGCGCTATAGACATACTCTGCATAGCGTCTTCCCTCCCTAAGAGGGCTGCAATCATTCCTCTGCTTCTTGCATTATTCACCACCACACAGAAAAAGACAAGTCTTGAACTACAAATAACTGAATATAATATTGAATACTATGATTACAATTAACATTTGCAACTAAACGTCAAATTAAGCTATACAGAACTTTCTAATCCTTTAGCTGCAAACTGCCTAAGATAAAGTACTTAAGTACATTGTTTTCCTGTTGATCTTTTCTATAAATTGCTGGCTACAGTGATGGAGAAGGAACGTGTGAACTGCTGATACTCTCATTCTATAACCAGATACAAGTTTTGTTCCACATTCGCTTTGTAGTCTAATTATACTTCATTTGCACGATCATTATTTATTTTTTGTTCATACAAAATCATAATTCTTTTTGGCAGTGGTAGGACATAGAGTAAAAACAGTAGAAACATAAGAGTTTGATCTGTTATTGCTTTTTTTTTCTCTTCAAGGAAAGCAGAAGGAAGTTACTAGTCTGAGCTGCCTAAAAAAGAGCCAAGGTTAGATAGCAGTTCCAGCTAGTTGGGTTTGGGGAAGGCAGGCAAAACGTCATCCATATGAGCACAACCAACCTTTCTGGCCTGGGCCCTGGGGAGACCCAGGCCCTCCTGGTTCCCTACGGGACATCCCAAGCACCCATGTCTGTCAGGCACTTCAGAGAATGTATTTGGCCCTTGCAGAAACATATTTTCTTCCTGCTTGTCTAGAAAACAATTATTACTAGCTCATGTGACTATTCACTACATCAGCATATTGTATTATAAGTTCCTTACTAAAATTTTAAGTACTAGTCCTAAAGAAATGTATACAAATTCTCCTTCTCCGCCTAATAAAATATTAGTAAGATAAAATCTTGTATCGGAAAGTATACTATAATTCAGGTGAGGTCTTTTACTGTTTCAAACCAAGTCTGAACAAGAGTTTTCAAACCAATGTAATTCCAGAGCGACAGTGGACATCCATATACTCTCAGTACCACCAAAGGAGCAATACTTTCTCAGTGCATCATTGCAGTTACCCAAGAAACTGAAACAGTTCAATCACCTTTTAACAGGTTGTCCAGACTAGTCTAAAAAGCATACATTTATCACATTAGCAAGACATGCCTTCTTGAATGGACTGTCAAACCAGATACAAATCTGCAGAGGGATACTACAGACTGACAAACCAGCTGCATTACAGACCACGCTTCTGACACCACAGAGGGGCAACGAGTAACAGAGAGGCAAAATAACTGCACTGACACCCTGTGAGAAGAATCTATCCCCAGAGATTTATCATAAAAAGAAAAAAAAATATGAGAAAGAGAGAGAGAGAAAGGAAAAGAGAATCTATAACTCAATTGAAGAGTAGACTATAATCAGCTTCTTTTCTACTCTCTTTGAAAGGCGTTAGGCAAGGCTGTAAAGAGTCTACTAGAGTCTTCCAATGTAACAATTACATTTTTACAACTTGAAGTTCATATAGAAAAAAAGGCTCCTAAATTTAGCTATAAATTTACTATAGCCAGCAAGTATGGAACAGACATGCACCAAAACCTTCCTAGTTGCCAGACTGAGTATCTGCACTTAACAGTTCAGTACAGAATTGCACTGAAACTACAATTCTCCCATTTACCCTATTTTCTATCAGTAAGTATCCAACTAGTCATTGCGACTCCAAAGAGACTAGTTTTTGAAGCTGAGCTCATGTATGACCATCTTGCTTAGGTAAGTACAGTTGCAAGGCGCACGTTAAACAGCTTCAGTACAGATGTGATATTAAAATGACTCACCATGTAGGTCCACTGATGGTATTTATCAAAAGAAAAATCTGTCTTAATTTTTAAGAGCATAAAGTGCTTCCAGAATTGTTGTAGCATTTACCTAAGAACTTAATCTGGAAATTTCCCCTGAAGTTTATGAAAATATTTCTTTGTGATATGGCCAACAGTTAGAAAATTATATTATCTGATTCATGACACAACTAGTAATTCTTAGAACAAATCAACAGAAATAGTATTTCCCACCACCCCCAAAAAGCAAAACCTACAAATGTGACAGCAGCTGAAGTACAAAAGCAAAAGCCAGCTTCAACCTCGCCAGCTCAGACAGCTTATATGCTGCCATCACTTCTCTGCACTGCAGTATAATCATACCCAAGGATACTATTTAAAAAACAAAAAGGAACATGAGCACCTGCTTAACTTTAAATTTAAAATTGAGCATCTGAATTGCACTACACTTCTTTAAGCACTGGTAGCACATGAACAGATTTTATTCGCTATCTACACAGCAGCAGAATATTATCTTCCTGGAAACCGGTATGTTTGAGAAACTTGTGTTTCTGTGCTGTCCCTTGCAGTGTGAGCATTCAGCTGATATTTTGATCACAGAAGCTGAAGCAAAGTTGTTTTAAAGCACAATTTGCATTTCCCTGGCCTTACCTTCTTTCCTCTGCTCTCTGCAAGAACTTGAAACGGAAGGGAGGATTCCTCCTGACATTGCTCAGCCTCAGCTGCTGATTCATTTTTATTTGAATTCAGATAGGAAGGACTAAAGTTAAGACTGTGCAAACAGAAGAAACTGCTCCAATTACTACAGCATCTGCACACCTTCAGGAGCAACTGACTGAATTATCACCAGAGCAATGCGAAAAGGTCTTGAAAACTTGAACCGTTAAGCCAGTGTGGGTTTAAGGTTTCTGTTTCTACAAAATATAACAACAAACTAATTCAATATCCTAGAAAAAGTGGAGGGCACAGAGGAAGAAGCAAGCTAGAGCTCACATTTCTTGTTTTTTTGTCCTGATCCCACACTGACGTTCAGCCTACATATTCCTCTGTGCCGCCGCCTGGTGGGGACTGGAAGGCTGAGAGCTACTAAGAGGGGCCTCTTGCTATGGCCAGCTGGGCACACAAAGCGTGCTTTGCTGAGCACAGAAAACAAGATGACTTGTGCATTGTTCATCTATAGAAAGCAGAGAAATGCCCCGTTCCAAAATTCGTATTTACAGAAGAGCAGCAAGCCTCTTCTGTCCTTCTGTGCTCTAGCACCTTCAAAGCAACACAGGAAAATGGCAAAAGCACCTAGCAAGGACTGCATCTTCCTCCTGTAGGTTTTGCATCTTCACTGAACAGGTTCCTTCGTGCTTTTTACAATGGGTTATGGCACTCCCAGCACTGCTAAACGTAAGATGTTTGCTTGGCCTGAGGAAAGCCAGAGCTTTCTCCACTTACTTTGCTGCTGCTTTCTTACATTATCACATTATTCAGTCAAGTACATCTCTGCTGAGTGACAGAGGGAAGGGTTGGCCCACAGTGCACAAGAGATAGTAATTCCCTATGTGTTGCTAAGAAATTGCTCTCTTACGAAATGTTTATGAACTCCAAGAGAAAATAGAGGAAAAAGTAAATGAATTGTCCTTTTATTCCACCAATCCTGATAATATCTAATTACTGACACTTCAAAGAATTGTTAAGTTCTGCTGCTACCACTTCTGGCATGTTTATTTGCTACTTACAGTAAAATTATATTAAGCAAATACAGTACATTATTTAAAGACACTGAAGATTTTCTTTCTAAGACCAAATAACATCATTAGTCACATATTACACTTATTATACAATTTACACTAAAGGCTCTTTTTCCCCCAGGGTTCATTCATAGCTTGTGTCTTAGAGATCTTACATATAGCTCTACTGCAATTTACCATACAATTATTTTTTAGTTATTTGCAGCTGTTTGTTGTCTTGGCATTAATATGTATTTTATCAGTTTTAGATTATACTGAGTTTCCTTTAGAAAGCATTTCTTATTCTAAACCTATTCTGCCAAGGCCCTGAAGTCACTGTTCTTCTCCAAAGACTTAATTGCTGGAGAGCTGGCCACTGCTCAGCCCTCTGCAATATTCACAGTTTGGGGAGCATTTAAAGCCAAACCACTGAGATGCACAAACATAAGCATACAAATCAAACCATCTCTGTTACCTGCAGGAAAGGTAATTAGGAATGCCAATAATTTTAATGGAAAGATCTCTGCAGATCAGCCCACAGAGGGACTCCGCACTCAAGTCAGTGCAATTCTGCATGGCTCAAGGGCTTCCTCTTGCTTGATGGGGCCACACACAGATGATCCTGGCAGATTTAGACAAAGGAACTGATACCTGTTTTGCTTCCACTAATAGTGGATATTGAAATATTAAATATTAAAAGTGGGGAAAACAGTCTACATCTAGAAAGCACAGGGATGGAATTAGAGGGGGGGAGTAAAAAGGATACTGACTCACAGCTCTTGAGATTTTCTTGAATCAGTATGCTTTAATCCCCCTACAATTGCTTTGAAAGTTTACAGAAAATTTACTCTATTCCTGTTCAAATAACATGTAAAAGATTTCTGAAAAGATGTTTCATTCCTCATATATTTGTAAGAAATGTTGGTTAAAGATACTAATACAGTGATGCTGTTTTACATGATGTTCAAATATGTCTCATTTGTCTAAGCACAAGTTTGTTTTCTTTCTAAAAGAATCCCAAACACCTACAAGACCAACAAATTGGAACAGTAGTCACAATATGTTTCTGAGACTTCTGAGTGCATGAGATAAGTATAATTTATGTGACTATGTGCTTAGAAGATCTTGCCAATGTGGTTCTAAGTAAGAAAAAAAAAAAAAAAAAAGACAGAAAACAGTAGATGAACATACTTGCTAGTATCAATATGATGAAGGGGGAAAAAATCTAGGTGGTGGCTTCACTCAAGTCCTCAAGCACATGCTAAACACACACAAGAACTGCCTTACTTTGAATTCCTAAAGGATTATGAAATGCTGCTGATAGCGTAGGAAAAAGCCAACCAAACACCACCTCCTGTTTGTCTTTCAAATGGAAAGAAGGCAAAAATTTAGTAAATGGTTTGAACTAACCATAAAAAATATTCTGGATTTCTGTGTAGCACTTTGGGGACTACTGCCTTTCCAATTTCTTGGTATTCATCATCTGAAGTCATACCAATAAGACAGCAATTAGATACTAGCAGTGTTTCAAATATGAAGTGATTCTAGCAAGAGTGAGATGATGGGCAAAAATTGTTTTAAACCTTTAGATACAGGTAGACTGAGAAGTATTTTATCACCAGAATGAAATAGATGCTGCGGTTAGATAGAGACTTAAGTCACATACTTCTACTAAAGGCTAAATGTGTACCGGAAAGACAGACTTCATACCTTATGAGTATACCTTATTATAGTTAGTAACAGATATGATAGTTTATACATATTTTAATCTGACTCAAAGTGTTTGCACCTATACTTCAGGCCTCATATCTAATTCAATCTTGTTCATTTTTACATTTAAAAAGCATTCATGCTAAGATTTTATGGAAAGAGAACTACTGATTGACACATTCTACTGCTATTATGTTTTCTTTCTTTTCCTGAAAAAAAAAGCTATTTTCAATTGTTAAGAAACAACCATCCCGCCTAGAATTGCAAGATAAATGTTACTATTCATGCTGTGGTCATGATTCTCCTCTAATACAACAGGGCAAGATATCATATTACAGTCTATTTAATTTAATAGGATTTTCTCAGAAGACCATTACCACACTTCTGAAGATGCCATCATATCTCATATTAAGTAGTAAAACAGTCACTGAAAAATACTGAAATATTTAAGATGATCATTTAAGAATTATGTTTTTTCTAAAAAACCAACTGTTGACTAGAAAACGTGCAAAAAACTTTTATATAAAAATAATAGTCTTATTAAGTCTGTTAAAAAGTTATTTTCTTGGAGTATAAATGCCCATTTCCTCTGTGCACCTCATTACCAAAAGTCATGGAAAGGACAAGTTAATGAACAAAAGAAAGCCTAGCCTCAGGCCACTTTCTGCTTTTAAGAAAGTCCTCCACAACCCCTGGTGAAACAGAAGTGTACATGCATACCCACAAGAAAGAATCTGGCCTGATGTTTAAAATGCATTCATAATCATATTATTTGAAGCAATAACTCACTGTTTAGACACATCAGGCATTTTTGTCTGTTCTTTTTTCCTTGTATCCACTGTTGGTTCTACTGGGGTAAGTACTACAGCAGCACATGAGACTATCGACTGGTATGAGTCTTCCCGGCAAACTGCAAAGATAAAAATCTCAGTGTTAAAAAGTGAAGTCAGTGCATATTTTAAATGTTTTTTTAAAAAAGCAAAATATGCGATCGAGTCCTACTCCAACAAATAAAATTGCAAATGGTTTATTAGACTTCATTATGGCCTTCTGCAATGAAAAGCTTCATTGTTTTTCACATTTCCTAAAGCGTTTGCTTGGTACTTTTTTGCCATAGACTGATGAGCCCATTAGCACTCACTAAGGTTTAGCTCGCAAAAAATATGATGTCAGTGTGCTCTAGCTCACTGGTGTGTCCAAGACCTAGAAGGACTTGGATCTTCACAAGTAACATCAGAATATGATCCATTTCTCATTCTCTTTTTTGTCACATATTAGAAGTGAGAGTGGAAAGTAAGGATGGGTTTCAGATGAGCCTCCCACCATTAGAAATTTCAATCTTAGTAAGAGACTAGTTTTGAGAAAGCCTGATTAGCCAGGTTCTTTGGCTTCGACTACTAAGTCTCACTTCAGTCCAAAAGGGACAAATCCAAATGACCTAGGAGTGATATCTGATACATTGATTCATATTTTCCCTTCATACAAGTTATTTAGGTATCATTGTGCTGGATGATATGACTCAGAGGAATTTAGAGCTGGAAGAACAATAATTTATCTCAGCTGAACATCAGGCCCTAGTAGTACTAATAAATGAATTCTCAAAATCATCTGATCTCCAAAGAGATAGCTATACTTGTTCATTTATATTTTCTAAAATTTAAATTGCAAGTACTAGTAATTTAGCACTTAAGTAATCACCACTAACTGCTACACATTTTGAAGGCATAGATTTCCTTAACAGCCAAGGTCTACATTTACGAGCTGAATAAAAGCTGGAAGTAAAAGCTAGTTGTATCACGCAAACTGCAGTAGCTTCTTATATTATACATTTGTCAGACTATGCATGTCGCACTTAAGTGAGTTGGAGTGTGGTGGCCCATGTTTTAAGCAGAAAGTCGCACAGGATCTCAAATATATAACATATAAAACTATTTTATAGCGTACATATGCACATATACTGCCAGTAACAGACAGTAAAATAGGAATGACCATCACACCTGGCCAGTGAGTCAAAGCTGGGAAGATCCTATTTCATCAGTGTATACTTTAGCACAAGGATGTGATAGCTGTGAACATTGAACTGGGACATTTATCAATGGAAAACTTTTCTCTGACGCCTCAATAACCTTCCTGCCTCCACAGTGATGTGCTGTCTCCTTCTTTATTGCCTGCAGGCGACCTATCTTTCGCAGAGCCTGCTCTCCTCTACTAAAACTCCAGAGCGAAGCTTCATCCATATAACCGCCATCGAGTGCCAAGCCAGAACAATTAACAAGACAAATACTGCGGCATTTTACCCTGAGCGCTCAAATGGCACTGAGTATGAATTTAGCGCACGTCTACCAGACAGCATGTGCCAAACGAACACCACGGAGTGGAAACACATGCTTTAAGGCAGCTACCGAGTGGACTGAAAGGAAAAGGACAAAAGCCACTTGAATATTTGCACAAAGGTCTGAAACACGCAAGGGGATTTCTGCTTTCAGAGCACTTCTGAGCCAGTTTGAGCATGGGCAGATTCCAGTAGGAAGATGATTTTTTATGGACTACAAGAAATTACATTTAATATATTGGATGTTCTCCGGCACTGTTTATACTTGTACATTTAAAAAAAGCGCCTCCTTTGCACCGAGTGGCTAGGCATACAAAGTCACCAGTCCTGAAACATCACCTTCATTTTTCTTTGGAAGTGTTATTCATAACTCTGTCACCATCAGACACCAATCTCCAAAACACCATCGTACCCAAAGAGAACTTATCACAAAGCATATTGATATACGGGTGGGATAAACATTACAAGTTGCTACTTTAAAAAAAGTAAGGAGGGACTGTGCAAAACACAGCTAGTGAGAATATAGAATATTCGTGTTTTAGGTGAGTTTTACCTCACTGTAAACATTATGTGCAACTAGCACACCTCACATCTGCGAGATGCTATTTGGTAGGCTCCAAGCAACTGAGTGATAGCATCTCCAGTACCTTGTACATGCAAATTAGTATCTTCTCTTCACAGTCACTGACTGAAACTGAACATGTGCAAATGAGAAGCTTTAGGTCTATCCGACTCTGGATTTACAGCTGAATTGTAAAAAGAAAGGAAAAAAGAGGGGGGGTTATCTAGGGGCACATTGAATTTCATTCTCTGAATTTTAATCTAGGATGCCAATTAAAGAAAGGGGAGAGTAAAGTATGAAGCAAATTGGTATTTCTCTTTAAAGAGAGAGAGTTGTGATACCACTCGAAGATTTAGTTATTAACTGACAACTTGTAAAAAGCCTTGTAACTATGAAAGCATTACAGGGTAGGACTTTGCCTGGGTCACCTACTATCCATCAGAGCAGCTACAAAGAAAGATAAAAGAGTAAAAAAAAATGACCCTGCTACGGGCTTACAGCCCTTACAGAAATTCCACGTGAAAGAGCACAACTCCAACTGCTTTTGCCTAGCAGCCCCTGCAAGGGGTGCTGAACCATCCCCTGGCTCACAGCTGAAGATAAACCAAGCAGTGTTGCAGTGAGATGACCTCAAGGAGTATATTATCCTCCCGTTCTACGCAGAAATATGCCTTGGCATGGCTTTTTAAAGCCACTACAATTCCTCCTTTTTTATCTCAAGTCCCTGTGCACAAAGACATAAGTCATTATGCGATAATTAACTACAATGTCATGAAATAGTGACAACATGGCAGTAAGTAATTTTCATCTTCTGAAGCGTCTTCTCTTATTATCTGTTCATAGCTTTCGTTCAAGTAATGAGAATGTGCTTGAAAGCGGAGTAACAGCGCTCATATTTTACACTGACGGAGCTGGGCCCTGCTCTGCTTAAGCAGCCCATGTGGTTTTCCACTCTCCATTTCAGGTTTCTCTTCAGTGTCATTTGTTTTCTCTACCTTCACTTTTTAGCTACTGTTGGTCTACATTTCACCCAAACAAGAAAAAATTGCTGATGTGTACCTTCTGTACGCAGCATTAATCTGAATCTCTTAGATTCCCAAAACTTTACAGACTTTGGAATAACAAACCAATACACCAAGGGATTTTCCCCTCTTATAACTGTAAGTACTCTCAAGGGTCCAATTTTACCAGCCAGCAAGAATTTGGAAATTTTTCCTTCCCAAACAAATTGGTGAGGAAAACAGAAAAAAGCAAAATTTTTCATTATATGAGCTGATATACATAAAAGCCATTGACATAAATGGCTGCCCCAGGCTCCAGCAGCATTTTGGAAGTGAGCGTGCGAGTTAGTTGGTGCCTTCCTGCCCGACTCTGCTCTCAGTACACATTCCTGCCGTTCATGGACAAACAGGGGAACGGAGACTTTTAACCTGTAAGAAGCATGTTTCCATAGCTGCTGGCTGCTTCATTTTCCTCTGTATTTTCTAATCACCCACTTGGTTAGACTTCCCATTTAATACGACTGATGGGGCTTAAATATGACAGATGTTACTAAATGTTTATACCACGTTATTTTAATTCTATTTTTCTTAGGTATCATATAGGAAAGTTTGTAAAATGCCTGACTATAGTCATTCATCTAGTTGCTCCATCTCCCTAACATTGTACTGTGTAAAAAGCAAGTGTTTTTCTTCAATCTATGAATAAAAAATGTGCCCTTTGCCAACAGTATGTAGGAAGTGAAGTGAAACACGTTTAATCTAATCACCAACAAATACACAGGGAAGAGTACAAGGAAATGCCTCTGCATCTGAAAAATGTCCCCAGAATGCCTTACGTTCCAAGTGCATGTACTGTACAGGATCACTACCTGAGTTCAGCGCTCCCTTAACCTTTATTTTCCAGCTACAGTCAAAGATAAATAAGTGGTAACAGAAATTGCCTCATGAAGCTCAACTACTCAAACCGTATGTTTGTATGTACTGTCTTAAGGGCCAAAGTTCCCTTGTTCGCACTGGGTAATATCTTGCTCCACAAAGAAGGGAATAACTTTTTACACAACGTGCATAGGTCTGCTAGGAGTGGACTGGGCAATTTAGGTTATTATTTATTTATAATTAACAATCACTTCATGAGAGGATGCTCATGGCGATGCATTACCTTTAATCAGTCCTGTTTATTATAAATTCCTAAAATCGCTTCATTCAATATTGGGGGGAGGAGGAGCACAATTGTTGTTTTACCTGTTTATAAAACATGAAAGCAACAACCAAGTATTTTCAGGTGTGGCTGTAATACTTCCACACTGGCACACAAACCTTCAGTGCACGCTGAACCTAGAGCTTCCTTAGCACATTCGCTGTTACCTTCAGAACCACGGGAAAACGCTGTGCTAGGAATCAGCACTCACCTGAACAATGAAATGGACTAATTTAGTACTAATCGTAGCAATTTCTTTAAATGTAAGGGGCAAGGATATTTAGTGTCTGTGTTACACGGACAGTATCTTCTGAAAAAATAGGCAACTCCCATGCAAGTGAGACCATACTTTTCAGTAATTGCATCTCCTTTACTCCTAATTTAACCATGACATAATCAGCCAATAATTGTAGAGAAATAATACAACTGGAGAAACATCTGTGCTATGTATTACCATTTAAGAAATATATTTTTCTTAGTGAAATAAAGACAGTACATATCAAATCTTATATAGGACAACTCTACACAAAGAATAAAAATACAATGGACTAGTTTTGCATAATGTTATTTTAAAAGATCAGTTCCGCTTTCACAAGTTACATAATTCCTCCCCCAGATTCTTCAGGTTACACGTCAATGAAGCACACAGCTTGTTTTCTTTCATTGCCAAGTTTTTAAAGTGCCTCATATATTTACTATTAGGAAGGTTGACTTGGACTGACCATATCTGGTTAAAGCATTCACAGAATGTCGTTTATTACTAAAATAAATCTACACATTTGGAGACATTTTTTTTTTTCTTTTTCTGTTTCTTTCAAGAACAATGAGAGTGACTAATTTAACAGTTAGTTCCAGTTAGATCAACCAGAGAAAAAGAATTTAATGCCCTGAACAGTAGGGTCAGCAAGAAACCTTCAACAACCACTGAATACGGAGTATATCTCTGGAGAATAGAAAGATTTTAAGCTCTAGAGGTGACTTCTCCAGCATCTACTGCTAACACTGTTAACTGTACTTTTTCTTTTTTAATTAGAAAAAGAGAAAAGATCTAGGTTATCACCACTCACTAGGAAGAAAAAGTCTCCTTTGATACAAGAGATCATTTGGTGAAATTAAGAGTAAGCACTACACAATTTAAGGAGAATAAAAGGAAAATGTTCATACGTGGTAATGGAAGCATGAGGGACTCAGGCCATGGGCAGCCCGTGACAATGAAGTATTCCTGGATTCAAACAAGCTGGACACTAATTCTAGTAATTAAAAGCATTTGCACTTGTGCCTGTTAAGTTTAAAATAATCAACTGCCATTAATCAAGAGACAAAACAAGATGGGAAACAACTTAAAAAAAAAAAAAAAAAAAAAAAAAAAAAAAAAAAAAAAGCTTCTGCTTATTTCTGTAAAAGTTAGGCAATCAACTAGGAACACTGAAGATGTTAAAATACTTCCTTTTGACATAACAGCCTCCTGCCTCTGCAGGGGGGCAGGAGGCTTTGGGAGAAATATCTGGATCCAAAGTAACAATCTCACATTTCTTTTTATATTTGCTGTCTTACTGTGGTTTTTTGTTTGTTTGTTTGTTTTTTAAACCACTCCAGAGCACGAGCTCCAGATTCAGGTGTTTACATTTCAACACACTGTTCCCTAAATTTCTGCCTTAATGAGGCTTTGGAAATGAGCTGAATTCTGAGATGGTCTGAACGACTGATGAGTTCCAATATCCCACTCGTATGTGCACTAGTAGGTTCTCTGAATAAAGCAAATACAGAAGGACAACAAACAAAAGGCGAGGCAAAGAGTCGATCATATAGGCAAAAGAAAAAAGAAAAAAAATTCAGAGAGCAAGGTGATATTGCAAATTTTTTCAGATAAATTATTCTGGTATTGAGGAGAATAAATGAAGAGCTGAGGGAAGAAAAAGGCATGTTTTAAATATGCAGGTCAAGCTATCTTTCCAGGAGCCACTGATATTAGAAACAGTTCATAACAGAAGATCTTGAAATCTAGAATATTCATTTTGGCATGTCCAGTAAAAACTGTGGTTGGTATAGCCAGGTTTTGAAGATTTTGCTTATTTATTTCAATTGGCATTTTGAATTTGATGGAAAGCTTTGCTGTTTCAGACCTTCTTAGTAGTCCTATTCACCAAAAGAATCCTCAACTGTTCATTCTCTCTTTAATTTTTCCTCAAATTCCTAGTCTTTTTCAGTTACTGTATTCTAAATTCTATGTATTTTTGAATTTCAACATGCATTTTTAAACTGTTATATTTGAATTAAATTTAAGAATTTTTTTCTTTTCTTTTTGTTTATTTTATATTTTCTAAAATACACCTCTAATTTTTTCCAAGGATATTTTTAGTATTTCTAAAAAATATATGCTTCAGTAGAGAAGTAAATCTCAAAGGTTTGAGACGTTCATTGCACAGGCAACAATAACTTTGTCTGCTTAATCAAATCTCTCAGGTATCTACTACCAGCCTGAAGATTCTCACGGCAGTAACATTTCTCCCAAATTTCACATTAAATGTCATTTCACCCTAAATAAAATAGAAAGAAGAGATAGGGAGGGAGACAAAGATGAAGCACTAAGAAACAATTTGTCACTTACAGCTTCAGATTTCACTTAAGTTAATGAAAACACAGTGAGGGAAATATCTTAAAAGTAGTCTTAAGATTTCAAGACATTCTGGTCTGAATTGAGAAAGATATTTGGGATTTCCTACGTAATTGATTTTTGTGTTAGTTTTCTATTCCTACAGTTTACTCGCACAGAGCCAACTTTCAAAATGTTAGAGAAGTTTCAACATAGTAACAAGATCCTCTAGTTCAAGCATTAAAAATCTTCAAAGCCACACTAGTATACCAACCCATATTGTTAAACTCACCACCTTTTTTTTTTTTTTTTTTAGATTCTACAGTCATTTTGTTAGGAAGTTTTATTTGCCTTTTATTATCGCATCTTATAAATAAGGGGTTTTAAAAATCTGTTATCCCCTCCTCGCAACACAGACCTATGTCTAGTTTTCTCTGTCCATTCACTGGGCTCAAGGAAGAACCATTTAGGCCCGTCTCTGTTAACTCAAAACACCATGTGCATTAAACACTTCAGCAAAACCTAGTGCACAATTCCACTCCCATAACCTTTCTCAGGCCCAGAAACACAACAGTCTTTGAATTCTGTGTTACTAAACCTTAGAGTCCAAGATGACTATTGGTCATTTTAACGTCTTGCAAAAGGCCAGGGTACTTTGGATGAAACGCATTTTTGACCACATATTTTAAAAAAAAAAAAAAACCTTAACAGTAATAAAATGCCTGATTTTCCTGCTTTCTGATTCTAGATCTGATGAGGACCTTAGTGGAAAAAAGAAGGAATGGAGAAGGGGAACTAAATGCATCACCATTTTGTTACTAGCTCAATAGTCATTCTAGTGCCTCTTGTCCCTTGGAAACAGCTACATTTTACAACGTTGGCCAAACGAACACTTAAGAGAATGAGACTATATGCTCACAGTCCCCAAAGGGTTTGCTGTAATAATTCTGCAATAAAACCACAGGCCCAATTCTTAAACACAGCATAGTCACGATCAGAAATTCTGTAATGGCCCTGTAATTGTCGCTATTACTGGCAAATGAATTACATTCTATCAGCTTCTTGTGTTTTCTGTCTCTTTTGTAGTATTCACAAAGGCTGCACACACATATCTGCCTTGTGTTATCTACACTGGAACCCAGTTGTGAAGGCTATATAGCCCATCACTATTCACAAGCCAGGCAATTCTTCTAAAAGGCTATCAACTCTGGAGCGCATTATTTGCACCCTTGCATTTGTATTCAAAGTTTATTTGTCATGGCAGTAATTTGGTAATAACTTGGTAACCTATAACTCATAAGAAATTAAACTAAAAGAAACAGTTCCTGCGGCTTCTTTTAATGCTAGTGCTTAACAGAAGCATTAGATTATTAGACAACCAAACCTTGAGCTTTGGTCACCTAATCATCTTACAATCAATGATGAAAGCACTCATTGATTCAAAAAAAAAAAAAGAAAAGAAAAATCGCCTTAGTAATGATGATACTGGTGACTACTCCTCATACCTTTTTTGTTAAGTACACAGTACTGACAGATCGGCTAGTTTGGTCTCTTGAGCATTCCCTCCTTCCATGCTGGGCCTACCAGCTACACAGCCTTGGCTGGGAGCGGACACAACCAATGTCTGCCACCCAGTCTTCTCAGTGGCAGAACTGAAGATGAAATAGTCTACACTCAGCTGCCACATGTATTTTATTAACCTGTTTTCATTTTTTCAATTTATGAAGTCATTAAAAAGAAAAAAAAAAAAGACTGTTTTGCTTTTGCTGTGATACACTAAGGCACATCCGGTTACTATCCATTGATTTCAGTGGTAGTAGTCAATGCGCACCTTTGCTGTGCTGTAGCATAATTTAGTCTTTTCATTTCAAGAAAATATTAAGTTATTGGAAAGACTTTCATTTACATGTAGTCTCAAGAATGCCATCTCACAGTGGTTAAATGAGATTACCAAATATTTCACATCTAACCACTTTGATCATGAAAGTATCTCTATAAAAACTGTCATGCCAAAACAGACTAACACTTCAACCTTCTTCGTTTATATCCTAGCAGGTAAATGGTATAGAAACGTCACTGAGACACGATCATGAAACAGGATACCATAACTAAAGGTTTGATATTGAGAGAAAACATTATTCATGCTTTGAACTGGTAACTTTTAAAGAGTTTAAAATCCAACCAACTTTCACTAGCTTTTGGCAACATATTATCATTCAGAATGATGTCAAAGGCTTGTATTATCAGCATTGCCATCTGTGGCTTGTTTCATCACATGGACATCAATAAAAAGCACACACATAAAAGAGTGAAAGGCTGCAATGGAAGACTAAGGATGTGAATCCCAACAACCATGTCCAATTCTGCCAAACAGTAAAAACTACCATAATTATAAGGTACAAATACCCATAAGCACAAAAAGCACAGCCTTATTCACTCCCTTTAGGATATAAGGCAATAGTCAAGACACAGTTCAAATACATGCATTGGTATACTCCCAAGGAGGCATTGAAGGTAATCAGTTAAATTCATTTTCCACAGAAAAGTCTAAAGCATCTGCAATATACGTGTAAGTATGCGTGTGTGTGTGTGTGTGTGTGTGTGTGTGTGTGTATACACACACACACACCCATTTTAAAACTTATATCTTTAAGATAAAGCTACTATGTTAAGTTTTAAAAAATGTACAAAGGCAAGTAGATGGGAACTTGAATACATGAGAACACAACAATAACTAAAAAGAAAAGCTAGATTTTCTAACAGTTTAATGAGTTATTTTAAGTAAATATAAACATATGGTAATATTTGGCAATAGAATCACTTTTCCTGACAATAATAACAGCAGAGATACAACAAGATAAATGCAGTATTCGACATGCTGGAGTTATCAAGACATAATATATTTGTGCCTGTCCACAGAGATGCTTAGAGTCTTTGTGGATAGGTTTACGGGGTAAGAGACGTTCCTCCATTGGTAGTAGGGCCAAGTTCTTGGCCTCCAAGCAAGTTTTATTAAAAGTACACTTTAAAATGATACTGGAAAGAGCTATGCAACCTGTTTCTAGAGCCAACCAAAGCATATGAGAGGAAGAGAAACTTAAAATTTTAAAAGTTTTTGCCCAACCAAAAGGGTAGGACTCACGTATACCACATGTACCACCTCAAAGTGCCATCTGTCTACATATTTCATAATGTTAACCCTAAGCATTCAAACAACATGATCCAGGCTTCAGAAAATGACAAATGACTTTAAAAATTCATGGTATTACTTTAGAACAGAAAATGCGGTTATTTCTACTTGACTTTTGGAACTTATGAGCCTTTATGGTGTACTTTTATCTTTCTTTAAACATTTTCCACTATCAAGAGAGCTAGAAATAAACATAATGAAAACTGTTACTGAAAAATCTATGATTGCCAAAGCTGGAGCTCTTGGAAAACTCATGTAATAAAATTTTCATTCAAAGGACAAGAATTAGCAGCTTTACACAAAAATGACTTTAGGCGCTAGTTTGAAATGCTCTCCCAGCTTCTGAAAATTTGCTGATCTGCTTAAACCTAAGAGATCTAAATCATGCTCGCATATAGCTGTTTTACATCGTACTCATGTATTTTTGAGGAAGGGCTAGAGAGGAGAGAGAAACAGGCAAACATGCTTCCTTTCCTAAATCACTCCAAGGCCTGCAATTCCCCTCTCCCGCAATCTTTCTGACCTCTGCTATGGCTGTGAACAATAGCTGCCCCTGAGGACTCTGCTGTGCTACCTGCTTTCACAAACTTTTCTAAAATCATTTTTGTTGTTTTTCTTCTTTAATCTTGAAGTATCTTTTTCCACATGAACATAACATAACAATAGGAAAAGAAAAGATTAAAAAGTTTGTGAAAGTTTACCTCATGAATAAGAATCTTCCACAACTGGTGGTACCTGCTCAGTGCTGGTAAGACAACTTGAAGACTTGGTGAAAGAAGATTAATAGCAGAGAAGTCACACAAAACTATCTGAGATGCAACTTCTGCCCCTGTCCGAACCCAGGCAGCTTATGAGATATCTAGGCAGCAGTGGGTTCTAGCTGCAGGCAACAGCACCTTTCTAAAGCTTTCAAGAACATCAACTGAAGCAGCTTACGGTTTTGTGCACTCATTTAAAGCACAAAACGCAGATTACCTGGAATTGAGGCTCTCCAGCAAGCAGATGTCAGGAGTACAGGGCCATGACACTCCACAGAGAGGCTGAGCCTGACCCCAAGTAAGGCCATCCCCGAGACATGGTAAATCACTGCGAGCAGCTAATACCTGTTGGGTCAGCAGTCAGAGGCATCCAACTGGAACTCCTGGACCCATACCGGTCCCCACAAAAGGGTTCAAGGCTTGCTGTGGGGGCAGCAGATGTTGGCAGGGCTGTGCCCCAGCCGAGAGCCTGTCCAGAGCTTTCTGCAGGGTTGAGGGTCAGCCCTGGGGGCAAGTTTCTGCATGGTCTGACAGCCAGGACCCATGGTGCTCAGCTCAGAGAGAGATACAGGGGGCCAGACCCCATGGTGTGCGGGATGGGAGAGCTGCAGGGGCCAGGCCCCAAGGGCTTGCCAGCCCCCCAGCCTGAGGGGAAATGGAGCCTCAGGGTCAAAAGTGGCCAAGTGCAGCTCCTCAGGGCAATTAAGGCTACCAGTACCCTGCTGGCCCCACCAACACACCTGGTGAGGCTGCTGGCTCTGAAGGATTACTGAACAAGACAAGGCACCTGCAGTCAAAGGACTAATAAGATCTCTTCAGTAGAAAATGCCTCAACTGAGGCTCTCTGGAAGCATGAAAATAGGTGGATTTAAATAGTGTTTTTCTCCAGGATCACACAAACTCTTGCATTTCTGCAGCTTACTGGAGTTGCTTCCTGCCAGCTAAGCCCAGTAACCGCCTGTTAGCCTGTGGCAAGCCTGGGACAAGGCACCATATCTGACTTCTCAAGAGAAGTGGCTTGAGCTAATGCATTTTACCTCGCAGCTGGGAATGGCTGTAAGTTCAGTTATCTCATACAGAGAAATTCATGAAACTGTAGTGAACCCTCGGGTAGACCTGACTCTGCAGACACTAAATGCCGTGTGGTCCTGATGTAAGGCTGAACAAGGACATGAGGAGACATCCGGCTGCCTGCAGGCTCACCCTGCCGTAGCACGCGGGCTCTCCGTGCAGTGTCCTAGCTCGCAGCGCAGTCAGTGCTGCCGGTGCTGCTGGGGAGAACTATGGGTTCACAGTGCTGCACTCCTGTAACATATCAACATATCCAAGATGCACCCCTCTGCACAGTTCTAATTGCACCGTTCCTAGATGGAAGCATAAAGCCACCCCTGGCAATTTTGATAAGGTACTAGAAACAGTGCAACTCTTCTCTCTTTCCTTAAAGAAATGGAAAAATGCAAAATGAATTTTACCAACCATAAGAACAGGCTGCCTCAAGGTTCTCTTTTCAGCCAAAAAGGGAATTACAGTTTTAGATCTATTTTGTGATCATGTTTGGGTTTGAGTTTCTACTGGAGCTATGTGATGCCTTCGAGAAAAACAGCAGAGAAACAGGCGTGCCTGCGACACTGGCATCTTAGCAGGAGGAATACAGAAAGACCTGCAGGCCTCAGGCACAACACAAGGCCCTGCAGGAATGTCTGCTTTAACAACAATATCCTCTACTGTCATTTACCACAAGTAAAATTGTCAAAACTCAAGAGCAATTATTTTCAGGTGCATAGTCTCTTGGCCTCAACTATTATTCGTGGCCTAGCTAAAAAAAAAAAAAAAAAAAAAAAGACTGACAGGCAAGCAAGATTAATTTATTGTTGTTTGTTACGGAATAGTTATAGTCACAAGGAATTAATTTAAGCAACTGATACACCAATAAACCCTCAAAAGCACAGTTTTCCAAGCAAATTATTAAACAAAACGGCAGTGTCAGCTCTTCTCCCTTGCAATTTCTAACAAGAAAAACTCACTGGGAAAATAACAAAAGATATTTTTGTTTTGTAAGAGAAATAGTACAAGGCTGTTTGCATTCTGTTATAAACGTACTGGCATCTGCTAGCAGGAACACCAAGTATAATTTTAGATAGAGCTGTATGCTTTCTCAGACACAGAATGACAGTCTGTCAGCTTCAGTGACAAGCAACTCAGTGAGCAATCCCTAAAGCAGCGTATTTGTTACAGCTATTCCAAACTCACATTCTTTTGCCTAAGTCTCTCCCACAGTGAGTATTAGAAATTTCCATCAAACATTGAAATGAGTAGAGGAGCCATGAAGAAAATATTGTCCCTTTTCTCAAGAAAAGAATCTTCCATATTTAAAATAAAACCCAAATAACGTATTTCACTCTTGCCCACTCTAAGGTGGGTGGGTTTTATTTTTTTATTTAGCTCTTGAGGGAGTTTTTGTTTAGTGATTAAAACTGTCCCAACCCTGAAACCTTGCTTAGTTAATAACTTCAATATTTGCACATCTTTCTGGAAAAACTTCCAGACCACTGTGTACTTAACTGGTATTGAGGTTTTGTTTGTTTTTCTTAGAACTAAAATCATCAAAATTTAGCATAAAATCACATGTTTTGATATTATTTAATAAACCTACAACAACATACACCAGATAAAATTGCTCTCTTCAGAAAATAACAATAAAAGTTTATTGGGGAAAGTCAACTCCACATTATGCTTTGCACTATGTCTGGAGCAGGCCTTTCCTGGGCTAAACTGCAGCCTGGCCTCTGCGCTTGCACAGGACAGGGCAGAAAAGTCAACTCTCATTTCTCTGCAACCACCTGAAAATCTTGCATTTCAGCAGACATAAGTAAACAGCAGATGCTCACCATCCCAGCAGTCCACCCTCAAAGCAGTGGAGAAATACAGAAAATGTATAGAGCTTAACCTACAGTCTCAGCAACCAATATACCAGCAGCAACAGGAACAGGAGGGCAGTATTATGATTACATATTCATACACTTCTGAACCAAGAGGTAAAATGGAGAGACTTTACAGCAGGTTAAATCATGGATTGAGACAGAATACAACCCTACCCTAGAGTGCAGGCAGCTATGGCCACAGGTTAAACCTATGCGCCAAAGAAGAACACTCGTACATTCACAGGACTGCGAGAAGCAGCATCTTCACTGCTATGTTGTGACAGCAAGCAACAGGCAGATTCTAAAAGGCAGGCAGAATGTGAATTACCTAGGCTGTTTATATAGCTTTTCAAGCAACACCAGAGAAATAAATACTTGAGTTAGCTAGCTGACAAGAAAGGTCAGGGGCAGCTGTAGAAACAGAACATTAAAGTCTTCCATGCCAAGAAGAAAATGGTGAAGCAGAATATGACTGCTTACCCTCGTGCTGTGGCAGCACTTTTAGAATTCAGTCCATTAGCCTACCTTGTAGGTTTTGCTATAATTAGTGTTTCTCATGTCTAAGTTATCAGATTTCCAGGTCAAATGAAATTATTATGGTCATCTGATCTGGCGTGTGGTACAGTACAGGCTGTGGCTCTTCTAAAAGCATAACAATAATTTACTATTCCCTGTCTTATTCTGTTGCAAAACTTTGGCGGACATCAAGGCTATGTCAGATTAGTAAGTGACCTGCTGAGTTCTCCCAATAAATGGTCAAAATAATATGGTATAATTTTTCCAATTGATTTTCAAAATTATAGAATCCTAGATATATATCTATGCAGAATATACAGCATATGTCAAACAACATATGCATCTTTCTGAAAAGCAATAAAGCAACTGATTACATTTATACATTTTCACACTTCTCTAAAGATCTTAAATATTAAAAAAACAGGTTGAAATCTAAGTAAGTTTTGAGGTAGGCATACTTTACTTCAAAGAAATAAACTGAAATACAAATAGATTACTGCATGGTTGGCAGAAAGGCTCAGGGTCAAAATGATAAGGCAGGCTTAGCAGTCTAGAACAGCAAATAGGCTGGCTGGTACTAACAAAAATGTCTGAATACGGGCAAATGCAACACCCCTACAAATAAAGAATGCAGGCTATCACTACATTTCTGAAACAGATTTTAGTTTACAGGAAACCAGGAACTCAGTATGCTGCCTTTGCAAAAATCTCAAATGCAAATCTTGGTTGTACAAACATGGGACTGGTGACTCTGAAGTCACTGAAGTCAGGCTCAACTCGTTTATCTTCTCACCTTATTAAAAAAAAAAGAACTGAAGGGTGAGTTCATTAGGGTGTATGCAATCCTGCACAGAAGAAAAATCCTGGGAGAGCTTTTTCTTTTTCTTTCTTTTTTTTTGGGGGGGGGGGAGGGAGGGGGCAGAGGAGGGAAGGGGGCACTCCTTGTGTACACAGAGAAAGATTTAACAAGAGAATCGAAATCATGGCATTAACAGCTATTAAGCTATTGGAAAAGCATACCATAAAATTGCTTAAAATTAAGAACAATGACTTTCTGAAAGATGTGTGTTAGGCAAGTACATATTATAAGCGTCATTATGACCAAAACGAAGCAAAAGATAATTGCTTTGATATTTAGAAGACCAGACATGATGAACTGAGGACATCATCTACTTGTAAGTCACAAAAGCTGATTGCTTGAGGTCACAGTCCAAGGGATATCCTGACCTATAAACTAGTATTTCTAATTATATGACCAGTCTTGGTAAGTGAAGTAACATTAGAATGTTTGAGGTCTTTTGGAAGCTTCCTACTGCTTTCCTTGAAAAAAAGTTAATTTAAATTATTTTCCTTCTCCTGTAATTTTCAAGTCCAGTTCTGTCATTGCTGCCCCACAGAGCTCAGTAGAGTGAAAGAATAATCAGATCATTTATCAGCAAATAAGAAAAAAAGATATATGGCTTTAATTTCTCAAAAAAAATATTTTCCAACTGCACAGGTTGTATCTCCTCAACATGCAGATGTCTGTCAGCTGGCCATTTACTGGGCATCTCTAAGTCAACATGTCTGAAATACTCCAGATGCTTCAGAGCAGGCTACCACCACAGGGCAATCAAGCACCATGTAGATATACTGGTCCTGGAAGCAAAGCAGTCATAAATCATCAATTTCTATCCAGGTCTGTACTGACTTTGCTCTACGTTCTTGTTAAGCATCAGAAGTCATGTCAGTTAGCTGTTAGGAGTATTTCAAAATTCCTAACGTGAATCAACAGTAAACTACAAAGTCAGTTATTTCTTCTCTCTTTTTTTTTCTGCATAGTGCATAAATTTCTTTACAGAAATCAGTATTACAAACCTACCAATCAATGCAACACCTAACTCGTTACAAATTCAGAGTCTGATCAGATTCTGCCAGTCACAACAGCAAGAATGAATAAACAAGCCACTTTTCTCTTATTGGCAACAGACGATTTGGAGACTAGATAACAAGAAAATACACATGTGCACATTATGCCTCTGTTTCGATTAGGCACCTTTCCTCTATTTCTGACTCTAAAAAGGAAAGAGTGCCATTTAGTGGCCAGGTAGATTTACTACACCTTTTCAGCTGAATGCAACACTGTACACTAGCAAAAATTGTAAGACAATTAAAATGCTGAGCAAGGACACTGTTATTAATACTGTTGTTGTTACTGGATCAAATATAACAAATGCTTTTTGGAGGGGAAGGATGGTGTTGTATTTAAAGCATGACTGGAAACCTGAAGTTTTGCACTTCATCACCCTTGCTGCAGAAGAAATGTATGTCCTTTCTCTTACATTCCAGCAAATGATAATCTGGGCTATAAATTTTATGAATACAAAAGAGAATATGGTAAAATTCTATAGATGCCAGCAGAAAGATAACTTGAAAATCTGTTCCATGGAAGAATTCATTATGCTATAAAACAGCAGAAAGTGCACAGTAAATAGGAATAAAGCACATATTACAGATTTCCACAGGATAACTCTCCAGCTGAAGATGAAAGTGAATGGTCAAATTCACCCGAAACTTTCTTTAGAATCATCACACTTAAGATTTCAGAGCCCAAGGTGAACTGGTTAAACAAAAAGAAAAAGATGAAAGCTCAATTCTCAAATTGCACCATTTGTCAAAGCAGATGAAGTGTGTTCATGAATATGGAAGACTGGATGTGCATCTGTGAACAGAGCAGAATCTGGCCTAATGACTATTTAAATAGCAAGAATACATTTACTGTCTCACGTTTCATTTTCCCTTGGGAAATCTCCGATCTTTACTTTGGATGTCATGCCAGAGGCACGCTAAAAACTGTTCAAGTAAAATAGATTCTTTTGAAAACTAATAGTGAAAATAGGCCAGATTTCTAGAGGTACCTAAAAACGAAGACAAATCACTTCTTTCTAAATTCACAGTGATTTTGGAGCTATCTTATATCTGTCAATATATAAACGCAGCCATACATAAAACTGGCTCTATCCATCAATGTCCACCACTTGTGTCCTTGCCACTAAAGTGGCACATACAGATACATTAAAAAAGAGAGAGAGAGAGAGAGAGAGAGAGAAATAGCAACCTACATAGTGAAGCTGGACAAATTAGCTCCCAGGTTTCTAAAACACAGCATGTAACGACTCTTTTCAGAAAGGGCAATGATTACGGGAATATCATGGCCTTCTCTGGCATGGCTCCATTTTCATCCAAATGTCAGGAGCTGTAACCTCCACAACCTAATTTAAGCCCTGAGCATTCATTGGAAGGAGTCCCACTAACTTCAAGAGGGCTCTAGACACAGGGCACAAAGGTTATCCTTGTCTCCTCAAGGAGAGGGTGACTAACGCGATATACACAGGCAGATCATTTCCTCACACTCGGCAGCGCATGACCACCAATTCTGGATCCTCCTTCTCACTAGTTCTTTAAACCACTGTGTGTAAGAAGGTAATTAACTTCACTCTCTGGTGAACAATTATGCTCTTAGCTGATTGGAATTTAAAAGGAAGCATAAGATTAATACTTGACATTTGCTAAAAGCTCTTCAATTTAAAAATAAGAATTATTTGGAAGTTGCACAACATTTTAACTATCATATGTATTAATCAAAATGAAATTTTACTTTTGATAAAAATCTTAAATATGAATGTTATGTATTGCATTTAATCTACAGTTCACATAATACACATAACATAAAAATCCAATAATTGAAAGAAAAATTTTAAACATATCCTCTCAGTTGCCCTACATAATTAAACTGTGATTCATCAACGGCTTTCAAACTAACCAGATACTTTTACAGTCAGTATCATAAACAAAAACCAAACAAAAACAATAAACAAAAAAACAAAAAACCCTAAACCCCCAGCAAATTCAGCTATCTAAAGCAATGTTACTGTGTATGAAAGAAGTCCTGTGTTTCAGTTCAAATATAGACCACAGTAAATATACAAAATTAAGCCTATTCAGATGTGAAATGACATGCAGAGTTAAGAAATAGGCAATGCATTTTCTACTCAACAAAACTTCCTGGTGGTTAGGCATCTGTTACTTTTCTTCAGTATGTTCAGTTTATCTTCAGTAGCATGGTAGCATTAGCTTCAGAGATGCTCTATTGTATAACAATAGAAAACAAACTACTATTGTGAAACAGCAGCAGTCCCCTGGGATTAAACACTTGACCAGGGTTTTATTTGACCACCATTCCATGTCTGCCTTAGTACAACCGCACAAGAAAAGGGGATAACAATGATTACCTAAGGAATTGCTATCCAGTGATGGGACTGTTGTAAAACAGCAATATATTAAATCATGGGATTGATAGGGCTTCTGAATTTTGAGTATCTATCTCGATTTTTAGGTCTGCTAATGGGTTTGTAGCTGAAATGTGTTTTTAATATGAAGTAATATATTTACTATTTTTCAACCTGTCAATGCTGAGCCAGCAGAGACACTGTTCAATTTAACTAGCAAATGATTCCCAGTGCCATACTGTCAGTATTAATGGTATCAGGCCACAAACATGAGACACAGGCATGATTACTTACTTACAGAACTCTGATTCCTTGTGATAGAGCGGGCAGCAAAAACTGCACAGTAAGGTATGGCTCACTGAGGTTTCAGGTAGGTTACACAGTTCTCTATGCCTCTCAAGCAAGATCAAAAATGAGAAAGGGACAATTCCTCAGTCCCTTGAAATTCAAAGTATGTAAAAAGTATCTGAAGACTGACAACTAAGTTTGGATGACTTGTGGACAGCTGACCACAAAAATCTCAAAGACATACAGTTACTGTAGGGTACCTGTAACTTATTTTCCTCCCCTTCAGATAAATGTTTCTTAAATAAAGCAACTGACAAGAGATGCCTTTTCCAGATGGTGGAAGTCAAGATTTCTGACAGCATCAGTCAGAAATAACAGCCCTCAACTCAGCAGCTGATTAATCAGACATCGCTAGATCAGCTAAGATCTGAGGTCCAGGCAGTTTGAGATCCAGTCCTGTTGTTCATGCTGTATTGCTCCTTCCATTTTTTGGTTGTTGGCACAGTCCTGAAGAAGTGAGAGGAGGCTGCCTCTAAGAGTAAGAATTAGTAAGCTGGAAGCAAACTGTGATACGTAATCTTCATTTCTGTATTTTCTATGCAGGAATTGTTTAATGCTTAACTTATCCAGCTATGCCTCTAAGTAACAAAGAAACACACTGAAAAGGTATATACAAAGTGCATCTGAAGTAAAACCTTACATAAAGCCTTGAATATTGTTAATGAACCTAGCTGCTAGTCTCAGTATGAGTTTCCCACACCTCAATTATAAGACTAAAACCTCAAGACAGGGAGTCTGCTGTGGAAGTTAGCAGTGATGGTCCTTGTGCTGATGTACAGAGGACTGTGCAAGCAATTATCACATGCATTAGCTGCATTCTCTTTCTTGATTACAGAAAATCTAACTCACAGAAATCATGAGGATAAAGAGAATGAAGAAATACTTCTTAACAAACTAATCAAAAAGAGTTGCAAGTTCAGCATGTAACAATGCATTAGGCAATCTCCAGGTTCCATCTGGCTGACAAAGGGCTCAAGGAGGACGGATTTTGCTGCTTATAGTTTCTCAGAGGACAACTAAAAGTCACAAGAGGTGTGTGTGAGCCAAGGAAATGCTGCTAAAAATTCCCCGGTCACATGAGTTTGGAGCACATATCCACCATCATACAGGGTCATCCCCAGTGACATGCCCTTGAAAGACTGCAAAACACAACCCACCCTGCAGGAACTTTTTGATAGCATGCGCCAATACTTACAAAATACATCCCAAAGAAATAAAAACAAAACTGAAGGAAATGATTAATTGCTTTAAAGAACAGAGCATTTCGAATGCCAGAAAGGAAAAAACACAACCCCATTGGTAGGGTCCATACTAAAGGTAGTCTCTGCAAAATAACCTAAGATTTAAGAATCTACTGGGTTAGTATTATCACTTCCCAGCCTCTTCATTTTCAAATCTCAACAAAAATGGTGTTTTCCTTGCTACAGCTACTGAAAGGAAAGGCAGAAGATTCACTTGACACCCTGCCCAATTTTCTAGTGACTACCTAATATAAGGCACTAAAATAAATGCTTTGGTTTTGGTAAGAGCTGAACACCAAACAAGTATCACTTTCAGGCAGTGAATGCGTGCTCTTTTGAAAAGTGGTCCATACACGGGTACCTTAAACAGAGATTAACAAACATTAATTTAGACTTCCACTTAAAAGAGACGCAGAGATGAAGGGAAAAAAGCCTCTTCCCAGGCCTTGAATGGTATCACACATACTCCGGATGCAAGGCTGAATTGTCCTAAATCAGACTCACTCGCACGGAAATCCCAGGAAAGAAGGGGATAGGGCCCCACAGCCCGTTCCAGCACTGCTCCACGAGCTCCGCAGGGCCCAGGCATGAAGCACTAGCTGCCTCCTCCTGCGGGCGGTGAGCCCAGGGTGCAGGGGCGAGTGGGCCCAGGGCACAGCTGCCCCCGCCGCCGGCCAGCACCCAGCGCCTGTCTGCTAAAGCTCTTCGCCCCGCTGAGCAGAGGGGAGGCAGGAACACACTCCTCCTCTGAGCCAGCAGTATCTCCCAAGGCATCTTTTGAGGAAATACAAGTGCCGAGCTGCTTTATTACATTCATCCTAGAATGAAGCCTCACTCTAGTTCTTCCTCACAGCAATGTGTTTGCCGTAAAGGAAACGGGGTTTAATCAACTGAAATGCGTTATGACCTAGAAGCTATAGGTGAACAACTTTCTGTGTAATTAACTGCCAATATTAACTTGCCTCTCAGTCCATACAATGGCCTCTCATAAGATGAACACTACTGTAAATCCCAAAGATTCATTGCAAGTCGTGTAATTTTTGTTGTCTTAAAGCATCAGATTTGAAAATCACACTGTGTGGGAATCAGCCCCTCATTTCTTTTTAAAGGCTTATCTGCGATAGTGAGTGAAGTTTGAAAATAAGACTTCAGTGTATCACTGAAAATGGAAGGCAAGGACAAAAATGCAAGAAAAATGCGTATTTAAAATCTTACATCTTTTCAAACTTTTTTTTTTTTTTTTTTTTTTTTTTTTTTTTTTTTTTTGAGTATACAAAGTTGGCAATACTTTGTTCAGGCCCCTGCTAACAGAGCCTTTCTCCCTGCCTGAGGTCTCCTTATGTTAATGAAATATGACTGACAATAATATGCAGAATTTTAAGCTCATCAGTAACAGGCTTTTTGCTGCTAACGATGAACAGGCAGCAGCAACTTACATAGTTTGGTTACAAGCCATCTGCAAGACATGTTTAATAACAGTTATGCCATAGCTTAGACAACTCTAAGTTTTGAAAAGCTATGCATAAAAATTGAATACAAAAACTTCTTTAAAGTAAGAATTTCCAGGAATTTTGTATATGGTCTGCATGGATGCATGCATGCATAGAGTGATCCGAAGGCTAATGCTGGGCACTCACAGATGCTACCAAACAGCTGATAACAAAAAACACACTGAGCAGATGCACAGAGCTCCGCTAATTCCTCCTTAATGTTAAAGTGATAAGAAGAAAAGGGTACATAAGAAACCTCCCTTGTGTCCACAAGTCTGAGAAAAGGCTCTATCTAATCCAGACTGCGTACACTGCCTAGAACCCCTAGCAACAAAAAGAAAATGATTTATTGCGTAAACAGGTGACTTCCTCCTTCTGCCCCGTGCATCATTAGCTTTACGGCTAAATGAACTGGCAAGCTTCGGACCTGACAGGATGCTCGGGGCTCTTGCTTCCTCTGAGCCTGTGTTTCCATGTTTGCAGGCAGGTACCATTCACATCCCTGTCAAAACAGAATTCCCCAGACGGTGGGGTACTGCCGCTTCTCTCGTGCCAGCAAGAAGGTGGCCGTCTCCTTCCCAACTACAGACTGTCTCTACCTTGATGTTTAGGAAAAATGTGCTGCCTGTTTAAAACACATTTTCAGTTTTCCCACTGAGCAAAAAATGAGATCAGGAACTGAAATCAGTTTAGATGGAATCTCTTACAAATATTTCTACAGTGAAAAATGTAAGTACTTCCTACGTTGCATACTCTATTTGCAAGTACACTATTACCATGCTGTTATACGGGTATTTCAGAGTTTTGATTAGGGAGCTGCATTCCCCTGAGAAGTATTTCCACAGTTCAGTTGCTATGATTACAGTGTGAGAACACTAAAGTACAATATAATAGAAATTGCTGCACTGCTTTAGCATGTGTGTGAATTAGTAATGTTATTAGAACTAAAGCATTCAACAACCAATATTACCTTGTAAAATTTACATTAACACAGCACTAACTTTGTGTTTTTAAGAACTTGGAAATCAGTGATGAAAAAGTTAGTAATTCACTTAAGTTGCTTACGCTGTGTATTTAGGTGCACGCTCAAGTGAGGAGATATTTCCAAAGACTCCATATCTATTTCAGTCAGGTGCAAACACTTACTAATATTAGCAGAAAAAAAAACTGCAGAAAACATACATATGTACTTCATACACTGAGAAAGACAGGCAAGCTAATACTCATTTCTGTAGAGTGCTGTGGATTACTTTTCTTCCTAAATGTTAACAAAAGTTTGTAAAAATAGAGAAAAGATTTACTCATTCATCTTCCTTGTGCCTTTGAAATTAATCCAATACTCAATTAACTCATAAACTAACTCTCAAGGTCCATATCTAATCAGCAAAGTCACTGCTAATGTCAAAATTAATTTTCACTCACTAAGAAGGAAAATACGATCACATCTTAATTTTTTTTTTAATTTCCTAAATGTTAACTTCTAATAGTCTACAGATATGTACCCCTGCCTCTCTCATGCAAAGTACACATACCATGGACACCTTACCTTCAAAAAAAAAAAAAAAAAAATCTCATGTATCATGGTAGAAGCACAAATGGGGCCATAAACCTGACAGATAACGGGACTGGTAGCAGAGGTACATTTTGTACAAGAATCTGTCCTTTAAGAACCTGATTAATCTTTACATAATGGATAGGGAGGGATTATCATTCAGCTTCTCAGTAATTTGTTTTGTTAGTTTTACAGTAATATGACTACATACATAGGTGCTTTAAATGCAAAACTTGCTTTTGTTTTCTTTGCTAGTGGCTTTTAAGGGATACTGATAAACATCCTCATTAAAAAGCATGGCCTCTATAGACAACTTTTTTTTGTTGTTGTTGTTTACTAGATTGCTAATTACTGCTGAACTTAATAATAATATACAAAATTTAATAGTTATTATATAAAGCACTGGTAAAGTTTAAACCTACTGTCATGTAGTCACGTAAACACAAGCAGAACTATGTCACCTGCAAAACACTCTCCATGGTCCAGAGTTATAGTCCACACACACACATGCACGTACACACACACACACACACACACACACACACACACACACCACACAGAGTCCCATCTCCTTCAACAAGCCCATTTCACCTCTCAGTACTCGGCTGCCCTCAGGCAACCCCTGGGGGGCTGCCAAGAAAGATAGGATATAATTTCCCCACATTTTGTAATATGCCAGACAACTGAGCACGATAAGTTTTCCCTCGGATTTGGGAACACAATCAGTTACGCAAAGTTATTCCACGGACAATCCGGTCTTTTGTGTTGCTGCTTCTTCATGTTTTTGAGCAAAAATGTTGAGCATATGCTATATCACAAAGGACAAAATACTCAGTAAGTTCTACAAGATCTTCTCTAAGATCCTGTATCTATTGCTAAGCTCTGCCAAATAAAAAAGGCAAGAGAATGAATGAAAATAGACACTGTTCCAAGTCAGAACATAAGCTCCCACGTTATCATGTTATTCTATCCTTTTTATTATAGCATCCATATTTAAGGATGTCCCTTAATGCCCAGAACAATTTTCCTGAAATGAAGTATGTCTCTATACTGTATTGTGTTATCAATTCCTTGTTATTCTGAATGCAGGCACAATATGGACACAGGTACTGTAATAAATAAAATACATAAAAATTCCCAACATCTACCACAGCATTCATTACAGTAATTTTTCCCTGTGGCCTTAATTCACATATTCCTTTCAAACATTTCAAAGGCACAGAATCACAGCTTTCCTTTTTATCTTCATCATATTTCCAATCAATGGATTGGAATTGCTTTGCACTTGAAATCTGTATTTGCAGGATCATAAAAGTATATTCCTTTAGTAAAGGACTGCTTTCAAAGAATATTTTAAACTCTAAGATAATTTTTAGAAGTACTTAAGCATATGAGATTAATCATAATTAACCTCAAAGCATATTTTGGGTGAACACACCCTTTTTCAGACAAAACTGGACTGCCAGCTGAAGATGCTAGAACAGAAAACTGGTATCATTGCTAAACCCACTATGGATACAGCAAGACTCTAGCAAGCAGATCACTGGGGGCCCTGTGCATGGATTTTCCAAATTCTAGCCTTCCATATTGATTTCCACATGAAGAACTAAGGCTTAAGGCCCAAGTTTTAAAGTCAGAATTGCGTGATACTGTAGGCTGCAAGGGCTAACGGAGCCAAGCTTTAGTGGATCCTAAAGTTTTAACAGCTAAGCAAGAGAATATCTAGTTCTGTCTGGATGCAGGACTTCTGTCTGATTTCAACCATCAATTAGCCTCTTACCTTATTAGGTGCTCTTACCTCACCGAAAGTCAAGGGAAAGCCCTGAAGTAACTATGTGATTTTTCTAAAATAAGACTTGGACTCTGAGATTGATTAGGTCTTGTAATGCTAAGCATAAAAGTACATTTAAAAGTCTGAGCACAGAACCCAGCTGAGAAGAACTGGGATAATTCAAACCAAGCACTTAATATTACATATTTGTATAGTTCAACATGGCTCTTTACAGCTTTCAAACAAAAGCCGTGTAAAACATCCATATATTGAAACAGAACTAGTTTACCTAGCTAAAACAGGTATGTACGACGATACAGTTCTCTGTGCAAGACCAAGCAGACGGGGACCAGGATTCTGCTCCCTGCTTCGAGGTGTTATCTTAGTTTTAGGAGCTTTGTGGAGTAAACAGTAATGTTCATTTTAATTTACGTAACACCCTTTGAAGCCACTATTTGTTACAGAGCTTTGCAAAGGACAGGGCTACAGCATTAATTATGTGTATAAATCACTGTACAAAGCATACACAGTTGATTTTTAATCATTAATTAATTGTTTGCTGTTTTTGTTACAAAGACGCAAGGCTTAATTAAGTACCCGAGGAATACTCTTTCATGTTTTCTGACAGTCACTGTCACAGACAGAAGTGTTCAGAGATTTCTCCTCCCGTCCCCAGCGTAGGCTTACATCCTGTACAGCCATCCCACCAGCGCAAGGCACAGCAGCAGAGCATACAAAGACACACCGCACTGTGACACACGCGACAGAACTAGCTACCTGCAGTTGACCATGTCGCCCCCAGAGCCCTTCCCTAAAGCCTCTGGGAATCTGCGAGTACTCCTGCAAACAATTACACCCCACTGTAGCACTACTTATGCTGCACAGAGTAGGGCTGTATCATTTTATTTTTCAGCTCTCTGAAGTCTTCAGGGCAGACTATCAGAGACCCTTCCACAGTTGCGGCTGCTGCTCTGTCACTGCCTTTGGAGACCTGCTCGGTGCCAGAATCTCCCCCTGCACACATGCTGTTCAGATAAGACATTAAAAGAATGACCCAGCTTCTTTTATTAAAGAGTAAAGGAAAAGATTGCACAGGTCAGCTATATGCCACAGACAGCTCCAACAGCAGTAGTAGTAATTAATTTAATAAAAACAATAAGGCACTGTGAGAATAAAGCGGGTGTCTACGGCTGCCATCAATTATGGCAACCAGTTTCTAACTGGCTCAGCCAGCTTCTAAACTAGTATTTATAAGGTGGTGCAATTTATCATACAACCAGTATCACAAGGTCTTAAATAAAGCTTTTCTAACTAAAAAGCCTCTTAGGCACAGTTTATAGACATAACTCGATTGCTCCAGATCACGTTGCCAAAGATCATAGAGCAATGCCAGCTTGAGGCACCTCAGGGACTCAGTGATGCCATGAGTACTACCTTGTCCCGCCAAGGCATTGGAAACTTAAATACTGAAAAAGTTCCTCTCTATTAAAAGATACTTGTTCTGCACCCTAATTTTCAATATGAATCCTTCAATTTCACCTAAATTCTCTCTCACATTGATTACAAAAACAGAGACGTGTTAAACAGAAGGATCTCTTTCTTTCAGTATATTGCTACTTATTTTACTATTTGTTAGTAGCACTATTCATCCAGAGCAGTGTATACTCAGGATTATGCAAACACAAATCAAAATAATGACTTCTACCACAAAAAAGCTACTCAGTCAAAAGCACATTAACTGACACAGTCTTCTACGAATAATGAGCTGATTAATGTACAACTCTAACTTACATGGCCACGGATGTGCAATTTGCATTACTAAGCTGCTGATCTTCACTGTTAGCTCTGAAAGAGTAATGATATTTCTTTAATACTTCTGAGAGCTCCAACTTTGAGACTAGACTGGCAGACTTACGCATCTAAGTGTTTCTCCAATCCTTAGTCTGTCAGTTGAACTCTGCTGATATGTATTTTCCACGTGACCCTGGAATGCTTTGGAAAATATACTTCATTTAATAATTGTAAGGCTGAGAAGAACAAGTCAACTTTTAAAAATAATATGAATGCTAAAACCAAGCTATTGAAATCAAGGTTTATACTAAGGCACCTAGTGAGCATTCAGAGATGGTGGAACCTATAAATCCACAGATTGAGCGCTGATTTTCAAAACACCGAAAAGAGACGGATTCTGCAAATCTGAGTCACAGAAGCCAAACTACTTACCTTCTCTTACAGTCCTACTTAAATATTAAAAAGAATACCATAAGAATATTCATGTTATTTATGGGACTGAGGTACGTGTATACTGAATATATAAGCTCAGAGTGAAATAGTCTTATGAGACCGCAAAATACTTCTAAGGCCAGATACACTCCAATTATTACCAAAAACTTTTTCTTTTTCACCTGGTGGCATTAGAATGCTTAACATAGCATTTGGGTTTCTTTTTCAAGCTAATGAATCACCACTAATAATAAAATCGGAAGCAGCTCCCAGTTCTGCTTCTTGAAAAAAAAAAAACATTGATTTAAGACCAAGAAAAAATAAGTTAACTTCCCCTCTTTTGCACTCTCTCCTCCAACAATGAAGAGCAAACAAAATTTAAAAAACCTGGACACCTCACGCTTTGTAAGAAAGCGAGCAGATGAGAACCAGAACATGTAGCACAAGCTGACTGACTGAGAAGGTATTTTACCTAGACATTTTCCTTACAACAACAAAAAAATCATACTGCATCACAGAAGTTGTGAAAGAAAAGATTCATGTTGTCATTGCTTTGTATTTATAGCTCTGTACATATTAAGCACCAGAGACAGAACTAAATCTCTGTGAAGATGTTTAAACTGCCAGTTGATTAATAACAAGGTAGTTTCAAAATCATTTATTTTACCCAGAGTTGATACTCATATAAAGAACAGCTTAAACAATAATGCTGCCCACATCAGAAAAAAGCTATTAGAGATTTCCATTTTAGACTAATATCCCTTATACTTAAAATAAGTGTCTGTTACAGAAACTCATTTTTAAAATGCAATTTTGATTAGGAATAATTTAGAAAGGAGGTAGAATGCTATACGCATCATCTTGATTCCCTCAGCTTACTATGCATCTTCTGCACTACCGCAGGCATCACACCGACAATGAAGACCAACGAATTCCTGATACGAGTCAAAATAAGGTGAGACTGAAATCTGGAAACCTCTCAGCGCAACTGGCAGCAGTCTCGTACCTGAGGTAGGGCAAAGCTGACAGTAAATACTCTGTCAGAAACATTCTGCACCAGCAGGAGCAAAAAGAAGAAAAAGGAAACCACCAGAGGAGGTCAGCAGCTCCTTCCATCTCTAACTTCAGTATTACCCAACCCTACTAGATGAATCGAATGCTTCCAATGCTTTGGGTGAAGCAATCAGCAGTGATGGAGGTAAAGCTGGCACTTAAAATCGGAACAATAAGCTTTAGGGTTATTTGCCTATTGCTGTCAAAAGGCAGTTTATACTGGTCAGAGCAATCGTAACACATTCTTTTTCAGATATACTGGCTTTCACTGCGGATTTTGGAAAAAACACAGTAAAAAGAGGCTTGTTAGGCGCAGCTGGAAACTGAGGACAGCTTTAGCTCGTATTAGGAAGTCATCTCCATAGCTGCTGAAGTTAGCAACTTAATTTACTTTCAATTTTAAAATTAAAATTAATAGCAGCAAAAGAGAACTATTCTCAGCTCAATTTCAGCATAATGAACAAGAGCTGCATACATAAACAACAAAAGCGGTCTCTGCATTTCAAGATTACATAGTGAACTTGATTCCACAACAGGTTTTCAAATGGAATTCCCATTTCAGTCAATTACAGACCATCTACTCCATTGCTTCTTTAGCTTTCAAATACCACTGGGTTTAATTAATTAAACAAATATGCAACAGTTTGATTAATCAAGTGCACATGCAAAAGCCACTGAAAAATCAGGATCAACAAAATCCTCCTGGCAGCTTCAAAAGATCAGGCTCCGCAATACCACATAAATTATGGTCTAACAGGAAAATAAATAAATAAATAAATAGATGTTTAAAGAAGTAACTGAAATTACAGGTAAATATGTGTTCAGATGGTGCTGTAAGTAAATCACCTCCTGTTAGCTATGTCAACTAGCTTTCTGAAGAGCTTCCAAGCACTGAAAACTGGGATGCATCTAAATAGTATACAACACTTCCAATGTTGTTCTGACACATCAACATGATGTATAAACAGATAGACAGAGACTGTGTGTGCATTAAAAATACATATTGCTATATTTAAATTAGAGGATATAAATGTATAACTTAAGAGAATTCATAAATGAATACATGTTGAGATGGAGCATGCAACTACATCTTTCAAAAAACCTAATATTCACCTACTACTTTCCAAATACAAATTGGTAAAACATGAAGAATTAAGTGGTAACATGCAGGCAAAGCCCCCAACCTGTTTTACGAAGCCAAGGTAGAATCCAAGAAAACAGCAGTGAGATTCACTTCACCTATTTTCAGCAAGCATCAACACCCAGGTCAGCTGCTCGGACTCTTTGCATAGCCCGCGTAGACTAACAGGCCCTTCTGAAGTACGACTCAGCTGGCTTATCTTACATGCCTAGATGTGTGCCTACAAGCAGTGGCACTTAGATACTACCAAGTATCCTCGAGGGCTAGTTAGAAAGCAGATGTCTCGAACTGGCAATAGAATTCCAGCCCTGGGCAGCGACGGAGAGAAAAAGGGAGAGAGAGCGATCCGCCGCAGAAGAAACAGTTTGAGGTTGCCTTCACTTACGCTTTGAGGACAATGAGAGAAACAGCGGGACAATGTGAAGTATCTCTGGATGTTTCTCATTCAGAAGCAACACAGACACCTAAAACGCCTGCTGTTAATACTGACCAAGTTACCAATAGTTAAGCCAGGTCTTAAACCCCAGGAACTTGGCTTCTGCCAGGATATTTAGGCAAACTAACTGAAAGACCCTGTCTGATGAGCAGGAATGGCTTATTCGGCAAGGTTACCACTATAGTGCTCTCTGCCCATGCCAGAAATGTCCAAGTAACTCATAAGCCATCTCCTGATCCCCATTTTAAGGTATATTGCCACTGATCTTGATTTGTCTTAAACTGCTGACCACAAACTGCAGAGGCTCAGGAACTGATTCTCTAACAGCTCAGCCACACAGGCTTATCAACAGGACAACTGTCCATATTAAGTAACTACATCCTGAAACTACAGTTCCAATTAACTAGCAGTTACGAAAGGTAACAGATAAGTGTTTTCATGCCCCTCAAGACCTTCAAATATGGGGTCTCAAGGTCAGGAGATTCCAAGCGTGTGCAACCAAGGTAAACCCAGTATGGATAGATACTTGAAGGGGGGGGGGGGGGGGGGGAATCCACAAATAGGTGGGTCTTAGTAGAGGTAGGATTGCAAGTACACTTGGCCAAAAAGATCTGAAATAACTATATAATTTTTAAATGTTGAATAAAACCCATTGTCTAAAAGAGACATGGAAGAAAAAAAAAATCATTTCATAATTGAGAATTACAGTTCACCTAAATGACTGACACTAATTATTGACAATGATATGAAACTACAATGCATGAAGAAATACTCATGCTACAGAAATGTTTTGCAGTTAATATAATTAGGCTACATTCATATACCAGTAATTGACAACACTTATTTCTTCCAGCTAAATGGCTTTAGATGACTCCTTATGAAATACAATGAATGTACATTCCTATGGTGATCAATGCAATTCAGGAATAATTGGTTTATATTTTAAATAAACACATTTAACTCTTCAACGTGAGGCTCGGATTAACAGCCTCAGCAACAGCTTTGAACTTTGGTATTCCTACTTAATGTCCATGATGGGCTAAGGAAAGTACAATCTTCTCAAAGTGCAAATGCATTAAGATGATCAGTCCGCAGCGCTCAATGTGTATAAAACCATCCTGTTCTGCCCTTGACTCCTGTTGAGTTATCATATCTGAAACTTATCACAAAAGGTACAATTCATTTTCCTGTACATTGATACGACTGCACATAACAGCACCATTTTCAAGCATTCTATTTCACTAACATAAGCCCAACACTGTTTAATTTTTCCCGAACAGCAGTGATTTATACAGACTCGTAAAATCTGTATTTGTTGGCTGCACGTAAATGTGAAAAATGTCAAAATATTTTTCACAGAAGTAGAGATGATCAATTATGTGTCCTTTCCAAATTTCTCTATTTTCCTCTAGTTTCAAATTAAATTAGTTTCCCACTTCTGCAGATAAACAGGTATTAACTATACCATAATTAATCATTTCTACAGCAGAAGTACCTAAACTCACAATACCAGCGGATGTCAGAAAACACTGAAACGGAAACAGTCTTATAACCACAGGATCCAAAAATCACCCTCTAAGATTGGGTACAGCATGTACCAGTAAAGGTAGATAATGAAAATGGCTCTGCTTTGTCATCTTGATGGTTTGGTTTTTTTTCCTGGTTATATTTTGTTTTTCACACTGGGTCTTAAACTAAGAGTACAATAAGGGATGTAATTCCATTAATACTGTTTCTGATGTTGTAAAATGTTTTGAGACTCTTTAAGAATAACAACTTCATGTAAAACACAGATGCAAATACGGATGGAAATAACTTCTGGGAAGCAAATTTTTTGTTTCCTTTTGATACAATACCTATTAAGAAAGCACTTCTATACATTTGTCGAAGGACAAATGACAGTACTGAGCACTGCAGCCCTTGGACCAGCCCCTTCAGTGCAGGCTCATTTATGCAGCCTGAGGATGTAGGTCTTGATGATTCTCATTTCTGATATTCCAGATCAGAATCTCCTGTTTGCTTTTATTCATTGTCAATCAAGAGATCAACCTCCCCTTAAAGCATTCTGTTTTATCACTATCAATTTTTAAGCTATTAACTCTCCCTTTTGTTAAATCTCTCTTGCGCAATTAAAGCAAAAAAAATAGATAAGAAGTATTTCTCAAACAGTCAAGTTGATAAGTTACTTAAACTTATTCCGCCGTAGGATACATTACGGCACTTGGAATCACTATATATAAACACATGCGAAATAAATAATGCATCCCAACAGAATCTTTACACTAACAAATACTGATAAGCATATATAATAGAGTAAGAATCTTGTCCAACAGGTAATCTGTGGCAGAGATAAAAGTAGAGCTTAAATTTTCTGAATCCAGATTATATACTTTTCCCGTTGATTTACTTCCACTTGTTCGCAGCAGGGCTGTAATCCCATTACAGTTTCTGGGAAGACCAAAAAATATACCAGAAGAAAAGCTGAAGTTATGTGCTCAGAATACAAAAAACTAACATATGAATGGAAAATTAGTGTTGATTTCATTTAGTGTATTTATCAAATGCACACAATTTAAAAATATATTCATTGTTATTTCTTAAAGTTTACACTGCCTCTATCTGTACCTAGTAAAACAAACAAACAAATAAATAAATAAATGATCTTTCCCCTCTCCTCCTCTCCCACACCTTCCTTTCTTCCCCTAAAATCCCCAAAATTCAGCAACCCAAACTATGTCATCTTATTGCCACTATAATTACTGATTTCAAGGTACTCCAGGGATTTCAGAAATCGCCATGATACTCTAGAGTGCTAGATGCACTGTTACATCTCACTGAATTATGAGAAAGAGCTATGAGATCTCACACAACCAGGCAGTTCCCTACTGAGCACAAAAATGAGGAGGATCTGAACAAAAGTTACTGTCTCTAAAGTCCCTGGAATTAAACTCTTTCATCTCTATATTCATTTATTGAAAATGATAGTATTTGACTAAATTAAATCCCTCAATGATATTTTACATCCATGTGCTTTGTTACATACAACCTAGCACATCTCTCGGGAACCTGGCCAGCCCATACTAAAAGATATGATCCTGTGAAATTCTGAGCTTTCTTGATTCTCACCAGTTTCATTAATGCCAAGTCAACCCTAACATTATAAAGCATCTGACAAAAGACAACAATGGACAGTGTGATACAGCAATACAGTTAATCTGTTTTGCATTTTATATCTGGAGTAAAATTAGGACTTTACTTATTTATTTGCTAAATATAATTTTAAAAACAAAATGTAATCCTACATTCATTTAGAAATTGAAACCAAGTTTCTAATAGAAATATTTCTTTAAGGTAGATCCACATTGAATAAAGTTATGCAGATAATTAAAAATTTTTCACTCAAAGCCAAAAGGCACCTAAGAAAGTTTATCGTACCTTATCAGTATGAGAGCTCCTAGTACCAAAAACATTGAAAAAAATCCTCTAATGAAAATAATGTACTTTATACTATGTTCTTTCCAAACTACATTCCAAATCCTCAGCAATAGATAAGGACATGAGGAAATCCTAGAACACAAGCACAAAAACTCCATTTTCTACAGTAACAGAAAGAGAAACCTTTCTAGCTGAGTGAAGTATAATGCTATTTATTTATTAGGACCTCTAAAACAACTCCAACACTATTTACAAGAACTTCTTTATAAAAAGGAACTGGCATTTTCAAGTGACAAAATGTGCAAGCAATCATCAGTGGGACTCAGCTGCATTGTTTTGCTGCTGAATAAAGAAAACAAATTTTCAACTCATGAGAAATCTTGTTTCTGTAATATTATTTCACAAAAGTACAGTTAAGTCTTCTCAGGATACCACACAAATTTCTCAGAATGATTCCCAGTAAAAAGAAAGGCTTTGGAAAAAAAAATCTCAACGAAGAGCCCAAAGGTGTATAGTAAGTATAGCCTAATTCTTCCCGTTACACAGCTATTCACTATGTAAAATACCTTTCTAGGCTCTTACGTTACAAGCTCCAGTGTAAGACTGTCACTTGGTTTGAATAGCACACTGGCTATTATTTTTTAAATACCTAGAAAACTAAGAAAGTGTGAAAAGCTATCAATTTATTCTTGCAGCCTGGACAGCTGAACTACACAGAACAGTGCATATGAATAGCAAGGAAAAAACCCAGATAATACTGAGATTGTTGAAAAGAAAAAAAAATAGGTCTAGCTACTTACTGAATGCCCTTAAGTATAGAAAATTGCCTCAGAACATGAAAAATTACAGGTTACCATATTGCTGACAATCAAAAGAAAAATGATTTCATAGGTTCTATTCTTCCTGTAAATAGGCTTTACTCTAACCTACTTCATTTTTTGCATCCATACATATCCTATTTACTATGTGTAGGAATGTATGATAGCATAAATACCAGAAAAAAGAAATACAGTTAGTATTCTGATTTTTCTCTAATTATAACATTGTAACATCCAACACTTGAACAGCAAGTGGCTCCATAACTCCAAAAATTATTTTAGTCAATGTGTGGTAACTTCATAAAGCATTTGATTATTTGCTACCTTCTCAGAAGGGTGGAAATTAAGGTTTAGGGACTTTAACAGAACAGACCACACTGTCAGACAGGAGCAGAAATACCATTAAAAATAGCAGTTTTAGCTTTCACTTGCTGAGACAGAACTTCTTTTAAAGAAATCGTGATTTGATCCTATAACAGAAGCTCTTTCAGAATAAATAAATTTAAGTCTTTCACTGGCATCTTGACTCATTTTTCCTAGTGAAAGCATTCTAGATGTTCACATGGATCATGGAAAATCTTGAAAAAATCTTGTGCGCAAAAAATCATTTTAAAAATGCGGGCAAAGGAGAAGAAAATATGAATATAGTTTTAGGCACATATCTAGAACACGTACGGAAAAATAAGGGCTGAGGGTACGAAATTCAGCAACAGAACTGTGAGACCACAGTTGTTGAGGACAAAAATCAAGCATCTTCCTTAAGGATCCCCTTACTGGGTATGTAGGAGACTACCTATGTAATAGAGACTTCCAGCAAGGACAAAGCTTCAATTAATAAGCAAACCAGACTGTAGTACTTTCTGGGCTAAAAAAAGAAAAAAAAATCCATTTCAATGGAGATGTCTGCAGAAACAATTGACTTAGACTTAACAATTTCTTCTGCTAATATATGCATGCAAAAGTTTCTATTTTATTGAAGAATCCATCTCTCATCACTTCTTAAAAAGGAGTCTAGTGGGTTAAAGGGCACACTGAGATTTTTAATTAACCTCATTTAAACAAACCTTGAATAAGTTTTTGTTTGTTTGTTCTTTCGCATAATAGTATTCAAGCTCTCCTCAAACTATTTAGTATACAAAATTGGTATTGATGGAGAAAGCTGTTTAGAGAGAAACGAGTAAAGTCTTCGTATTACCAATTTCTACACAGGTTAGATGATTAAGAATGAACCAAGAATTATTCCTCTTCTCACTTTGGGAAGATAGAAGCTTGTATGAACTAAGTTTCACAGTACAGTGCCTCCTGCAAGAATTTGTTCTTGAAAATATATTAACATTTTAACATAAACAAACATATGGCACTTTGCTACCAACTTTAATTTTCCTCAAAATACAAACAATAATTTTGCAGCATCTGCAGATGTTTTTCTTTTGCCTCCATGCCTATCAGCTACATGAAATTAAACAGCTGGACTGCAACTCTGTGTTTATTTTGGGAATCTGATCATTAATCCTTTAATCCTGTGACCTTTCATACACTTAAACTACACCACAACAAATACTAATATTCTGAAGAAATCAATCCATACGTTAGCATGGATTAGCATGGCTGCAGCTATTCCATTTCCTCAACCAGGCTACACAGCTTTGTCTTCTGCCATATCTGTTATCAATACTGCACTCGCACATAATTAGCAAGTAGGTTGATCTCCAAGGAATTCTGCCAACTCCAGAATGCCTAACCTACAATTTAAAACTGCCGCTAGCATTATTAAATAAAGAATCATGGTGAGTCGATCCTACAATAAAAGAAACAAAACAGTCTACTAGGAGATAGGATTCCCCATTATTACACATGAACACAAAAATCTTTACTGATGTCAGTTGTGTAGACTTTAAGTATGGATGCAAGCAAGACTTATCTTTGGCCTATAACTTCAAAATATGATACTTAATGAATACGCTGTTATCTGAAATCAAGAACTAACTTGAAGTTGAAAGATCCATGCTCTTTGCATCATACCTCAAATTGCCACTTGGGGAACAAGTAAAATTTTTGGATGACATCTGTATGACAAATTGAACCTGCAAAATAAATCATTTATTTTATAGGCTAGAGCTGTAATTATAATAAATCCAAACAACATCTAAGATGCACAGGCTCCTGCACAGTCTAAGAGAGCACAGGAAGCTGGTTAGGAAATTAGAGAGGTAAGACATGCTAAATATGAAATACAGCCTTCCTCTCCCACTTTTAAAACTAATGTTATGTGACCTAAAGAAAGTCTCTTCTTTTATCTACAGTTATAAAACCTGTGAAAAACAAAGGCTTTTGCTGGAAGGAGGTAGAATGGTTTCTGCCAGGTCCTCCAGCCTCACAGTGCTCTCACTTCCGCCCTCCGTGCCCCTGCCACAGGACCGACTCCTCAAGGGCTTGCTATTCCAGTCTGCTGGGAGACAGAAACCTCAGCAGCTCCTCCTGCGCGTTATTCTGGAGTACACAGCACTGTGAGGGCAGATGCACCATTTCATGCTCCCACCCACATTATCTGTTTGCTGTGAGGAGCGGAGGGAGCAGTGTGTGCCCATGTTCCAACTACCTGGCACGGGCAGCACTGCTGCCTGCTGCAACACCCCGGTCGCCTGAAGAAGCCGCGTCTGAGTTTCACTCCGTTTATTGATTCCTCTTCCGAGCACAGATGCACGCTAGAGGGGGCATTGTCGCTGGTGTCGGAAATCTGGGAGCGCTCACGGTGCCACAGCTACCACTTCATGCCAGTAACCCCGTGCACCTCTACACATAGGAATACCCGTGCACTGCACATGCACACTGGGGGCTTAGACTGCAGGCTCTCAGAACCAGGGACCACCTGCATTTGATCTAGTACATGCTGGCGGTAACATGGTATCTACATCACTCTAGTTTAAACACGTAATTTACAGCAAACCCCTGTTGTCAGTGATGTTATTTTTAGATGCTAGAGAATACCTCTTCCTGAATGTCCCAATCTTGCAAAAAAATCCAAATGACACTGAACAAACAAGTTAATGATCAAGTAGGGAAGGAAGCAATGAAATCAAGCCATAGAAATAGTTATTCCATCTTTTATTCATGGGGAAAATATAATAGAAATAGAGGTTTATCCAAACTATTTTCTGTGAAACTAGCAGTTTTGGGAAAAGCACAAGAATAAAAATAATAATAATAAAACATAGTTTTACTTTTCATTTTATCTACTGCTTGCTTTTCACCCATCCAATTATTTTTCAAGTAAATTGCTTTTTACAAAGAACAATTTATGTGATAAAAAAAATTTGGTTCAGTCAGGAAGATCCTCAACAGGTCAATCATGTTGCCTGGCCTTTTGAAAGTCAGCAAAATCATAATCGTAACAAAGAGAATTTTATCACCAACACTTTTCTTCTTGGTTCTTCAAATCCTAATGACTCTGTGGTTCTTTTAAACAGGAAAGATAGCAGCTTAATTCTTATTCATTAAACACAAAACAAAAACACAAAACAAAAACACAAAACAAAAACACAAAACAAAAACACAAAACAAAAACACAAAACAAAAACACAAAACAAAAACACAAAACAAAAACACAAGCCAATGAGTGGTGTTTGCAGGGCTGGAAATACTTGGGAGTGGAAGGAGAGCACAGGCACCGGATCCACGCTGCAACCACAAAGCACGACACTCGCGTACAAGCAATTCTGTTCCATTTCTTGCCCTCGCAGACTCAGCAGCTCCTGTGTGGCTGTACAAAACCCATCACTTGTTCTGAAAAGTGTGTTTTTCAAGATCCTCAGTTGTTTGAGGAATTAAAGCATATAACACCTGAACTACAAACTGAAACCCTCAAAGAAATGCTTTTGGTTTGTCTGTTCCGTCAATGATGTTCTGCTCGTTCAAGCACGTACCCGCAGTGGCATGGGCTCACATAATCCTCTGCCCTAGCAGCTGTCTAACAAGTCATTATTTTTATTTGCATCTTAGGTGGTCTTAATACCATATGTCTCACCACAACTAACTTCAAGTCTTTTGCTCATCACACATTTCACACATTGCCTTGCTTACAGGAACAGATTTTTTTTTTTTTTTTTTTTTTTTTTTTTTTTTTTTTTTTTGTGCAGGTCTGAAAATTTCATTTTCATCACCGTTCATGGTGAAAGAGAAATACTTCTTACGGAGCAAGAATCCAAGCACTCTCAAGTTACCCATTCATCAGACTATGTATTTGGAAAGGGGAAAACATATGCCAGCAATCGATTTTTCACAGACGAACACTTGGATCAACTACCCTTAACTATCAAACTGATGTATGTTTAGTTCTATAAAAAAAGGGAAAATGAGATGGCTACACATAGATTCACCACAATATAAATGTACATGTACCTTGCCTCTTGCAGATTCATCAGCATGTGTCATCCATGCTGCAATAGCTACTTCTCAAAAGCTCTTTCTAAATATTTTGAATTGCAAAATTCTTTTAAATTTTAACTAGAAATAGACTCTCTATCCTCAAAATGTTACATTTTTAAGGAAATAGGAAAAAAAAAGAAAAAAACAGTTCAGCAAGAATGACTAGTATTAACGTCATCTTCAGTACACCTAATGCATGGATTGTCTTTTTTGGATGAGGTTGGAGCAGAGGCAAGGAAATACTTTGACAAGCTTTCATTTTAAGGCTGTTCCCTATAGTAAGGGTTTTGTCGAAGAGTTTCAAAAACAGGCAAGTGAGAATGAGATAGCCTGGCATTTTTCATTATGGGCCAGATCGAACAGTCCTAAAATAGAGATAAGCATAGAAGGTGAAAAAGAGAAAGTTTCTTCACACTCACCTTTCAGACTTCATCCCAAATTGTTCCTCTGGCAAAGACAGGTGTAAGATTTCCTTCTTATGACACACTACACAAATCTAGCTAATATACATAAGTGCAAAAGCATGCTCTTTTTTGGGGAGTCTCCTAGAGGCCAAAACACTTCATAAAAAGCTCCTCTTCTACCAATCCACTTCCAAAGCCTTCTTTACCTCCTGACCCATTTCCTACAGCTGAAACAAGGCTGCAACGGATCTCAAGGCTTCTTCCCCTGCATAGCACTTACCTGTGAATTCCTTCCTCCTCAAAACAACCTGAAAGTAAAAATTGAAAGAAAAATCGACAAAACCCAAGCGATGTTAAGTATTTGTCAGATCCCTCGCAGAGGCCAAGAGGGACGACAGGCTCTCATACCACAAGAGACTCAGGTATCAAAGATACAATAAAAGCAAATAATAGTTTCAAATACCACAGAAGATCGGACCCAAACTTTCAGTAATGATGTATGGTAGGTACAACTTTGGAAAGGTTTAAAGTCGTGATTTATTTAAGTCCAGATTCTAGCTCATGAGTGTGTTAGACTCTTGTAGAACTTTTTTCTTCATGTGCTAAATTCATGGAGAAGTTGGCATTTTTTCAGGAGAAGGAAAGACAAAAGTAACAGCAGCAGTAACAGTAGTAAATGCACCAACTACAATAGTGTCTGGGTAACTTCCCAGAATGAGGTATGAATAAGCAAAAAATAAGTGGTCTTTAAAGATTATAATAACCCTAGATATTAATATAGCTCCATCCCAATAGTATCTGAGAGTCTGTTAAACTTTAATGCCAAATCCTGTGAAAGTGGAAGTACCACTTGCTACATGTTACATGTAAATGAAGTGACTAGCCCAAGGTAATGCAGCAAATCATATCAAAGAAGAGAGCTCAACCCAGGAGAACTAGACTTCTTGTAACTATTATTTATCCTTCCTTTCTTTACCTAAGAGTAGAGATACTGGGATCCAAGAGGCAAAAATATTTCATAACATCACTAAAGCACACTCGCTAGATGCACACAGTTTTGGTCTGATCTAAAGTAGGGTATTTGCAGTTTTTGTGTGGAAAGTACAGTTGTTTTGACATGAACTGAGTTACGTCTGTTACAGCTGTGAGCTCCTATTTGTTAAGCTTCGTCCCTACACCTTTTGGCTGGACTCATGAAAAACTAAGTACCGCCATTGCTGTTCCAGATCTTTGGGCACCCGCTAAGCAGAACTAAGAAAAGCAGCATTTGGCTCACTATTCAAACTTGATCATCTAAAAATGTCGTATTTCTTTAAATTAGAAGATATGTTTTGATTTGTCATAATGTTCATTACTGCATTTATCTTCTGGCTGCAGATATCATTAAAGATGATGTTTCATCTCAGTGTACGTATAAAAAGCAAAGGACTGATGGAAAGCCATATGCCCAGTTTAATTACTGTCCTGGTTCTTTCACTAAAGGAAGGCTGGGCATACCAGTTTGAATAAGGATTTGTAACTAAATGTCACACTGTAATTATGAAAAGGCAGGAAATTGAGATACAGACTCTGATTCTAATTGCTCCATGGTTAAGCACACAAATGGATCTTACTCAAGTATTCTCATGACCCTGGAGTTCAACACTGGGCTCTTCTGTCCTTCTTGATTATTTATGAAGCAGAAAGCTCATGGCAGCTAAATTATTAGTGCAATTTTCTGTGATTTTGATCTTCTAACTGCCCCCTTTAAGTGAATATGATTTACAAGTGCATATCATTAATGAAATTCAAATCAGCTAGAAAGAAACCAAACTTACACCCACCATTCGAAAATATCAGTCCCTCCATCCTCTTCACACAAACACAGCACTAAACATACTCTTTGCTGAAGAAATTGAGTATTTTTCTTGATTCACTGAGAAAGCTCAGCATAGCCAAATTATCTGTAATATCTCAGACACGCTTTAAACGTTTCCTGAGGGAAGCACAGCTAGAAGCTACTGTCTCTATGCCTCTTGTAGTTCAGGCACTAGGCTCATTTGTAACTCAGTTTCTCAGGTGAAATAGCCTGAGAAATAGCCTTCAGAATAACGTTAAATTGGTAGCACTTTTGTGGTATGATTTTTGTCCTCAATTATAATTGGAAATATATTACACTATTCATTTATATAAATAGCAAACAGAAATAGAACTCAATTAGCTACTTCTTTTCCAGAATATGGACCAGGATGTTCCAGGATACTGGAGAACTAGCCTTATATTAGACTAGTATTTCTACTTAGTTTCATTCCAATTTAATACGGTATTGACTTCTGTAGTGCTTTTTTTCTTATCCTCCTTGTTTTCAGTGAGTTCTGCTTTAGGATACCTAATACATCCAGCCACAAGCATGCAATGATTATTTTTGACTAACACAACTATGCTGTTTTCAGTTGATAATGCTACCTATTCTTTCACTGCAAAGCCCACAAACATCCCATTCTTATGCGCCCAGTGCTCTTTCAGAAGTTGTAGATCAGAGTTAAAAAAGGTTGAAAGAGAGCAACTTCTATTTTATTCACTGGAGACATTCAGTTACTCCATTACTGTGTCAGATTTATTCTATAATGCTTCAGCAGAAAATGTGTAGCTTAGTGAAAAAGGTTGTTCACAAGGAACAGCACACAACTCTCCTCCTGAGCAAATGCTCTCTCTTCTTTCACTAAAGAAAAAGTTAAGTCGTTAGGTTTTAAACGTGAAACCAGCCTGGCCTGAGCTCTGGCTCATGTTGCTCTCCTTTTAAAACAGTTTCATAGAAGGATAACAAGTATTGGCTCGGGGAATCTTTTTCCTCATGGAATTTAGAGCTAACAAGAACTAAATTTTGTATTTTTTATCTTTCCATGTTTAATTTTTACTAGGCTATATAATGAATGAAGTGCACATTTGTTTTTGTCATGTTCATTATTAGTGCTGCTTATTTCCCACATTATCTCATTGCCTATTGACAATCCAGGGTGCTACCAAATGAATCAATCCCTGCATCTCCTTTTTAGTAGAGATGTACAGAGTTCTTTGCTATTTTACTGCCAAAAATTTTATTTTGCTCAAAATCTGTAATCAAATGTTATTATATACAGGAATTTCAAGTAGAAAACTGAAATGATGCTGCCCTAGTTTAACCTGATATTTAACATATAAATCTCTAAAGGGTGGCATCTGGGGATGATGCCACTTTCGAAAGACCTTTATGCAGGGTTTTGGTGCCCATCTCCAATTAAAAATCAAAACACGCCACTGCTTTTGTACATACAGACATAAGCTCTTGCCGGTGAGACATTCATTAATAAATTATTACATCCAAATTATCACCATTATCACTTGTTCTGATTCTCATCAGTTGGCTGACAAAAATACAAACTTAAGATTTTTTTTCCTACTCTCTGTTTAAAAGCAAATCAAAAAAAACTGCCAAATCTGCTTCTCTTGAACTGGCAAGAATACATTCCATGGGCACTTTGTTAGACACTTGCAGACAACTTGGGAAAACAGGTCTGCTTGACAGAAAGCTCAGAAAACACCCCAAAAGCGGTGTTTGCCCTTTTGAGCCTTTGTGCTGGTGTTACTGAGTTTCAAAACAGGACAACAGCTAGCGAGACTGAGATTGCTTCAGCACCAGAGCCGCTCTCAGCACCAGCTCTCGGGCCGCGCCTGGCCGGCCAACAGCACCTCTGACATGATTTACCCCTCGCCTGGCTGCGGTCCGGCCCTGTAGCCAAAGGCACTCTGCACCTCCCGAGACCTGGTGCAAAACCTTCAGCAAGGCCAAACCACCTACGTAAGCCCTGCTGACCACTTCTGCACTGATACTACCCGGCCAGGCCTCCCCCCAGTGCTTTCGCTTGGCGAGGCACCAAAGGTGATTGGCCTGCAGGCGACCTAGATTCAGAAGAACCAAAGTCAGAATTCCTGACTTGCGGTTTCTAAGAAACAACAAGGGCACTGCTACAAGATTGTAGTTTGGTATGGTGATTGTGATTTGATATTTAAAAATCAATATAATTAAGTTGTGCAGCCATATCAAAACCCCAAACCCTATTTCTACCTTGCACTAGGAGGTTTGCAGAATTCACTCAATTATTTGCTCAGTTCACAACAACCTATTCGTTAAAAAGAAAAGCTGGTCGGAACACTGGACAGAAGGAGAACCCATGGTTCTCACCTCTTCATTGGCATTTTACTTTCCCTGCTCATTATTTCTAGCACTAAATAGAAAACATACCACATCATTACATTTTAAACATAAAAAAAATACTTATTCAATAATTCTTTTTTGATTTTATAATTACAGAGGAACAAGTGCCATGCCAGTAATATTATTTTGTCTTTATTTTATCCTGCTTATTCCTTTCAGTCACATTAATATAAAACTACACCAAGACCATGCCCTTCTTTCTGAATACCCACTTATAAAGAAAGCAAAATACTATACAGGGCAGATAATACCCATTTCCACCATTTCAAAATTCATTTTGCCAAGTCAGCTACACTCTTTTACATCCATGAAAACGTTATCACTTAAGCAAGCAAAGCACATATTGCCACATGCATAAAATTAAACATGCACTTAAAAAGCTTTCAACACAGAAATAGGCTTAAGTTAAGTTTGAATTAGAGTGCAAAATGAGCCCTACCTCTGAAAGTCTTTACTTTTCAAGAGTTGAAAAATGTTTAGACTGACACTAACATACGTTTTTATATTTCAATTCTAGTTCATTTTTTTCCAGAAGTATATTTCATTTCTGAAATGCACTGGATGAAATAACTATGCTTTATATGTTTTTTTGGGGTCACACCTTTCAGATGAGGCTGAGATATTTAATCTCAAATGCCTAAAGACAAGTCTCTTCTAAAACTTACAGCAAACTACATTACTCAAACTTACTCAGCAGGCATTCAAGTAATAGCATGACATATGCAGCAGGGCAATGTGTGTACACAGCTCGTCGACACTGCACTGATGAATAGTCACTGCCTAGTTTAGATCCTGATGTTGGGAAGACAGAGATGTGTTTCATATTGTGTACAGAAAGCACTGTTCCGGATTTCAGCTGGACCACTGAGCACAAGTCCCAGGCTCACACATGTATCTTTGTGAAAACGGGGGTGGGGGTAGCAGTCTTACGACATTGACAGCAGCTAGTTAAGAAATTACAAAATACTGTAGCTATCTATGGCTGCATGAACTTACAGAAAAGGCATTCGCTACAGCCATAGTTAAACAACAAAGCTAAACACAAAAAAAAAATGTTTAGTTTTTCAATAGGCTATACGTAACATAAGCACATGAATCACCATATTTACATGTACTGCTTCAATAAATTCTCTATTGCTTACATTACTCAAAATAAAGGTCTTCATTACATATTTGAGTAATCAATACTTGGAATCAAATAAGCCATGTTTCACTGGGGAAAATGAAAATGAATAAGGCTAAATTAATACTGTCACTTTCTATAAACAGTCAATGGCTTCCCACTATACAAACCACTAACTTCATTATTTTACAACAGGAAATCAACACTGTAGCATATTTTAAAAGTCTAATTTACTTCAAGTAACAAAAAGACACCCTCAAGGCTCATCATGTTTGTCATAGTATGCCGAGTTTTAAACATTTCAGCTTAAGAACAGTATGTAAAAATCTAAGTGAATGAAGCTGATGAATATTTAGTATTTGTATGCAGCACTACCCTCCACTCCCCAGCTACTATATGAAAATTATTTCATTAAATTTCAAAGCAACTGTATTAGGTGGAACAATAAATGTCTATCCCACAATCTCTGTAAAAAACAGAAGCAAAAGTAGTAAACACAGCAAACTCACTAACAGAGAAAGGATCAGAAATGAAGGATTTCAGATTTTTAAAGCCATGTTAAGTCTATACAGACATGGAAATCTACACCTAAAGTAGCAGTACCTGTACCAGATTTGCAGGGTCCTCCACATTAATTACATGGTTACATAACAAAGGAATGTTCCATATTTTGGAACAACCTCCCCTTGTCTGTCAATTGTCTCTTAGCTCCTATTTCAAAATTCTCTCCTTAACCACACTTCTCCAAGAAATCCTTCCAACGGTGTCTGATTTTCTACTCATCAACAGTCATTAAAATTACAGTAGACCAAAATACCATAATTATTTTGTTTAATTATCAAGTTATTGACAGCTTCAGTAGAAAATGAATGAGATATATCTTCACCCTAACAAATTCTATACTTTTCAATTGTATTAGATAAAAAGCTGAAGCTACTGTAAATCTGGCCTTACTGATAAATTTTCTTAAAATCTAGAGCTGCTAACAGCAGTTAAGAAACTTTCTCAATTTACCATTAACCAACCCATCCACTGCACTTATTAACATGGTACTACGCCTGAGAATGGCCACATTCTAGTGCCACAGCTTGCTGCATACAGCCACCTGAAAAAGGAACATTCATTGACAGGCAAGGCAAAGGCGTGCTATGACTCCCTCTTTCCCTGTAATTTGTCATATTAGACAAATTCTTTTTAGGAACTTGAAAAAACAAGAACTTGCTTGATGCATTAGTTGTTCCTCAGTAAGAATCTAAGAATTCAATTCTTTCTCAATTATACCTCTTCACAGTTTATATATTTGTTAAATTGAACATTTCCTGGAACATTTCCCGTTACAATAATTCCCCACAGAATTCCTTATAAGAAGCCAAAGTGCAATAATGGGGCACAAGTTAATTGTAATATGGTCCAGGACTGATGATCTTAACAATAATAAAACCCTAATCAGAATCAGTATGTAATACATCAACAGGATTTTAAATGCACTACAAATGTCACAGACATGTTGGGTATGTTTTGATTTCTAGAAGGGCGTGATTCCACAATTTCTACGCAAAAAACATCTTCATGTCATATTCTGATGCTCATCATCACCTTCAATTTGATAGCAGATCTGGAAGCCTGTGCATTAATTTCCAGTCGACTTCAGTGCAATATATAGGTGAATATCACACATACAGACCCCTCTGTAGTATCAGAAGGGCTTAAGGAATTTATTAAAAACGTAAATGACTATTGGTACAAAACTGTTTAAATATGTAAAGTTTACATAACTCAGGGCTAAGACTTGTATACAATGGGCAGAAGGTACCAACAGGGAAGATGAGGGTGACGAATCACTGTGGGGGACGGAAGTCAGACTACACACCTTTGTATGTCCACACTTGTGTTTTGGTAAAGCAGCCATATATAAAAAACATGAAGTTCATTGTCTTTAAGGGCTTTTTAAAAAAAACAAAAACAAAAAAACAAGCAAAAAAAATCAACAGCTAGCAAATTACTTGATGTAATCTTGTTTCCAGGCAGGTTACACACTAAAAGAATTAAAATGCCCCTTGTTTTATATAATCTCCATTAGAATAACAAATTCTGGCATAACAGTACTGGTTCATCTTCGGTTTGATATCTATCATCATCTTGTTGGATGCAAGATTAAAGATCTTTTAAAAGTATGCCGCAAGAGCTGATAGATGCGTGCCCAGAAATATGATCGCTTGTATTCTGATGGGTTTATAAAAGCTTAAAGCTCTACATTAAACTAGTTGTATATCTTGCATGTGAATGCTTGATCAATTCTGTATTCAGTTCCTTATAAAAAATTGCATCAATAATATTTTATAATGTTTTCAAACTGCAGTAGGTCAGAAGAATGCTGATTAGATATGAATGGAGTGGCCTTTCAGGGGAAAAAAAACAATCCCCAAAGTCAAAACAAATAGAACGGATTGACTTGAAATTACTAAAAAGAATTTTGCTTGAAAAGCATTAATCCTGAAAGTGGGCCACACTTTAATAGAGCAACCAAAACAGCAACATGTCAGAGATGTTTAGACATCAGGGTCTCATTTTAGAGTTCCATGTACTTAAACTACCAAAAATCTCTAATAAAATCAAAACTTTTATTTCAGCATCTAAAATTGGATTAAGATGACTTTTAAGCAAACAGGTTTAACCATTTTGTACTGAATTGTATGGCAGTTTCAAAAACAAATACACCAGCTTAAAATGGTGAAATTCTGCCAACTTATAAGGTGGATCTGTCCTTTAAACTCTATTTTAATAACAATAGCAAAAAAAAAAGCATATTCTGTATTTTCTGCAGCTAACAGCAACCATGAACCAAACAAAATCACAGAGCAAATAATAAAAGGAACACCTTTCTAAACACAAAGATGATGCATATACTGCCACATGGGCCTCTACATTAGCATTCATAATACAAATGGTCATCATTCTTCAAATTGTAGTGTAGATGTTTCTACTTTAAAGGCCCCTTAACTGCTCTGGATAATAAACCAAGAGTAGAAAGATCATGTACCACATCACACATCCATCCTAATTATTTTCCATTAAGTGTATCATCATTTAGGTGTTAGGATCTTAACTGTTCCAGAAGCTGCTATTAAACCTTTATAACAGTATGCGGGACGTAAATTTTCTGTCACTGTTAATTCAATACTCTAGAAACGGAAAGGGTGAAAACACAGGTAAGGCAAAGTACAAAACGTTAGGGAAGTTGACTTACGGAAAATAGTTCTGCCTGTGAATTCATTTCCAAACGTCCAAAAAGTCTAAAATTATGATTTCTCATCAAAAGTAAGGCCTGTTTTGGAGTTTTTGACCCATATTTCTAAACCCATGAGTTGTCTTTCTGTAAAGAGTACCATTACTCAGCACTGGCTAGAAAGGGCACTTTTCTGGGCAGTTAATTTGTTTCATCCTCTAACATCTAGCTCTCAGTTACTTAGGAAGCTCTGGTCACTTTGCCGCTACAGCCCTGCATTTCCACTGGTCTGCCTTCTATCTACCGTTATGGAACGGCAGGTCAAATTTTTTGTCCTAAAAGCAGATAAGCAGACAGCTTTTAAAAGCACAATACAATGGCAAAATATAAACTTTATAGAAGTATGATACAGAGAACTGAAATTGGAGCAAAATTCAACCAGCTGAGCTACAACCATTGCTAACTTTGTAGCAAAGGAGGGGACCAGAACTGAAGTTAGCATACCGCCGCAGACGCACCTGTCATAACCCCCCTCACAAACACACACGTGCGTGCCTGAGAAAATAGCCTACAGGTACCCACACGTGTGAATGGAGAAACAAGTGGCAGGAAACTGCAGGCCAAAGAGCAATTCAGAATAATTCCTGTTTATATGCATACAAATGTCACAACAGCGTGTCACAACAGAATACAAACACAGAGCACTATCTGCAATCAAACACAAAACTCACATAAATTTTAAGTCTCTCTGACTCATTTGGAATTATAGTAGGACTCTTCCTGTTTATGGACTACATCATTCCAGGTCACAACAAAAGGAACACAAAATTTCCTGCTGCAGCGGGATGAAGACCTTGTTTCTTATGACACTTCATACCAAGACCTTGTTTATTATAAAATTGTTCCAAATATATCTTGAGTTGACCTTGCTTATTGTTATTAATCAATGAAATTCTTGTTAATTCAAAGTGTAACATGTTTTAACCAACTATGAAAGAAAGGATCAAGTTACACTCAGGTCACAAGTCAAAGTTTCTTATACTTGAAGCATACTACTCTGGCATACACAAAACAGGATCATAATCATATCAGCAACGGGATTTTTTTTGGTAACTGACCAGGAGGCTGCAGTCATTTTAAATATCTAAAACAACAAACGGGTCTGTTCTTGTAGCACCATAATTGGATATCTTCTGTACCTGCAAAAATCACTTTCAGCTGATTTAGGCATTTAGAACCATCACACGGCAAAATGCATACTGCTCTTCCCATCATAAAAGAAGAACTTTACTATTTCTAAATAACTGTACTGAACACATTTCCTTGGTACTCCTAAAAATATAGTATCTAGCTGAAGATATCCAGCATTTGTCTGACTTACCAGAACGATGATGATGTTGCTCTTCTAGGAACTCCAAGTCAAGCATTAGGTCATCTTCATCCAGCTCACAAGAACCCAAGTTATTCAAGACATCCTGATATAAAAAAAATAAAAGTAAGCATTTAGACAGACAAGTAACCACACTTTTCTGCACAATATGACTAGGAATCAGATCTGGGAATTCAGTTTGAAGAACAGCTATGGGAAATTTTTCTGTTAAATTTGGATCAGGAGATAATTTGAGTTGGGCAAGTAGAAAAGTATTTGTCAGTATTCTCTGGTACTAAAAGGACTTTGACTATTCAACTAAAAGAGCAGAATTAGAAATAATGACATCCATGTAATTTCAATTTTTTTATACAATTAAACTGCAATGATAATTTGTATCTTTCTAAGTTTATTCATAACTTTTTATGATGCATAAAAAAGTTATTTTAACATAACACAAAATTATTGTTATTTTTTCCACTAAACTTTTATTTCTAAGCACTGTATGCCCTTATTGACACTCTCCAATGAGAGAATTACTGTTCCATTTATCCAAGGTGTAAAGAAACACAAGTTTAAGATATACAACAAATTCAGGCAGAAAGAATCAATTCATGAATTAAGGTGGGTGGTAAAGCTCATTACATTGTCAGAAAAGAAAGCCTGAAACATGAGACATAGCTGCCTAGTTCTCCACTCTCTTTTTACTATTTGTTTTATTTTCTAAGTTTCATCTAAAAACAGGTAAGTCGGGTTTATACAGTACATCCGTTGAAAGTAAAAAGGGTTGCGGTGACTACATTCAAAAGACAGTAAAAAAGTAAACTTGCACTAAGCTTTCCTCTACAGAACGAGTTTCTCAGCAGATAAAATGACTAAGTTACATCTCGGGCAGACATCTTTACTCGGTCAATTCCGAGTACAGCCAAATCACTGTGTAGGCTTCATATGTGGCAGCCGGACACAGGGATGACAGTGAGACTCCGACAAGATGAGCAACTAACAGGCAATAGGGCTCCATGCATGGAGCCATTTTTGAAGAAAGGCTCTCCCTTTCTCCCGAAAAGAAAAGAAAAGAAAAAGAAAACCGCTGGTAGCGCAGCAGCATGCAGAGCTCAACCCATATTGAAAGTACTCACTCACTCCCCATTTCCCATTCCTGTACCTACAGCAGCCAATCATGGAATACAAGGAGAGCAGGTAATCGTTTTCTCTCGTCACTACCATTCTAAAGCTGCTATATTCTCTTTATCAGGGTAGACATTCATTTTGGACTTTTCTTCTCATGTATATTTAGTTTATGGTCAAGCATTTCTAATTAGTATGATATGAGGAAAGGACAGTGACTTAAAGAACAGGGAATAAGTAAGATCACAAACTATCAGTTACAGGCTCTACTGAACTTCTTTTGACTTGATAATATCATGACATCTGTCATTTTTTCTGCAGCCACCAGTGTCCGATCGAAGCTAATTCATGCCTTCTCCAGCTGGCATTCTGTTTGCAAATCTGCAGAGATACTGCACCAGGTATAATTCTTCAATTTATTCATAAGCAAAAATCCTCTTAAAGTTAGTCGATCCTGCATTAGATGCTGGCATTCTGTGTGCCCCACATGTTCTCAACACGGATCTAATCCAAACAAAACTAGAAATCAGTGTATACGAGCCTAGGTGGTCATTCTAACATAACAAACTATCCATAAGGCTAGAGGTCTCTCAGAAAAGATCAATTTGCTGTGCAGAAAGCAGAGAAATAAGTATGTGCAGTAGTATACATTAAATTGGCAAATGACCTTTTGGACATTTTGGTTCAAATCATATTATCTTTAAATGTTTTTTTCTAATTCTTTGAAGTGTCCCCCCCCGCCCCATAATAGATGTCAACTCTTATTTCCAATCACAACCTATACACATTCACCATTCTGAATAACGGTCTCTGTAAAATTCAGCTTTGCTCTTTTTCGGAACAAGGTACAGACAACACAAGGACCTTCTCTTGCATTCTTTCTCTAAGCTACCGCAACTGCTTAAATACCTCTTAGGAGATACTAAGTCAGTGGTTGATGCTGCTTCCACTTCTACAGATACCAACTACAGAAAACAAGAACTGTTGAGCGTAGAAACCTCCACTCATTGACGGAACGGTACAGCACAGAAGGAAAATAAGCATCATGTAACCATCACAATCACATGAAACACAGACCTCCTTATTCCCTTTATTGCACTGTTCAACATTCAGCTCACAGAGCTGCTGGCAAAGGTGCTTCATAATGACTATTTTCCTCATGCCAGTAAAACATAGACCTTCAGTAATCATTATACATTACTATACAGTAAACAAGCATAAAAATAAAACATGAAAAATGCTTTACATAGATGCATTGTATCAGCTTATTGTACCCAGGGCTCTTACAGATACTAACTTTTCTGGTTTGGATGTACTTAAGATGTAACAAACCTAAGCCAAAACTATTTAATGAAGAAAAAAAAACATATGGGGAAGGAGAGAGAAAATAGAATAGTCTCTATTAAATGAAAGTGGGAGAACACATATCCCTCAATGTTGTAGCCTGGAACTTAAAAAGCTTTTGATTCACTGTTAGAGCTAGTGAAATACTGAAAACTGAAAGTCTCATTTAGGGCTTAGGCGTACCCTTTAATAACTAAATAGCTTTCAAAATAGTAGCAGCAAGACACTTTACAATTTGTACTCTCTTCTTTCTCACAAACTCATAGTCTGAAATACTTGGAAGATCGCATGTGGAAATGCAGTGATCCATAGACCCACAGGGCTGCTGTGACAAAGTCTTAACTGAGTGCAGCTTTGACAAGGATCTGCCCAGGTCATGCCAAAATACCGAGCTCTTCAGGAAGACCAAAAAAGGCAACAAAAAGAACAACAACAAAAGCTATCTGACTTAACAAACAAACAAAAATGCAAAGACAAAACAAACCCATAAGTTTGTATAGGAGTCTTCCCTGCATACTACAGCCTTCGAAGAAGGTCCTTGCTTTCAGGGACTTCTGAGTAGAAGCAAACTGCACTCTATTTACCTGCTCCTGTCCTTCCCAAGCGAGCTCCCCAGCTTCCCGTGAGGCCAGCGTGCACCCAGGCCCTCACAGCAGCAGCCCTGCCTCCCCACTTGGGCTGCGGACTCCTCACTGTCTCCCCAGCGAGGCTGCAACTCCTTGCCTGCCCTCCCCTGTAGCCCCTCTGGCTGTGCAAACAACTGCAGGAGAGATACAAGGGATGCTGAAAAGCTCCCTGAGATATCCTCTTTTGAGGAGAACCTCAAACAGCGAAATAATCTTTCCTTTAGCCCAGGAGATCACATCCCGCCTCTTTTTTCAAGGAACAAGTCACGGAACTTGGAACAAACGGATAAAACAGAAAATATCTATCACAGCTAGAATGAACAGTTGACATGGAGAGTGCCTCTATTTATAGATGTGTCGGTTATGTTAATTCAGCTGCTTCCTTGCTTTAGTCATCCACCACAGAGAAGAAGCATTTGTTTGCCAGTAAGTCATCCCAGAGATGTAAAACAGACACAAACTCATTAACAGATCTAAAAACGCACCCAAACAGAGGAACAACAGTTGGTTCCCAGGGCTACCCTAAATGTACTTTCTTCAGAGAAGATAATAAAAGACCCACTGAATGACCCACCTAATGCCACCAATGAGCAGTGGGGCTGTGAACACATCCTTGTGCCCCTGACTCTCTGCCTCCACGCACCACTGCACAATTTCTCCTGCTCCCTTCACTTCTTTTCCCCACTATGCTACAACAATTATTAACAATTTTCTCTTAAATATTTCTTGACCCTTTCCCTGCTCTCCTCCTAACATTGCTACTACATTCTTTGAAGAGTAACACAGTTAAGTTAAAAAAGAGAGATCAAGCCCTAAACAGTGTTCAAAGTGAATAGTTCCAAGGCTTTGCTATATAAAGAACTGAACACTTTCACCAAGGTCCCAGGGAAATGTTCACTATCTGTTTATGGTGACATGCCAGTTACTGGTTCCAGGAGGTGAATCATCTTGTGAAAGCAGCAGCTCTGTAACAAAAACTTCTTTACTGGCTTTGTAATAGCCTCTTCGAAGCTTTAAGACATTTTTACTACTTCTGGTGTCTTTGCTTCCCACTTGACTTCTACCACTGCTCTGCATTTCTAATGGTGCTGAAGTTAAGACGACCATGTTTGCCGCTGCTTGTTCATCTACACTTTCACTATGCCACCATGTCTCTCTGCATGACACCATCAAAAATTATAATACATCCCTGGAACAACACTGGCTTATCAGCTGCTGCGAATAAATACTCAGGGGAGTCAATCCCTGAAGTGCTGGGCAGAACTTCAGCATAACACCAGACTAAGAAAGGTCTGAACACGGCCCTACTCAGAGTGGTCACAGAACATTTTTGTCATGGTCCGCAAGTACACAGGATCTAATACATCTGTCCTCATACCATCTCCCTTACTGTTATTTTAACAGATCAAGAACTACGACAGAGAAAGCTGAGGAGACCTGTAAGCAGTGTGTGGCAGAACAAGCAATAAATTTAGATCTACAGAATTATGTCTGACCAAACGCTGCCTTGCAGCCACTGTCAGCAGCTTCTCAATTAAGGAGGAAGAGCGGAAAGAACGCGTTGCACTTTGAGAGGTATGTGGGAGCAGATTTACTTAGTTATCTTTTGACTATGTCTCAATTACAGTCTTTACTCACTTTTCCTCTTTAAGATAAGACTTAAAGGTCTAGAAGGTCCTAGATAGTTTAAGTACTTCTTGTTCTAACTTTAACATGGTAAAATATCACTGTTATTCAAGCAAGTAGATAAGCAAGAATTTAGGGATGATATTTTAAATACTACTAATTCAGATGAAGAGTCAGTAACTTGTGTATCAGTTAAGACTGCTTCTGATAATTGCTCTGGTACATACTTTCTTTAAAGGCTGCACCAGAACAGTCTGTTAATCCAAAAATTTTTCAGAGCATCAAAAATGTTCAGTAAAAACTTATATCACAAATTCCTTCAGCAGCAACAAACAGGATGAACTACTCTTTCATCCACTGCCAGTTGCCTTATTCAAAGCTCACTGAAATCAACAGTACTCAATTTAGTTTCACTGGGCCCAGATGCTCTTAACTAAGAAACATGACCTAAGAATAGTTTTATTATAGAAAGAAGAGATGCAGAGATTTGCAGGGATATGCTTCATGAAATACTGCATGGAGAGAGACATATTAGCTATAGAGCACCTATCAGCCAGTGGTGCACAAGTCTGGATAGCAAGTTTATTCAGGGTTGCCGAAGCGGGTTTCCTTCCCACCTCCCTTCCCACCCTATCTCTTTTCTCACTCTTTCTACTCTCCTTTCTCATAACCACTCAAAGGAACCCCAAGCATAATATATGAACTCTCAATTCTTTTACCTAAGAGTCAAGTGTTTCATTATTTATAGCCCTATTTCAGCTCACAGTTCAGGCCTTTTGAGAAAGAGTTTGAAAATTGGAATAAATAAGAATAGCTTTACTAGTAAATATATACAAAGTGCCCAACATAACAGGTCTTAAATCTATTGTTAGGTTTAATCAAATAACAAAAAGTAACTTCTTTATGAAGCCTCCTTTACCATGGCAGGGTTTTTTTTTTAATTGTTACTTCAAGTAACCAATTTACACATATAAATAACTAGAAAAATGCTGTTTATAGAATTATTGTATACTCATTTAAAAATGCACTACCCTGACACTCAAAAACTGACAATAAAATATACAAGTGAATATACAAATACACTAAAGCACATAATTTCATTTAACAATGCAATTCAAATCCGAAATGGACCTAAAGAAATCCTATTAATTGCCCAATGTCTAAACAAGGCATGGTGAGCCCACACAAAACTGAATATTTACAAATAATACTCAAAACTAAGATGAACATATGGTTTCAGGAGACAAATCTGCACATTCTAAACACTCAGCAATAAATGGAATCAATTAAAATGATTCACTTCTTTATTTTGTTTTTCACACATTTCTATTCCAGACCTGTCGCTCCCACACCACTGAAATGATCTAGCACCAGCAAGGTGTTAAAGACAGCAGACACAGTTCTCTGTCATTACCTGCATCTTTGGAGAGTTTTATACATTATTTTGTAATTTTATTTTAATCAACATGTAGTCCCTAGTCAATATGATTTTCAATCACTTAGGTTTCTTTTTCACTTTCTATGCTGCTATCTGGAGGGAGATTCAGCTCCAATAAACTTCTGCTTTCCCAAGCAAGGGGATGTAGACTCTTTTCTGACCACTGCTTTTCTGTATCCCCGTACAAGTCATGCTCAGGCCTGACATCCTCCAGTGTTTTGCTGTGTTTTTACACAGACAACACAGATTTCCATTTCGTTATAGCAGCACTGCAACAAAATCATGAATATTGTTTCAAGATTGTTCAGGAGTGGTGAAGTCTTGAGGTCTAGTAAGCAATTCAATGAAGCTGCAAGACTGAAGTGCTTCCATGTTTCCAGTTACCCAATTCATAGACATTTCTGTTAGATACAAATATGGCCGAAGATATTCATAGATGTTACTGACAGTTAACTTGGGTTATACACTGATACAACTGTATATCATGAACACAATCATAATGGTCATGTTTTTATCCTTAATGTTTCTTTTGATCAAACTTTGCATCTGTAATCATGAAGACCAACTGTCAGACCCCTGCTCAGTAAACACTCTTGCCACCAGAATCCAAACTCAACAGATGAGACTTGGTCATGGAAATCCCTTTTTGAAATCTCCTTTGTCATCACTGACTTTCTATAGAGACAGATTTTTCCTCAAGGGTCTATAATCCCACTTTGCCACCACTCTAGGCTATATCAAGAAAGCTCTAATATCCAGAAGAATAATTTTTGAAAGTTTTCTTCTGACATAAGGACTGATGTCTCTCTTCCGTAAGTGATTAGGTGGTGATCACTGAGTTATTTTAGAATTAAAAGAATCAAAAATCACTTTTAGAGTATTCATCAGGTTCTGTTTAGTTCTCCATTTTACCTCGTGCTGGCATTCAAACATCTTATCTTCTTCCTCTGTTTTCCTATTTATAATCATTTTCTGAACATAGATTTTCATACCCTGTCGATTTTTTTCCAAATATGAGGGTTTAGTAATAATGCCACTTAATGGAAATGAAGTCCTACATTTGGTTTATAAAATTTACAGTGGAAAATAATAAAAAAGCATAGTATTATTATATGTATAATAGTATTGTAACAATTAATATTAGAGATTCCTTCCTCCTGCCCCATTGTAGGAATGTGGGGGGCTATTTGAGACCAACGCTTTTGCAAGAGCAGAAAGTAAACATACTCTAAAAAGAATAATTTAATTCTTTTGCAAACACATGTGTATGACAATTCACTTGTATCTACCTAGGTTTATTACATATCTGCAGCCAAAAAGATCAGCACTAAATACTTATTTCAAGTCTGAAAGGATTTCTAGAGATTGCCAAGAGATAGTACCTCATCAAAATTGTATTCAGCAAATAAACATGGCACACAATCAGTGTAAGAAAGAAAAATCTGAGACACACTCAAGGAAGAAGAAAAGCGTTGAGCTATATAAAGTAATGTTAACTCATACAACTGTACCTGAATAATTCAGATATAATGAAGTATTTCCCCTTCTGCACTGTCCCACATACTTCAAAAAGGAAAAAATAAAAGTACATGAGACCCAGCAAACAGAGAAACCTTTAAAAACACAGAATCTTTGCCAACATTTGAAAAATTGGTGTATCAAATGCAAAGCTTCTCGATGCCAAGAGCAGCTTAAATGCCTTTTTTTCTTTTCTGAATAGCACCACCTAATAAGCATACTATTCCCTCCATAAATATACTTTAGAAAGGAAAAAATAAATCTTGTAACATTTCATAAGAACATTCTCTGTAGCTAACATGTGGAAATCCATTTGTATTATAAATTAATATCTCTTAAGACCCAAAGACAGAGAAAACTAGCTGTGGAGGGAACTGTCTAACTACGTATCTCAAATCCATAATGATACTCTTCAAAATATTTTTTTCATATGTGCTTTTTATTGAAGCACATCATTATTTTTCATTCTGTCCTTACCTTTGCCCTTTTGATCCTGTCTGTGCATTAAATCAATGTCCACAATAATGCTTCCTTTGCCTGAGTGATTATAACTAATGGACTCTCCTAACATGTTTACTCTTGCATTCACCGAGATGGGGTTCACTCTGCTACAATATAGTCTGCTCACCGAAACCGCAGAACGGTAGCGCAACGCAGAACCCAAACTTGAGCAGGAACAGGATCTGACAGTACTTCTCTCAGGCCATATACTATATTGTCAATCAGCATCAGACTAGAGAGGGAAACGGCACCTAACTTCAAAAGTTCACAGAAAAAAAACACAAGAACAAATAATGCAGCGATGTACAGCACCATCTTTCATTCGCTCTATGTTAACAGTAGTTTTCCTGTCATTAAAACAACAGATATAGGGATCATATTGTTAAGGTATTTCAGCACCCAGTACACCTTCTTTATCCTGCCGCTGCCAAACCGCAGCTCCGCTTCCGAGGCGGCGGATACTGGTGGCCGCTTGCAGATACGCTTGCTGCTGCTCAGTCATCCGCTCTTGCGGTGAGCACTGTGGCGAAGAATACAAGCCGTGAAAGCCACAGGCTGGGGAGCATCCCGCAGTACACATCATACTGCCATTTTCTAATCTGCTCCTATGAGAGGCATGTGAGCACTAATGGTTCACTTTTGCTTCTGTAGCCAAAGCAGAGGCCTACTTTCACCAATAAAGTAACTGGACGTTATGGGAGACACATTTAGTGTTTGCTTGTTTTGAATTCTGATGTAAGCATGCTAAAATAGAGCGACAGTTCCCAGTAGATATGCTTTCCATAACACTGTAATACTACCAGCCTAACTGGCAACAATGCGAGTACTTTGTAACACAGCTAAAGATAGGTGTATAAACAATATCTAACCCCAAAGATTCAAGATGGGATCCTGATACAGCTGCACAAACAAAGAACAGAAAAGCAACCACAATGGACACGGAACAGGCAGCACACCATCAGCGCTCGCAAGGCAGTGTCCCCTTCATGGTACTGCAGGTCTTAGCTCACGGGGACATGACCGGTAAGAACCAACTGCTCCAAGTGGTGGTAACAGCTGATGATGCCTAAGAACTCCTCACTTGCATGGCAATTAGTACTGTTAGCAAATGACAATCCAGTAAGGTGCTGTTTGCAAGTCTGAACCCGGCCTGGCTTGTTCATCTTCTGAACACTCCCATCACAGCAATATAATTCCCAAACCTATCTACATATGCATATGTACACACACACATACATTTGCAAAATGTGGGCTAGCTGCATGGATAAAGATCTCAGAGAACAGGGAGACAACAGGTACTCTCAGCATTTAAATTTTACTATACTTTATGTTTCTATTACAATCTTCAAAATCATCCAGGTTCAAGTCATGCCTTAGATAAAAACGAGGTCTTGACAACGCAGGTGAAGACAGCAATCACCCAAGGTTGAATCAGCCATCAAGCAATAGCCTACCAAAGTCAAAACTACACTTAAAATGCTTCTATGTACCAGAAACCTTGAGATTTGAGTCTCTGAATAAAAGAAGAAGAAGAAAAGACAACATTTCAATAACAGCTACTAATGTTTGTCAATTTTTAAAAATAACTCTAGAGCACTCAGACTCACTTTAGTTGTAATAAAACCATGACAACTGGATTTTCTGTATGTTCAAAAAGAAAAAAGTATACACTTGTATACTTTTTTCATACCTCACTTTGCAATTTCACTAACAAATGCTAAGAAAATTTCTTCTGCTAAAAAAAGAAGAAAAAAAAAAGTATGAAAAGTCAGTCAAAGAAACACCTCTCAGGAAAGCTTAAAATGACCAAATAAAACCTCTTTCAACAGACTTTTCTCTTCACCCATACAGGCATATGCTTTCCACCCAGCAGAGGGATTCATCTGCAACACGTAATTTGCTTTGCGAATTAGTTAATGTTTTTACAGCTTTTATAATACGCAAAGTGCTATGCAAGCCTTCTAAGTACAGTTATTATCATCATATAGCCTTGGGAAAGTTTTCTACCTCTCATGTGCCAGATTTTGCTGCCAAATGCAGAAAAAGCTCCTCAGGTATCTCTAGCCTGCATTTATATAGAATATAATTTAGATCATTCCATGAAGCTTATTTGTAAGTACATTAAGGATATCAGCACAATGGGTTATTCAATGGATAGACTGCTATGTTACGTGAAGTTTTACAAAAATACTTGAATCAAACACACCACATACGGTTAAACCTTTTGTGAAGTGCAAGTGGCCACTAGAACCTCCTGGTTGTGCCCTGGCAGCACCCAGTCAAGGCTCCAACCAGCACCTTAAGGGTCAAAAATTGTTTTATAATAAGTTAACTTTGGATTTCACCTTGGCTTTTTCTTAGCCAACAGTACACACAGAGAAAAAAGGATGAAACTACGTAACTAGTGAGGACTGCTGGCTGCCAAAATAGACAAATTTAAACTCATGGGAAGACAACAGGAAGAGTACCATCATCTAAAACCTTGATAATCCATTATCACTCCTAGGGGCAAAACACAGCAATCCCTTTTAATATTAAAAAGAAAAGAGAGAGAGAGAGAGAGAGAGAGAGAGAGAGAGAGAGAGAGAGAGAGAGAATCCTAGAATAAATAAATAAATAAATGATTAGAAGCACACCACCACCACAACAGAACGTGAGACCACCACGCCACCATCCAGAACTGGTCACATTCATTTACCAGAGAATTTAGAATACAATAGAATTTAAGGTCCATTTCTAAATAACAGAACTAACATTGTTTAGCACATCTTTAAGCAATGCAGGAACACACACACATACGTGATACAAACTTCAAGAATTAATCAATTATTCTTGCACATTTTTTCTCCCAAAACGTCTCAGCTTTAGCTGTATTACCTATGTCATTACAGTCAGCACTTCTGGATGCTAAGTGAAGATAACCTATTTTACAGCCTGAAATGACAGCATTATTTTTTTTTCAAAAAACCACCATGGACTTACTGCATTCTCAAAACTGTCATAGATATGTGTTTAAATAAATGCAATATTTTTGTCTAATAACAGAAAAATTTAATACTCTTTCCCTCACAATATTATTATAAACCAATTCAAGGCCAAATCTTTTATTTCTAATTCTAATTTGGAGCATGCAATATTGGTGATAAATCAGTCAAAACTGAGCCCTGCAAATGAAACCACAACTGACCCTTTAGTATAGCATTATTAATGCAATATCATAATAGATATGGTATTGCTAACATTATTTGAATTCCTCCTGTTTCCATGGTAACTTTGGCCTACGGCTGCTCTGGTAAACAGAGTTTTAAATCATTCTTTGAGAAAGGCTTTTGCTCAAATGTCATTTTCCTCTACCGAATAATGTTCCTAGTCCTCTTCCCTGTTTTGTTCTTTAAAAATAAATAAATAAATAAAAATAATGGCAATTGCTGGTCCAGAAGATGGATTTTTGGGGGTTATTACAATTGAATACGCAGTGAAGCAGGAACCTGAAAAACCAACGCATCCTGTAACAAGCTTTGACTACCATCAGTGTCAGCAATACAAAATATAATACAGTAATACTCCACCCTGGAGAGGAATCTAAATCTCATGAAGACTAAGAACAACAATCCCTTGCTGGATATTCTGCAATACATACATATACATACATGTTACAGGCTTTGCTACTACTCCTCTTCACTTTTATAGCACTTTGATGCTTAAAACAACTATTTCGTTCAGTATATATACATGCATTTTCTTCTAACAAGTATTCAGTCCCCTAGGTATCAGAATGAAGGAAAAACACATGCACCTGTATAAAGACAGTGCCAAATTCTTCCCTGCAATATACACAGATGCTTAAATCAAACAGAAGAATTTGGTCAGCTGTGTACGTGCAAATCAAGGAACAGCGCGCTATGCTGGTAGCAGAGGTCGCATGGCTGGTACAGTCCAACTCAGGAACTACCAGGATCTGTCCAGTCAGCCGGGGCAATAACTAACAGAACCTGGTTATGCCACCACATTTCTCCTTATGAGAAACCTAAAGTCACTGAAGTCAGTCTGTGATTAAGCAGATTATTTCCATATGGGTGTAAAGTGGAGATACCTGAGCACCTGCAGCCCTGAGAGGTAATACACTTCCTGAACTACTTAAGGCAGGGCAAAGAGATTATTTGTCCAGTCCTAAAGCTTTTTTGCCTCCCTGTCTGTTCAGACCAATCCAAAACAGCACTGTAGCACCAGGAACACGGCATGCCTTGTTATTAGTGCTGCAGAGCCAAAGCAGCAGCAGAAGAGGATTGCCTTTGCAAGACCCCTTGCTGAGGTTCCTTTTCAGTGCAGCCTAATGTTTAACAATATTGCTGCATCACGCACTGGTAATTGCTGGCAGGTCATCAAACCCTTCATTAACTTCCTCCAGCGAATAGAGCCGTTGTACAAATCAAATTGATGGCAGGTTTACCAGGTAGGAAAAAAGTAATTGCTGATGCTTTCTAATCAATGATGGCTCAAACAGGAAAATGCATTTCAAAAGGGTGTGCGCGAGATACGCGTTGTAAAATTCACAGCAATGGATGGTTCTTCAGAAGAAAGCTTCCAGGAACTATGGGCTGGGTTTCCCCAAAGTGAAGCAAAAGCCTATTCATCACTCTGCTTACAGTCCTTTTATCTACAATTCTGTTTCCATTTATTTCTGTTCACTGTAATGGCTTCACATTTTAACAGTTTAAATGGCATCTGCAATACTCCTTCAGAAGTTCCCATTCTTCCCATAAACTTAAAGGGAATAATGCAGGTATAATAGAAAATGACAAAGCAATAGCGTATTTTTGTTTAAACAGGCAATGAGTGAAAATATGCACTCACTCAATAAGCAAATTACCTGCTTGTTAAAGGCTCTCTGGGTTGCCATTAAACATCATACATCAGGTCAGACATTCTTCATCTTGAGTACATGACAGGTCTACTATTTGAACAAATGGGGATGGACCCATTACACTTACACTAAAATGACAAGTTAGGTGTCATATTTGAGATATTTAGGAAAGACCTGGCTTCATTAGAAGGTACTCAAAGCCCTTTTACAACAGTCCACATTTACGTACCTTCAGTATAGAAAACAACTGAAATTCTTTGAGGTCTCCATGACACTGTCAGAAACTTTCTCAAAACTGCAGTCCAGAAAGGACTGTCATTATAATGATTTTTAACTTGCTATTAATTCCCAGCTGCCTAATTCAGTAGGGTAGAAAGCAGTCCCCCCAGTACTAATTGGAATAAATTTTTAATTTAATAGTCTAATGCGCTCCCGTTTTTCCTTTCAGTGAATCAATGCTCTCATTATTTGTTAATGACTATGTGCTTAGAGCAATACTGTAAGACGCTTAAAATAAGATAGCCTCTTGGTCAAAAGTCTAAGTCTAAAAAGAAGCAACAATACATATATCATATGGTAGCTTGCTTTGTAACATTTATTTTATTTTTTTCCCAAATAGGCAAAACACAACCTTCGGTTTTGTTTTCAATAAGGCCAGCAGTATTCATAGCTTCAGTTAACATAATGTTGCTACTCCATTCTCATTCTAAATGGGCAACACCACAAAAATCCAAACACACTCAGCACTTTGAGCTCCACAGCTTTATATCTCCTAATGTGAATTAACCAGAACCTCACGGACAAAGCTTCAGTAGGGTCACAACAATAAAACCATTTGGGGAACACTTGCCAAGACAAGATAGTCAGCACAGAACAGCATATAAACTAGATGTTCTAATTTATGCTAGGAAAAACTTGGATTCTTAAGTGAGACAAGTTTTCAATGCCTATGCAGTCAGGACCTTACAGAATAAATTAATGTATTTCACCGTAAATATTTATCACCTTAGCAACAGCAGATTGCTATTATTTTAAAATATTTATTAGAATGAGGAAGTACTTGTACCATCCTTCAGAGAACATTAGTATTGGTAATACTGCTATAAATCACTTGCACACTTGATTTTCTCTGGCTTCAATTATGGCCCTGATTTAGAGCTCATCTTAGTTAACAGCTTCCAATAAAGCCTCATAAAAGGATAAGATGACCTCTTTCAACATCCAAAATAGCTTAACGTGGCACTTTCTTGGTTAATGCCCCTCTTTTTAACACGCTTTTCTGCATTTAAGCATCCTTTGCAGCCACTATTGCATTTAGGAGAAAATAAGAGGCAAGTATAGAGGAAAAGACTTTTTAGAAACATGCAGTAGAGCCTAAATAAAGACTAGATACTACTGAATGACCTGAGTTAAAAGAAACCTGTACAAACATTAAAGCCCATAACTTCTGCAGCCTTAATTCTGTATATATAGACTGGATTATGGCAAAAATTAGTTTTGATTTTACTTCTGTTTATTGGAGTCACAAAGCCAATGTTATTTGATGAAGTCAGAGGATGTACATACCAGCTTTCAGTACTAATTTTCCCACCTCTGCAGTGAAAATACACATCTATTTTTACAGAATCACAGATAATCAGATAATCACAGAATCAGTAAGGTTGGAAGGGACCTCCAGAGATCATCTAGTCCAACCTCCCAAAGATTTCCAGGTGCTGGTTCCACTGGGGCTTGAACCCAGGACCTTCAGAGTGTAAAACAGATGTGGTAACCACTATACTACCCCAAAATCCACCAAGATAACTTAGTAGACTACTTTCCTAAAGAACAAGCTTCATAATGAAACAGTGAATGTTTTGTAATTACTTAGCATGTACTAATTAATACAGACCAACTTAACATCCTGTTGTTTTCAGGAGAGGAATCACAGAGAGGTGAAATTACTGTACAGAATGAGATGACAAGAATGCGGAGTCCCTGGTTTTTGCTTCAGCCTCATTCAGCCATATCAGGCTATTGTTTGTTTTGCTTGTATCTTTATCTGAGTAGACTTTCACCCAAAGGAACCAGGTGGAGGGGGAAAAAGAGAGAGAGAGAGAGAGAGAGAGAGAGAGAGAGAGAGAGAGAGAAATGGATTTCTTTGAATTGCTGGAGGTTGTTAACAGGTGACCGTGTTGCCGTAATAGCCACTAAACCCCTCTATCCTTTCTTATAGCTCCCAAAACAAAGAGTGTGCACTCGCATAATCATATGCTGCCTGCTGCTGTTAACAAGAGAAAGGAGAGGTTTTTCTTCCCTAATACCGTATTCCAAAACCCCTTCACTTCAGATGGATTAGGATCCTAAACTGTTGGAGAACTATAACCAAATTATTGCAGTTACAGATTTACTGTGTTAAAGGTTAGGTATAAATGCTGTGATTATACTATTATAGAAGTGTGATTATTGAAAATGGCCTAGGAATAGAGACATGCCCTTCAATATATTTAAACTGACGTACACCAGCTCATCTACTGCAGTAGCACTTGTCATCACAAACACATAAATTCAGTACCTTCACCACTGAATAGAGTCCATTTACAGGGCAACGACCAGGCAATAAAGTGTATACGGAATGGTCCTACCGAGAGATGACCAGCTCTTTATGACTTTAACCTCCTAAAATGGTTGTGCTGCATTGACACAACAGCCAGATTAGCCAGCTGATGGAGATCTAGGAGAGCAAGAGGCAGTCTTTTAAATATATGGGGCTAGGACTACAACATTTTCTTCAAAAGTCAATAGTTTTATGAAGCCCACTATGAACAGAGAAAAATGTGTGTAGTTTCTTACAGTTCTCATCCTCTAAAGGAGTTTTTCACACACACACATTATATATATAAAGCTTTATATAAACTAATCAATCTTTTTTTAGGAAGTGAGAAAGCCAACACACACAAAAATCAAAATGCTTCATTTTCCTTCTACTGGTAACTATCGAGGCAGTGCTCCCTCACTGGTGTGATAAGATCACACCGCTCTCAGCTCTAGTCCTGCACATTAGCTGCAAGTGCTCTTCTGCACTCTGAATAATTTTACAGTAAATGCTTTCTTCTTTTAAGTTCTAAAACTTCAGACTGACCTCCGAAGCATAAAATGCAAAGACGTAACGGTTTTGTTGTCTTCCTTTCCTCTAGGTATATACTAGACTAGCACTGCAAAATTTGAAAATACAGTAGATCAAATGATAGTTTGTTATTCTATCCTCTGGGATAAAGTCCATTTTAATCTATACAAATGTAAACATCAAATATTAAAAAACAAACAAACAAAAACCTATGTGTGCAAAAATGCACATCACACTGTTTTTCAAATTATATTGGGAGACTCACAGTTTGTGGGTGATTAAAAAAAAAAAAAAGATACATACTTACACCAGGCTTTGAACATTTTCCAATATAATGCTACAGTATCACAATACAGTCGGAAGATGTACTTGCAGTGACAAAAGTGGCATCCTTCATATGTACCATTTACTACATGGACCGGGCTCAGTGTCCAAGGAAAAGTATGTTTCATGCCTTTTTGAAGAGGTAGGCGATAACCTGCTTTTAGTCAATGACTCCTGCTTTAAAAAGGGCCGGAAGCAGGGTGGAAAGGCATTTGAAATGGAATCCAAGCCAATATTTGATTTGATTTGTTACCGAGCTTGCAAAAGCCTTTTTTTTTTTTATTAAACACAATTAGTATTAAACCTGTATCTTTATGTAGGTTTGACATGAAATAATAGAGAAATTCGACAACTGATTGTGTTTTGCTTTAATTTTTGGAGTTAACCAAACCAAAATTCTAGAAGGATTCAGACATTAAAACTGCCAGGCAGCATAATCTAATGTGAACATCAATAGACTAAGATTTGAGTTTTGATATACTTTCTGCTTCATTACCTCAGGTATCTCTTCCTCTCCTACTCCTTCTCTGCCTAGCTTATTTAAAAAGCAAGTATGAGGGCAAACATTCTTTCCAAGTTTCCCCATTCATATCCAGCAGAAGGCTTAGCGGGGACAGCTGGGGAATTCACCAACCTTAACTCTGCTCTGTTCTGCCTCAAGTTTATTATGAGCTTAGGAGGATATACAGGACAAGTACTCAGTTCTGAACTGCCACCAGTTACTATTAAGAGGGTTAAAATAAACTAATTAACTTATTTTAACAGTCTGTGAGGCAAAATTCAGTAGCCTGGGACAGCACATTCTGCTTTCTTGGCCAGAAGAGGCGTCAGGTGGAGAGTGCAGGACTATAACTACTTCAGCCCTAATAGCATATTTCACCCTCAGTATCCTATGTCTATGCCAAATGTCAAGTACTTCTCCTAATAATGTCTGTATACCAGTGTTCCTATGCTAAAATAACACAAATAATGACAGAGTAGTGTAATATTAAACAAAGAAGATTCAGATTAACATTTTTGGTGGATATCATACCACTAAGTGCCACATTGTTTCCACATAAAAGAGCTCCTTCATTTGCCTACAATGTCTGTGTAATATTAATTAATTATTTTCTGAAATTTCGTGAGACAGCTTATGGTAAAAAGAAAACAAGACTAACCCCTTTCATGTCACAATGCACTAAGGTTTTACTTCCCCTTCCATCTACTCCTTGTATTACTACTGAGCAACAAGAAGTTTGAAAGCATGCCAAATCCAGTTACAAAACATGCATATTAACCTCAATTAGTAAGGACTTTGGTGTTAGATTTTAATGAGAACACCCCAGCTTAATGCGCTTTAAAATAAGTTGAATAAATCATTCTGTCGTAAAAATAAACTGAAGTTTAAAACAACATGACAATGATAAACACATTTTCTAAATGATCTTAAAAATAAACAAAAAGAAAAAATAACATCAGAAAATAAGAGAAGGAATCTTTGTCTTATCTTCATTTAGTCCTCATGCCCTCTTTGGAGCTCACCTGGTAACAGCACTGAACTGCTGCAGCTACTGCCTCTGCTGGATACATTAACCTGAGGCAAGTTTCCTCCCTCTTGCTCTTTACAGAGTCAGAGTCAAGACGTTCCGAGCTGGCCTGTCGGTCACAGCATTCAGAAGCATTTCTCTGCACTACAAGGAGAATCTTAGCCTACTGCTTGTTCAGTGCCTTTAGGTGTCACTTCCTCATACGCCACAAAACATGACTCTGAAGTTTAAACCTGATGTCTGATTCTATGGAGCTTTAACATGAGATTTGACTTGTAATGGCAATTTAGCTGTCAGGCTTCTTCACTGCTGAGTGATCTTAGATACTGCTAGTCCTGAGGACAAGATACTGCCAATTTTATAACATTACAGATTTACCGCTTCCTGGCTACAACAGCAATATCATCAGTAATAAAAGCTAAAGAAGCCTTCCTTGTCATGGGCCTCAACTGCTGAGAAACTGAAATTTAAGTCTTTGTTTGCTTTTCTCTCTATGTCACAATACATCTTCCTGTGCTCCAGCGTGGTATGTTTCCACTAAATACTCCCAAAATATTACCACATAGTTATTTGTACAAAATAAGGAAAACATAAGCCTTTTGATTAAAATACAAATTATCTATTCTACTATGTGAGAAATCAAGCAGTCTTCAATTCTGGGGAGCGCAGACTCATTTTATATCAGCATTTGTTATTACAAAGAATCTTACTGCCACCAAGTGGCTAACGGAAATAATTCTGGTGAAATGAGTTTACAGAATCCTGTAGATCCTGATCTTGAGGCATTTCCTAAAAGGATGATTTTAAGTTGCAGTTGATGGTCTGTTTGTATTAAGAAAAAAGAGAATCAAAAATTCATTTAAAAACACAACGATCAACAGATATTCAACTTGGATTCCAAGCAGACAGTGTATTGATGCCTTAGCATAATAGTCTTCAATTTTAGCCTCAGAGTTTTATATTATAAATTTACTCCAGAATGGAAAAGTAGAAGAATTTAAATATTAATGCTACCCACAATTAAAAAGGAAAATCATTACTCCTCATCAATGGCGGATCTGATAGCTCTCTGGCATATTTTTAAATTAACAATTAACTCCAGACATACGGGTTCCAAATGCATGCTCTGCTATAGTTAAGATTTCAGCCAAGCACACACACAGTTTCTCTTTAAACTAAACAAAACAGGGTGATATTGTACTGCTTTTAGCCAGCCACTGAAGGATACTGTTCATACGAACTCCAGTACCTTAGACAGTACTCTGTATCTTTCCGTAGCCACGGTAGAATGATACCTAGTGGGCCTGAGTGACTACAGAGGTCCTAAAAGGCTTACTATTTCAAAATCTCACCAGGAAAAACAAAACAAAACAAAAACTTCATATAAAATATGTAAAAAACCAAAAAATATCCAAAAAGGTGGGGGTTTTTTTGTTTGTTTGTTTTTTAATATACTTGGGAAAAACAAGTTCACTTGACTTCTGTCTTACTGCTTATTTCTTCATGGAAGTTCTTGCACTAAGTATAACCATGTTACAGTATGGTGGCCCACTCCTACTGATTTTAAAGTAGTCCTGAAGAAGATACTTTGCAAGTTCTTCAGATGTTAATGATGAATTTCTCCCACTGCTATTTAAATATATATATATATATATATATATACACACACACACACTTTCAGACTTCTGAGTTATGAAACAACTTTATGACAAAATGGTTTCTTATTACAGAATTACTAAAAAAAAAAGAAAATTCAAATGTGTTTAAAACTGCTGATACAGTATCATAAGATTATGTTTTGCATTGACAGATAAGGGATTTATTACTAATGCTAACTTCTACTAATACAAAGTAGCAAAAAAATGAAGACAAATCAGATTTTTTAAGTAGTTTTTAAACTTGATTTTATGGACCTAAATTCTAATGAACAGCAGCACTCTCTATGTGAAATCCCACAAAACTAGTGGAATGTCTAATGGCATATTTACCATTTATATCACAGGGAAGTCCACAATGTGGTAGGTGCTCTACAAATTACCCCAAAAAAAGCGTAGCAGCACTATGTGATGAGCTCATTTCTTACAAAAAACTACTCACTGAACCTGTTGTTTTGCAAAGATAACAAAGCAGTTGCAAGTTTTCATGAAGTGTCCCTCAGACTGCCCTGCCCTTCCACAGACTTGCAAATTAAACAGACGTGTTCCAAAAACAAGATTTTCAATCATTCTTTACCCACAAATAGGATTCATGCAATTCCATTAAACCAAACTTGGCCATCAGAACATAGATGTTAGCCTCTACAGTCTTAAAATGCAAGGCTAATCAACTTTAAGGGTTTTGGGGTTGGAACTATGCGTTGACCAAAAGGAACCGGAAACAAGACCAATAAAGAGCACTTCTGAATTTGTTCCCTTATTAATTGACTGCAACAGCAATGCAATCTCCAGAGAAAAAATCTTTACTGTTAAGGAGGAGGAGTAAGTGGGCAGCAGTAACATGCAACTACCAGCTGAACAAAACCGCTTACAATGCAAAGTGCTCATTCTGAAATAAATCTGCATTTGAGCATCTCACCATCACTGCATCTTCTAGATGTTTTAGATGGGCCACTTTACTTGTTCTTTCAGTAAAACCTGTCACTTCTCCTCAGACAGACATGGGAGAGTTGGGAGTTCTGCTCACCAAGTTTGATTGTTTAAGCCAAAGTGTTCTTTTCACTCTTTTTAGAATTAAAGGGAAGTTCAGCAGGAGGGATTTTCCTTCTTACTATCACCATGACATTTTCCACGCTGACTTTTCCTGTTTCAGATGCTCTTTACAGGTAGCACAGGCAACACAAGTTTGTTATGCTCAAAGGTGAAATCATGGAAACATTATGCAAATCCTACAGAAACACAAAATAATCCATATTATTATGAGAAAGATCATGTGCCTTTTTCAAAAATGTCCAAGGCAGGGGACATTATAAAGGGGACAGGAAAGGAGAATTCCAATCTGAGCATAATTTGACAATATGGAATGATCTGAAAAAGTTCTGGCTTTGACTCAACTGATTTGATTACCATCATATTCTAGTCCCAAAATCAACATCCTCGACAAAAACATGGATTAGCAAGCATTAGTGCTTTACACTTTTGATTTTTCATCTCAGTATCACAACAATTCAGGATATGCACTACACCACAAAGAAGGTAGAAATATAACCATGTTTTTCTCAAATTCCCAGGGAGTTTGTTGAGATAGTGCAACAGAAAGGTAATCCAAGATTTTCATTGCTATGCTATGAATCACCCTATCTTCCTATGAATATAGGTTTATAAAAAACAAGCCTCTCTCTGAGTTTGGTTTGAATAAAGAAAAAGCTACAAGTGTTGTATTACTACTATTTCTCTAGCCAGCAGGTTTAAGACAAAGATGTATTCCCCAATGAAAACATAGCATAAGTGAAAAAAGTTGTCCTTTCATTAGTGGTCATCGTAGAAATTAAAAAAAAATGTAAGGTAAGAACTTCGTGACCACCCAGCAGATGTTTTGGGGCTGGGGGAACAAATGACCCACACGTGGTATTACATCAGTACATAAGTAAAGTGAAGTTCTGGTTTGAAATTAATCGCATTCTCCTAAGGTGGCACATTGACTAATAAGAAAACGTATTTGCTGGAGGCAGCAATTTTTTCCTATTAGCAATGTTTCTGCACATGCCAATTATTCTCATGAGCACCACAACACAGTATTTAATCAAGGGTAGAAAGATAAAGGGAATAGAAAATGAAGTGGTATATGTAAGGAGGAGAAAAAACTTAACTGAGATATCTCCCATCTTAAAATACTGGATGTCTCTCTTCGAAGATGGAGCTAATACATTTACTTAATACTAATATTTTCATTTAACTAAACTTAAATGCAAGCTGCTTGACAAATCCATTGCTGCAGGACTTTCAGACATTTCTGTAAAATCAGAGAACAACATAGTACTTTTATGTTTTTCCCCCTGCTGAAAAACAATACTTTGTTCACTGAAGAATTCTGCCAATGGTTAGGGTGTAGAGGGGAACAAGAAATATAATTTCTGAACATGTGGCCAGTTGCCACCTTCTCCTCACATTAAGAAAAGTATAAAAGCATTTTTTTATTCTCAGATCCATATTCAGATTATCTCAATTCCACCTCAGTCACCTTAACATAGTTTTTGCTATTATTGGCTGGCTCAATGGTCTGCGGATGCTTTTAACCAACAGGAAGTACGAAAGACAGAGCAAATTGACTGATTCTGCCAGAATGATCTGAAACATCCAAACTCTCAAAATACAAAGTCCTGCTCCTGCAAAAAGAGAGTAGGATTACATTGGTTTGGTGGACAAAAGGGAGAGTTATCGTATTTTCCATTAGTTTGTTGGTATGCTAGCATACCTCAACACATGTCAGTAGAGGAAGTTTATAAAAATATACTGCTTGCTAAAGTTTGAAAACCTCTAAGCTTTTTCTAATATAACTTCCCCGAGCAAGTACGATACAAACACATACAGTGTGAAAGCTGTTATTTCTCGACACTTGAATCCTGACAAATTCATCTGAATAAATTATACATGCATGTATACACTAGGTACCAGGCAGCACGGTTAATAATGTAAAATCCTGATTTCACACATATGTACATTCTCCAAAGTCTCTCTGTCAGGAGATTTAAGAGCAATGTCATTTAATAGCAATGACTGCAATCTAATGGGAAGGACAATTTCAGTTAATGGAGACACCTTAAGGTGATTTAAAGGTGCTCTTAATGAGTATTTCAGGTCTTGCTGATTCTCTGGTGTTGGCTCCTCTAACAACAGGGCTTTTTTGCCTCCACCTCTGTCTGCTGTAATACATGCAGACAGCAAATGAACTGTCAAAGATCTTGCCTGTTTTGGCTTCGACTGTGCACCTTCTGCATACACCAACCATAGCTGCTGGTATGCCACGTTGAGGATCCACAACTGTCCGTAGAGCGCACACTACATAACTCAGAATCACGGAATCAAAGACTGAAGCAGGCTAAAAGCAGTCATCTGGTTACGTCTGCTACCCAAATGCACTGTGAAATACATGTAATAATTCCTAGCCAATGTCCATCGAATTTCTATTTCGAGATTTGCAGTGATGGAGATGGCACAATACCCTTAAACTATTCCAGTGTTTTACTACTCCTTACTATCAGAAAATGTTTCAGAGTACATATTCTGAACTCTCCTAATGTAAATTAAATCAATTACTTCTTGTCCTAACCATTCTGGATACAGAGAGCTGATTATTTTCTCTATTCTTGCAGCAGATTTTAATACATTTGAAATTAATTATCATTTCCTCCTCAAACCTCTTTTCTTTAGGCTCAAACCACTCAAATACTCCCCTGAGTTTTCTTTGATCATTCCTTTTGCTCTCCTTCCAATTTTACCCTGTGTTCTACATATTTTTGATGCATAGGTGCCTGAACTGAACACTGTACTCTGTGTTGCAAACTTAATTCTGTTTACGCATCCCAAAATTAGGGGGCATCTCTTCCAAACTCAAAGAGGTTTCCAGTAAGAGTTACTCAGTTAGGTAATTTTCAGGACCATGTTTTAACTACTACCATAAGGTAATTTCTATAAATCAGAATATGAATATTACAACTAAGATCAATTCAAAATAACATCTCCAATTCAGCAGCTTCCTGACTTACAGATGCTAAATTCTATGCTGAATCACCATGAGCATTAAGCACTAAAGTATGATCCCCTTAAAATGCCAAGTAAACGTGCTCAGTTTGTGCTTCACTAGCACCAACACTGGAGCTCCATTACAATCTCAGAGTTATATTGGTTTAAAGAAACTGGAAACTATCTTCACTCAGTAAAAGCATCAATGATATCATTAATCTCTCATCAACATAACAATGCATTATATTTATTCTTGTGTTCTCATCAGAATAGAAAAAAAACCTCAAGAAACAAAGGCATCAGACAAGCAGAATGTGCTTGAATACACAGAAGAAACTAGAAAAATCTAAGTTTAAAGACAGCAGGGATCTAGGTTTTAAGCTAGGAAAGATAATAAAGATGGCCTTCATCCAACGTCAAACATTATGTATAAAAATTAGTGTTTTGCTATGTTCAGACGTTGATATGTTCAGACGTTGATATGTTCAGACGTTGATATGTTCAGACGTTGATATGTTCAGACAGATACATAAGGGAAAAGCCATGGAAATAAGCTGAGCAATTCTTTAGTTTCCACTGCATATTCCTGGACTGTCATCTATGAATTTGTATTATGACTGTAGCCCTAGTGATGCTACAAAAAATGAAGAACTGCTTCCATTTTAAACTCTTTTCTTCTGTTAATCATGACTTTCCGATGTCTTACATATGAAGAGATAGTTCTTCTCAAGCTAGCCTTTACTCTAGCATAACAGTATACTGGACTACGATAAAAACTGACCATGAAACATGTTACCACTAACAAAAGTGAATTCATAGCTAAAAACTAAACCTAGGTATTATGATAAAAAAAAGAAAAAAGTAAAAAAAAGAAAGATTGGGAGGAGTTACCAGCAGAGGAGCTTATTTCCACTTCTCTTCCCCTACTACCATTGTAAGCACAGGCTTAGACCTGACTTTTCATAGACAGACTTTTGTCCTGAATATACACTCAGCACATACAGACTCCAAAGGCTCACACTGCCCAGCAGTGATGTGTTTTTTTTCCTGCTAGATCAAGTTTAATATAACTGAAAACAGTGTGTTCTAAAAAACACTATTTCACAATTTGTGCCTGAAGCACCAATATTTTTGAAGCACTTTATTTACCTGCGGCAGGCTATATGGAGCTCAGAATTGGTATCTCTTAATCTACAAAAGTGTGTTTTATTACTATGCTGGTGAGTGAAAAACTAGCCACCTCGTAGGATAATATACTCTCAGCACAGCAAATCCAAACTTAAGTTGTTTCTCATCTGCAGTGTTGCAGTCAGTGCTCATCTGTAAGATTACAGCAGAGCCTAGCCAGAGAAGATTGCTCCCCTGGTGACAGAGTTTCATTAGCTTGATCAAAGGTTATATTAAGGTATTAAGTAAAACCTTAAACCATTGCCTGCTGCAGCCCTTGCACAGACATACACCTGAAGTTTATTAGTACAGACAACCAAATTGACAAAAACAACATTTGACTACACAACTGCAAGTAAGGCCATATAAAAGTGCAAGTTATAATAGGTTTTGCACTTCCCAGTAAGTACAAAAAATTAACACTAGATTACACACCATAGGAAAATTCAAGTCTTTTCTTTTACTGATATTCTATGCACTTTATTTTCTTAAAAAAAAAAAAAAAAAAAAAAAAAAAAACAGAAACACACATACACACACACACACACTAAGAAACTACCTCTATACTCCACATCGGCAGATTTAAGTGCTACCTTCTACCTGTTCATCACTTTACTACAATTTGGGCACTCATTATATCATGTCCATAGTTAAAATTATCTAAAGATAAACAAATGAAAATTAGCATCAACAAGAAGGAAACAAAACTCACAACACGTATTTACCACTATATGCCTGCACCAGGATCACTACAGATCTCAGTTCAAGTTATTTAAATGGGGAAAAAAATTGTTGATCCAGTAATCTGGAGAAAAATCATTCTTCTACACAGAGCATACAGTACCAAGTTCAGTCTAACATCAGAATCTTTTATTCAGGCTACTAAAAACTCCAGGTTTTTTAATTATACGAATAAAACTGGAATTATTTTGTCTCCTCTGCCATATCAAAACAACATTCCAAGGTTTCCAGGAAAGTAAAACTCACCTGGAACAAGCAAAATTTCATACTACAATATTTTTCTGAACGTCAGCTGAATGTTTCCCATGCTTCAATGAATGTTGGACCCCTAAGGTCCAGCAAGCTGCACCATCTTAACAAGTCTGACGTTTAAAAATGCCAATATGCTTTAGATGCCTCCTCCAAACAGTCTCTCTGGGGGCACTGGACAGGTAAGGCCTTGTTTTTCTTATAAAAACAATATGTTCACACTCACCCTCAGTCTTTTTCCATCCAAGTTGCATGTACTCCATGGTGACTGTAGGTGCCTTGATAAGCACCTGCTTACAGGTGTCTTTTTTTTTTTTTTTTTTTTAAATACAACCATGTTAGACCTTGATACTATATTGATACAAAGAACAAGAAAATTATAATTTTTGGTTTTTTGTTTTTCTTTTTAAGAGGAGAACAAACTGTACCTCTGACACTGGCATGAAATCCTCTTATTGCCAAAGAAATAGATTAATAATCTTCCTGGTACTTTGCTATATTTCTGTTACTGGTCTGCTTTGTCAAATTTGTTCTACATACATAATTTTTGTTTCCTATAAATAGCTTGGGTTTGTCGTAACAGTTCAGTCATGCCTACAGGCTAACTAGAATCAGAGCTTTCATTTTCAACCTAGGATTGGATGTACTTGTCAGTCAAAGCATTACAGCCCTAATTTTTTTCTTACTAACATAAAGGTAATAAAAACAGTCAAATTCACAGAATCATAGAATCAGTAAGGTTGGAAGGGACCTCTGGAGATCATCTAGTCCAACTTCCCTGCTCAGCAGGGTCACCTAGAGCATGTTAGACAGGCTTGCGTCCAGGTGGGCCTTGAAGATCTCCAGAGAAGGAGACTCCACAACCTCTCTGGGCAACCTGCGCCAGGGCTCCATCACTCTCACAGGGAAGAAATTCCCCCTCGCCTTCAGGCGCGGTAAAAACATGTAAACAAGAGCATAGACTTGGCTGGTTAGAGGGTTACTTATTTTTATTTCAGATGCGATAGGAAGGACATATAAAGACATTTTTCTTCACAGATGAAGTCTTTGATTTTCATTAAACAAATCACATAAGGATCTCCTTCATCCATAAGAATATTAAGACTTGGAATAAATGTTTTATCGAGATAAAAAGAAGATTTTTGTGTATTGCTTGTATGGCTGACAGGAAAAAAATGACTTTCCTCCTGAAAAATGCCACTGGGCTGAAATGTCAATAGACTCATAAAACTAACTGATACCTATAATTAGCTATGACATTTATAATCAAAGGAAAATGAATTCTGAATCATATAATACTAATTTTACTTGTTGCAGTATTGCTTTGAAGTATATTTTCAGTCTCAAAGACATGAGAAATCTGCAGAATTATACCAATAATAAAATCGAAAATATAACATGAAGCAGCTTGGAACTGCAAACATAAATCTTGGTTAATCTTCCCTTTATCCTTCATGTTTACAGAGGTGCTTCCAATTCTACTCATTATAGCAAAATTCAGAATGCATACAGGCTTTTAGCTGTTGCATACATTCAGATACTAAACTGAAAAGTGCAGATTAAGTGATGGCAATACCTTTCAGTAAGTTATCTTTTATCATCTTATGCTCCTAAGCAAATAATACCTCTTCATATCAGAACTGTCAAAATGAACAGGATGACTGTATCGTTTTTACTTTTCAGATTTGGGGGGGGAGGGGAGGGAGCAGAGGCAGGGAGGAGGGAGAGGGCATTTAAGTGACTCAGATTAAGGCCACACAACAAATCAATGACAGAAATTAAGAAAGAACTTCAGAGGTAACAGCTCTCCATCATTCCACAGACCAGAATACCAGTCATAGCAAAACAAAGTCCTCCTTCAACAAATGTGAGCTCAAAACATCTGCCTTCATTTTACTACCATCCCTTCACTACAGCATCTGAGAAACACAACAAAGAGTGATTCATATTATATTGTACCATACAAACATACAGTGCATCTTATATTACTATGAAATATCTTCTTTCTATTATGGTAAATCAAGTTATACTACCCAGAGATCTAAATTTAATTAACATACATCTTTTAAAAGTTTGTGCTGTATTGCAAGCACGCCACAAACTTTGTACATAAACAAAGGCAACGCTGCAATTACAGTGTCTACAGTTTAACAGACATAAGACAAATGGGGTCTTCATTAGTCCTAACTACAGAAAACAAGGAAAAAAAAATATGAACTCAATTGACAATGTTCCATTAATGACTGCAGTGGAAAGCTCTAAGTGAGAACAGTGTGAATGAAGAAAATACAGAGCAGAGACTACAGAAAGAATTTACCAAAAAAGGAACGGTATTATTCAGCAACTAGAGTGTTACTTTCTTCTTGTAAGATACGCTAAGCTTTAAATTGGTAAGATACATACTAGTGTTAAGGAGCCAAAAGTCTGTAATATATTCTCACTGAACTGTAACTGTATGTAACACTACAAGTATTATTGGGAATGTAGTCAATTGCGCAGAAGGGATTTCAAATTATGTATTTTCTTTTCTCTTTTTTCTTTTTTTTTTAAACCTTTAATCATAACTACAATACATTGTTGATTCTCCCTCTCTTCTTCTCACAGTCCTTACACCATAGGAAGAAAGGATATAAAGAATTTTCTAATTCCTAAGGATCCTTTTTATCAAGAGTTGACCTACAATCATTTGTCTTTCTTAAGAATGTAATGGGTGAAATGTAGTATATCAAGCCTAAAACAGATTTCACCCTGGAAAGTCTGATCTGCCATTAGAAGATCTCTTCCTGCATTCAATCCCTGCAATTTCCCTCCTATTCCAATTTCACCCTTTTTCAACCCCCTATGAGAGGGCAGTGAAACAGCAATCTGCATATCGATTTTTTTTTCCAGAAGTAAGAGTACTTACCATAACTCCTGAGCAGCTATTTTGTGAAAATGAGAAAAAATAAATTCCTGTACTATCTCAGGCTTTTTCCAAGCAATACTACTTTTTACTTTTCTTGGCTCTTTTTTACTCATGCAAAAAGGAATCTACTTGCTTAGTGACTGATGTTTAAAATCTGATGACATTAAAGGTTTGTCCAAACACCCCAAAAATCCAATGTTCTATTTCACTCATTTTTCAGATCTTCAAATCCAGGATTATACAGTAAGAGGGTAGAGTATCACCTCAAGTCATGCGAGAATTGGAGAAAAATATAACTTCATTTAAAAAGAAAAAACTCAGAGAAGTCTTTTGATCTGTATAATATTCTCTTTTACTAAATTTAACCTATTATTTTTCTGTATCTGAGCTAAAAAGAGACATTCTGAGAAAGACAATTTAATGGAGCATAAGGTAAGTACTCTGGATTACAAGTGTTTCCCAGCATCTATGCAATTTATGGCAGAATGTCATGAAGAATAATGGTAAGATCCTTGGCTAGATATAATCTTTTACATCCTGCCTTTTCTCATGCAAAATATCTACTGATTTTAGTAGGAGTTTCTTAATTCTTTATTTCTTATTCTAATAAAAAATACACTCCTAAAATGAAATCTCACATGCTGCAAAACTGGGCTCTGTGCTATGAAAATAAAAAAGTAGGGTTTTTCTCCTGCCAGGATTATAGAATCAATATGATTTCAGATAACATCAAAAGTAAATCTTCTCTATAGTCAGTCTGAAGTATTTATTTAAAATATATTGATCAATCTATGAATTGTAGAGCAACACTTGGCAGTTACAATTTCTTCCTGCAAGTCTGTAGTGAAATATTTACATTTCTGATAGATCAACAGACTTTAGGTGTTTGAGATAACTAGGGTGGGTCAGAGATGTATGTCTCATATGTAAAATAGGCAAGTGTGCAGTAACAGTACATTTTTAAAGTTACTAAATTCAAATGCATTTTCTGGCATGAATATGGCCTACCTGACTTAAAGGATCACAGACTAAAACAAGAAAAAAAACCTGCTATAATTTTATAGTTTGTTTTACACTTCACAGTATTTGGGCAGGAAGTTGATCCAAATATTGTTTCTATCATTCTCAGTAACAATGAGAAACACCCTAGGGCAAGTAGCTAGATGCTGGTATAGCTAGAGTGCTGCGTAACAGCGAGCACTATTTGAAATGGAGCAGAACAGTGAGGACACCTTCTGAAGAAAAAGGGTAATACAATTCATGCGCTAAGTAATCACATCTACAATGCCACTTACAGCAATATACTATTTGCTCTATTTTTAAAAGAAGACTTTAAACGACTTCTCTGCAAACTGGAGTCAACAGTTCTGTGAAGATATTGCAGATTTTTTGTAAGTTGTTCACATTTTTAAAAGTGACTTATGATCCTTGAAGCTTAATATTCAGCACCCGAAAAAATTATTTTAAGATTTTTTAAAAAAAGCTTGCTCCTCTTCTGTTTTTTGAGAGAAGAACCATTTAGAGTGGCTGTATACACTTGGAGATATATAAGTACTGAAATGTCAGGAATCAAGTCTAAAATTCCTAATAGTGCTTCTTGAGAAACTTCTCATGTTCTAATTTCATAATACAGAAACATTTTAGAGCTATATAAAATTTGGATTATCCTGAAAACCTGTGGCCCAAATTCTGTCATCTGGCAAAGACTACAATTTCTACTATCTTCAGATTAAAGAAGCTGACCCTATACCTGTAAGTAATTCTACAATAGGGTAGCAGAAGACACAGGATGCTGAAATAAAAGAGTGATACTTGAATACAAAATTCAGAAAAAAAAAAAATCATCAACAGATGATTTCTACTGCTACACTCTAACAAATGTACCTTCTGAAGACTTGACTCTTCATGGACTTCTTAAGAAAACTTAAGGGGGGGGGGAAGAAAAACGAAAAAGAAGTAACAAAGTTCAGCTTACAGTACCAACTGTTGCATGGAAATTGCACTGAATATACCTCTAGGCTATAAATATATATATATATATATATATATATATAATATATAATATATATATATATATACACACACATATAAACACATGTGCGTGTGTGTGTGTGTGTGTGTGTGTATCTCATCAAATAAATTATCTTCTTAATAATTTATCTACCAGTAAGCTGTTTTGAATACTTATTTATAGAAGTATAAAAGGCATTATCTTTTTCCTGCTCTTAACATGTTGTCCATAAGTGGAGTTACTTCTATTGGGATTAAAAAATAAAAAATAAATCTGTCTTCCAGTTCTTTAAACATTTTTGTAGAACTTTGGAATTTCCAGATGACATTTCCTCTTTAGTAAAGCTGTCTTCCCTCTCTCCTCCCCAACTCCAACCTCCAAGCCTTTAAGAACAGCAAATCAAATGGCAACCTTAAATTAATTACATTCAATCATTGTTATTGCTGTTCACGATACCTTCTAATACACTTCTAGTCAAGATATTTGGATAATTCATTGAAAACATTTAGCAGTAAGACTAAGAAGATTGTAGGATGCAATATTTTGGGCACAAGGAAAAAAAAAAGAAAAAAACGTTTCCAGAGAAAAGATGCATCCAAAACAGCACAACATAAAAAATGTTGGCTCACATCTGCTTTTCATTTCTCACGGCAGCAGACATCAGCCCATATAGGAAAAAGACCTCCATAAAGTGCAAGTTTTTACTCCAGTGAAATGGAATTTTTATTTAGCTATATTAAAACCATTCCCATTTAAAAATATGAGAGATGTTACGCAAAGAATCTCAAGCTGGACCTCAAATAGTATAAATTGACTCAGATCAAATGAAGTGAGAAATGCTTCTCATCTACACAAGTACCAACACACCCAGGAGGTGTGCAAGCATCTCGAAAGAATCTGGCTATCTAAACATGACAGAGACACAAGAGGTGAAATGCTTTTAACCGAAACATGCAAACATGGGGTACACTCAAAAATAAAGAGGTGAGAGGGAGTGGGAGAGAGGAAGAGAGGAAGGATAGGGGCATCATTGGGGTAACAAAACCAGGTTGAATGCTTTAATAATTTGCCAAGTTTTGAAACAAGAGCCAGCCCTATGAGGTTAATCTCTAGTTTCTCTCAAAGGTCAGCAAAAGAAATACAAAATATTCACATGTGTGGCTCTCAAGGGAGCCTGAAGTCAGCCACTACTAATTACCTACTGGGAAAGACTTTCTTACCACTGATTGTCAAAGGAACCCTGGAGAAATTAGCCATAGGTTTAAAGCAAGCTTTTCAAATTGGTCCTACTCGGTACTGGACAAATGTTCAGTGTTAGGAGATGTCTGGTCTGATCATAAGACTTGAATCTATATGTGGTTCAAATAAAACCGATTTATAAATTAATTATTTATTATGCTACAGATGACACCAAACATTCTTACAAGTTAGCTGGAATTTCTCTTCCTGTAGGTCTAGGCTCAAAGACTTGCTCTCAGTAAAGATCAGAGCATAATCTTCAGTATATGAATAAAATATTTGGGAAAGTTATGTGAAATACAATCCACTCTGCTTGCTACTTGCAAGAAAACCCTGAAGCAATTAAGTTGTTTGGGTTTATCCCTCGAAGCATTTCGTTAAGACAAGACCAGATTCTCCTAGGCTTTACAAAAGATCACAAACAAAAAGAAGCCGGGAAAAAAAACTTTGCTGTCAAAAGTTCTAAGAGAAGAAAAAAAGCAGCTCTCCTTCAGCCTCGAAGAAGCACCTGCATTAGTGATGTTAAACGTTGGATGAGGAAAATCTATGGGGCTGACAAAGACCTTAACAAACAGCAGTGGGGGCTCCAGCCCCCATTTTGAGCCCAGCCCCCATAAAATGAGCCTGTGTGTTTGCATTGGCACTTTTTGGGGGGGGGGGGAGGAGGGAGGGCCTAAAAAGGGGGGACTTTACTAGGTTCACAGAGAGAAAACTAAGCCAATTTACCATCAAGACAAAGCAAAGCAATTGTCACATTACCACAGCTACTAAAGAGAAACAGCTACCCATCCCCTTTATACGACTCCTTTATAAGAGGAAAGAGACTCCTTTATAAGAGGAAAGAAAGAATGATAGCCAAGTGCAGTAAGAAATTCAGTAAACAATGTCTTTGCTCTCTAAAGAGGTAATTAGAGCATCATAAAACCAAACAGCCCACAGGTTCTCAACAACATCTGGTGCAGAAATCACCTCTAAAAGCCATAAAAGGTTTATCTTGCCATCCTTTTATATGACAATACATTATAAGCTTTCTGTCTTTGTGGTTTCTTATTAGCATTTATTCTCATGGATATCCACTGCTATTTAATTTTTTTACTGTTACTAAATGAGATGAGGAATGCTTTTAAAATAAGAGGCCTGCAGCCATGGCATCCACAACTGAGATGTAAGGCTGAAGACTGAGTTTTAATTCTTAATCACAAGTGATATGCCTGTGATTAGCAGAGAAGCTTGCAATCAGCTCAGATAGATTGCAAACCTGCTCAACTGCTCTCTGCTGTCCACATCTCTTAGTAGAAGGCAACCTGTCAGACAGGGTCTGTGAGATGGCGGGAGCATCTGCAGCTATCACACTAAGATACACCAAGCGTTGTTAATTATAATACAATCAAAGCGCCAAGTCCCTGAGCTCATCACTTCCACCACGTACAAATGAGATTTTCTGTTACGATGAACTCCTTCCATTAGCTTATGTCACCTCCTACACTACCTCACGTGCAAATGTTATACGAGTACTTCATAGGCTGACAGTTTGAGTTAACAACTGCACAGAAAAGAACTAGACAAACATGTAGAAACATCACAAATACCCCCTTCTGTGAGTTCAGCCCCTTAATAAAGCTTAGCAGCTTTTACCTAAAAGCATAAATGATGAAAACTGTCAAATTAAGAAAGGTATCATCTTGTTTTATCAACAATGTGAAGACATAGGAGCTCACAGTGAAAAGCTGCAGCATGAGAACAGCAATGGCATCTCTATGGAAAGTAGCTGCCCAAGAAAGTTTACTAAATAGGTATATTTTGAATTTTTCTGATATACTTCAGCTTTTGCAGACTTTCACATCTAAAAAAAAAAAATAGATAAGCCTACATGCTGCTTGGGTCTACTGCTGACAGAAAAGTGGAAAGACGAGAAACCAAGAGCTACTGAAACATTATTACTGAAACTCTGCATTAGCAGCATTGTTGTAGCCACAACTGACTAAAGATACAAGAGAGTCGAGCTTTATTAGAAGTAGTAATATTTTTTAGTGGACCAATTTTGCAGTTAGAAAAGAAAACCCAGACAAGTTTTCTGGACATAAAGACTTTCAGGATACATACACATTACCTAAAGAACAAACCCTGAAGAAGGATTTATGCTCCAAAAGCTTGGTTATTTTTCTTCTATTTCAGTTGGTCTAATAAAATATTACTTGTATTGCTACATCTTTCTGCACCACTACAACATCTAAAAATTAGAATACCTCATCTGATAAACATGTTTCTCTTCACCCTATTTGTGGGAATTCCACACAAGCAGGTAGCAGACAAATTAATAGATGTAGGATATTCAATTAAGGACTGACAGACAAAAAGTTATTATTATCAGCAGCCGTTCCAGAAAATACACATGCAGCCCTCTGAAACAAATAAAAACCATTAAGAACAGCAGAACAGCTGCAACAAAGAAAAATCTAAAGTCACATTATTTCCTATAGCACACTGGAATAATTTCATAAATCATCCAACTGTGCTACACAGGGACTCCTCCATCAGCAAATACAACTGATACCCCAAATGTGTTGCTGTCTGTGCACGATCTTCTCTAATGCACAAATGGGTGCATTGGCTTTACTGAAAATGGCTAACACAGTGGAAAATGGCCAGCTCTGCATGAATTTTAAAAGAGCTACTCTCTTCACTGAGCAAATACTATATAAAGGACTAGCTGTTCATACATCATTTGCTTGAGTAGTATCTAGGTGATACAAATATACTTCTCATGAAAGAATTCATCTTCCCAGGACATGTACTGTATTTTACTCTCTGCAGAAGTATTCACTCTTATTGTAGCTATCACGTATATAAAGAACAGTAGAACAGGCAGTGATTTTTGTCTTTCTGTACCAGTTATTTTCACAAGTTGTTGAGAGGTTATTTTTATTAATTTTTGTTGGACTCCAACTGTTTTTTTATTTTTTGCTTTTGCTAAACTAGCCCTCCCCATTCATTCATACAGCCAAGTAAAAAGCTACAAAAAAAAAAACAAGTTTCAAAATATTCTACTAAGTGAGATAATGTAACACCCTCAATGTGTTCAACTAAAACAAAAAAATACCAAGAAGGTAACTTTGCTTATAATTTACAAGTAGCTTTAATGAAGCGAAAAATGCAAGGTACTACTAGAGACTTATCTTAACTCTGGAGAACAAACTAAGGAGTAATGGCTGGAACTCAAAATGCAGATACCATTAATTTAGAAACAGAGTGCAATTTTTCAAACAGTTTTTGTTCTGTTTTGTATTCTAACCTTTGGAATAACCTAGCAAGGGAAAGGGTATCTGTTCCATTTCTTAATACTTAGGGGTACCATTACTCCAATACTTCATACTGTCCTTCACACAGAGATTACTGGTAAGGTTTTATGACATGTGCTATAAAGAAGATCTAGCCAGAGGATCCGACAGTCCTCAGCTCTGGAAATCTAATATATATTTTTTTTTCTATTGAAACTAGTAGCTACATATGTACCAGGAAGTTGTCTGATATCACGCCTTGTGTACACATGAGCAATTTGCTCTGTTCTTCTATATTCAGTGACCCTGTTATCTCCAAAGCTTTGTTATACTGTATGCACTGATACTTACTTGCCTTCTGCTTAGACACAGCATCACCTCATACCTCTGTAAACACAAGTACAAAAAAAGTAGTCTGCTTTTGGTCTAAAACTAGCTAAAATAGAAAGGATATTAGGCAATATGACATGTTTTTTCTTCTATTCACAGATGCGCATCTTTTTAATTTACCCTCAAGAATATCTTTAGGTACGTACCTAGTCCTATTCAGGTTCATCATAATCAACATAAAGCCACTCATGAAAGAAAGCTAAGATTTCAGTTTGTTTTATAGTATTACACCTTTTGAATTCAGAAGTACAACCATTCCCTAATACATACTACCATGTCAAGTTTATCATGATACAGTGTGCAGTATCCCTACACACTGTATCATGATAAATGTACATGTACCCTGTACATAACAACAGCAAATCAAAATGGAACGCAGGTCTGAACCAAAATCCTATTTCATGTTAGGTTCCGTTAACCTTTTCTGCTGACCTTGGATAGGAAAATAAGTTGCAGTACATCTATACAAAAATGCTGCCTGAAGCTGTATATTTGTACTTTTGAAATATGTGGCAGTAATAACTATAATTTCCTCTACTGTTTGTCAAACAGTTCTAAGCTTGATTAAAGCCCTGGACAGAATCCGTTTAGTGTTTGTTCTATTTTTGGTAAACAAATAGTATTTGCAATCATAACTCAGAGACAGAATAATAAGCAATGATAATTTGTTCATCAGCTATTAAAACACACAATTATGATTAAAATAACCAATCATGAAAAAATTCTTGATTTTATTTTTTACTTACACATAGGATTGTTGCCCCCTCACCCCCAGCAACAACTAAGCATTGGCAGCTTTATACACTAGCTCCAGAACGAGGAGCTCTGTTGAACAGAAACTGAAATGTACATTATAGAGACAACAGGAGATCCTAAAACCTTTTATCTGACACCCTGCTAAATGTAATTTTTTAAAAATAAATATTGAACAAGGAGTATCTTTGAACTTCCCTAGTTACCAAACCTTACAGACCTCTTACTGTGCAACAATAAATAAGCTTCAAGAAAACAGTGTATCACTTCATAACATTGAATAATGCCACAATTGCTTTTGTTACGCAGGACTGCATATAAAGCTGAATACTATCTGAGCCAAAATCACGCATAACAGTTATTCTCTTTCTAGACTTAGTAAGCTAGTAAGCGCAGTATCCCTGCTGCAGTATCCCTGTTTTTTTCCTACCTGTAGATCCTTCCAGTGGACTGCTGAGTCAACTTAAAGCATCAAGTTCAGAATAGTTTGGCATCCATTGCACACAGCATGGGGAGTAAACAGGAGGAACTGGAGATCTGTGTGCGGTCACAGGGACATGATCTCATTGCAGTTACAGAGACACGGTGGGATAGCTCACATGACTGGAATGCTGTCATGGATGGCTACCTGCTTTTTAGGAAAGCCAGGCCAGGAAGGCAAAGTGGTGGAGTTGCTGTTTATGTGAGACCTCAACTGGGGTGTATCGAGCTCTGCCTAGGGACGGATGAAGAACGAGTAGGGAGCTTATGGGTAAGGATTAAAGGGCAGGCTAACATGGGGGCGCTGCTGTAGGTGTTTACTGCAGGCCACCTGACCAGGAAGAGCAAGTCGATGAGGCCTGCTACAGACGGCTGGAAGTAGCCTCACAGTCACATATCCTGAGTTCTCATGGGGGACTTCAACCACCCTGACAGCTGCTGGGAAGACAACACAGCTAGGCACAAACAGTCCAGGAGGCTCCTGCACAGCATCAGCGATAACTTTTGACACAGGTGCTGGAGGAGCCGATGAGGGGAGGTGTGCTGCCGGACCTTGTACTGACAAGCAAAGAACCGGTTGGGGACGTGAAAGTTGGGGGCAGCCTTGGCTGCAGTGACCTTGAGATGGGGTTCAGGATCCTGCATGGAGGAAGCAGGGCAGTAAGTAGGATCGCAGCCCTGGACTTCAGGAGAGCAAACTTTGGCCTCTTCAGGGACCTACTCGGAGGAGTCCCGTGGGTTAGGGTCCTAGAAGGAAGGAGGGGTCCAAGAGAGCTGGTTAACAATCAAGCACTGCTTTGTCCAAGCTCAAGATCGATGTGTCCCTATGAGTGAGAAGTCAGGCAAAGGGGGCAGGAGACCTGCATGGGTGAGCAAGGAGCTCCTGGCAAAACTCAAACAAAAGGAGGAAAGGCACAAAGCGTGGAAGAAGGGACAGGCCACTTGGGAGGAATATAGAAATGCTGTCAGAGTATGCAGGGATGCGACGAGGAAGGCTAAGGCCCGTTTGGAGTTAAATCTGTCAGGAGACGTCAAGGACAACAAGCGGGGCTTTTTCAACTCCACGAGTAGCGAAAGGAAGACTAGGGAGAACGTGGGCCTGCTGCTGAATGGGGTGGGGACCCTGGCAACGAAGGGTACGGAGAAGGCAGCGTTACCGAATGCTGCCTTTGCTGCTGAGGGCAGCCATCGGGAATCGCAGAGCCTGGAGATGAGAGAGAAAGTCTGGAGAAAGACATACTTTCCCTTGGTCGATGGGATGCAAGCAGGAGTGCTGAGGGAGCTGGCAGATGTTTTGCTAGGCCATTTTCTATCATCTTTGACAGGTCATGGAGAACAGGAGAGGTGCCTGAGAACTAGAAGAAAGCCAGTGTCACTCCAGTCTTCAAAAAGGGCAAAAAGCAGGATCCAGGAAATTACAGGCCAGTCAGCCTTACCTCCATCCCTGAAAAGGTGATGGAACAGCTCATCCTGGATGGCATCTCTAAGCACATGGAGGAAAAAAAGGTGATCTGCAATAGTCAGCTTCTCTCCCAGTTTCCTTTATTCATTTTTCTTCCCACATACTCTTTAACAACTGTGCACTCTGCCTCCAGTATAGGAATGCAAAGAACCACACTCTAAGCTATGGTGAAAGTAAAAGTGTCCAAAGAGTTAATTTGTCTGACCCAGGAAAAAAAATTTGTCGTGACTCCACATCTGGCAATTGGTTTAATAGTGTAGGTGTAAACAAGACATATCAGCTAAGTACCTCAGAAAATCCTTCTATCACTAAGAGAGCCATCTAATACAATACTGTATCACCAGCTACAATCACTCTTCTCCAGCCTGAGGCTGCAGTTTAATGTGCATTTTAAGTTAACAGTGATATTTAAAAAGTATTTTTTTCTGCTTTCTGATCTCAGTTACCAAATACCCCATTGCCACCATCACTCCCTGCATGGTGGTGACATAAGTACAGTGAATCAAATCAAGGTCAATTTATCCAGCTGTTGGTTATTTTTTGACCATGTAATTCCCTGACTATCAGAAGCCCTGAAGCATAGGGTTAATAAACTAGAAAGATGGTATGAAAAACAGGAGGTACAACAGCTTTTCATAATTCCTTAGAAATACTAAGGCATTAGGTGCAGAGAACTCATTTCAGAAGCTTGATTTTTTTAGTGATCGTTTGTCTTCTTTTTGTCTAAATCCATTTAGCTCACCTCAGACTTGTTCTGAAAGCTTGTAAGTCTGCGTTACTGTTTCACATTAGCATTTTTAAATATCTCAAAGACTGCCAAATCATTTTATGAATCCATTCATCAAGTATGTTTTAATCAGAGATTAAAGAATACATGAACTGTAGGCAGAAAGGTGGAGCCTAAACAACAACTCTGGGAACAGCGGCAGCCCTGCATCTCATGAGCAAGATCACAGGTAGAAGGATAAAATCATAGAATCATAAGGGTGGAAGGGACATCTGGAGATCATCTAGTCCAACCTTCAAGCACAGCCCCATACAGGGATTGAACCCACAACCTTGGCATTAGCAGCACCACACTCTAACCAACCAAGCTAAACCTGCTAATGTTAAAATGATATGGAAAAGCTAAGTATTGCAGTCTAGCACAAAAAGAATGTATAACTCACATCAGAAAGGAAAAAACTTATAGTGAAAAAAGATTTGTATTAACAAATTAAGAAAAAATTCAGTGCTATGCATACTCTGATTTAACTCTCATCAGAGTTAATGTGAATGGAAATCATAAGCATAAATTTCTATGAATCAAGATGCAAAAATCTTACTTTTTTCCCTCCCCTCTTTTACAGGCTCCTATAACGTAAAAGATTTCAAAAGAAAAGAAACAGTTTTGATAATAAGATCAAACTGCTTTCCATATCACATCTATCCTTAAAAAGTAAAGACAGAAATGATAACTTCTTATTTCATTCTGGAGGAAAGCTCTCTTAACATGTGACTAATGAAAATACAAAAAGACTTACATTACTGTGCACAATGCTGCACTTACAGCAGAAAAATGACATTAGTTTCCTCTTTCAGATGAAATGGCTGACGGTTTGTTGCCAACAATGCATATTTTACAGGGTGCCTTACTTTCCTCTGAACAATGCTCCTTAGACAGAATATTCACGGAAAATGAAACTTTAATTCCTGGATTTCAATACTTCAGGTAACAAAAAGGTTACGAACATTTCTTGGCAATCATTTCTGTTGGCAGTTGACCTTTTTAATTCCCAGCTTTTCCCTGTAGTCCTGTCTAATAAAAATAAATAAATAAAACTTCTTCCCTCTCCTTCTCAGCTCCTGTTAATCTGTTTCCCATGCTCTTGCTCTCAAAGGTCCATTACTCCCAAGTTTCCTGTAAACTTCTTTTGTTACTGATGCTTAATCATTTCCTTTTCCACATTACCTGCAGTGAACTTCATCCCATACTTAACCCCAGTTTTGTTACATCCAGCTCTTTCTTGCTAATTATCAATGCTTCATAATCCTCCCCGTTTTCTTACTGGAGCACAGGCTTTGGTACCGTAAGTCCTAACCATTTATCATCCTCGTTCTTTTCTGGATCAGTTCTCCCACTTCCCTGTATGTCCACCCCCTCCACTCCAATAGGGAGTGGGATTCCAAAAGTATCTGCCAAGTCTGCAGATCTGTAAAAAGAATTTCATTTAGCTAAGCACTCCATCTCACTATTCATTTACTTTAGTTGATACAAGATAAATTTCAAAATGCTTACTTTGGGATAATTTCTTTAAAATTTATTCCAAACACTTAAAATTTGATCATTTCAAGTTATAGTAACTAAGTCAAGCTGGTGGGTTTTGTTTTTCCCCCCAAAATACAATATGCCAAAAAAGATGCCAGGAGATTTTTCATGCAAATACAAAATTCTAATTTTGTCAGTCAAAGCTAAACTGATTTCACTTAATACATTATAAAAAGTTACTGGGTGAAGAATCACGTAGGAGTCACTTTTAGTAGACAACATGAGTTCTGCCATAGTGCTGTCTATTTTACAGCATCAGACATAGTAAGGTGGATGTGTGGGAGTAACTGAAAACACGCACATGAATAAAAAACAATTAATTGAGAAAAATGGAAGTGCCCAAGAAATTTCACCCTGAGCAAACACCAGAACTGCACTTTGGTAAACAATCTTCCACTAGCCTTGTATTGATTAAAACTCACCATTCCATTTCAAATATTTAAGATCCTGAGGCAGGCTGTTTATAAACATTTTGACTTCCCTCCTCAGGTTTTCTTTGGCATCAAACACTGCATTTTAAATGGAATAATTCATTGCATGGCATTGCTTCTACTACTTTTCAGGTGCCATGGTTCCTACAACTGACAATCAGTCTTGGATTGTAACAGCTATCCAGACTGTTTTTGTAACTATAAACCCTAGACAAGTATCTGACCTCATTATTCTTCAAAATCAAGTAAGCTTCTCAAAGGACAAGAATACAAAATACATCTCTTTCTGTATCAAGATTTCAATTACAAATACACACATTTCTATCCAGGTAAATTCCAAATTTAAGATAGTATTAATTTCAGAGAAGTTTGTGGTTTTGTGCCTCTTTTTTTTTTTTTTTTTTAAATATTGAAAACACCTATTCCATGAGCTACAAAAAGTTAGAAAATAAAACTAAGACATTCACTAAACCTAAATTACTTGAATGAATTTTATTAATTTTGCTGAACAAATGGTATGAACGCATATTATCTTTGAATTAGAAAGATGTGCTCTAATGTTCCATTCCTTTTTTAAAGGATATATCTTTGCCTCTTTCTCCTTTATAAGGTGGATTAATCTAGACAACTATTCCCAAACCTAACTTCCATATGCCTATCAGTAACATACCATGCTAAATGTGAACTTGAGTCTTTAAATTAGCTGGTTTCAAATCAGAAAACACTCTTGTTCTAAATGGCAAGCTTTTCAGGTCTGCAGCCAGCTTTCCAGCTGCTGACACATCCTTAACCAAGCATTCATTTAGCCTTGCCTCCAGCAACCCACCAGGCAGGACAGGGAGGACTGTAAACACAACAACCAAACAAGAGAAGCAGCTGAGCTCCTCTCCCCATTAAGTTCCTTTATACCAAACAACATGGGATCAAAGGCATGGAAGAAGGACCCTGCCCCAGACTGCTACGGGAGATGGGAAGGAATATTTATTGTGTGCTTATTCTCACATAAACAAAAGAATAGTAAGAGGCAACCCATGGAGAAGCATGCTGGAGAACTCTTATGATGAGACGCTTCTTGGCCACATTACTTGAAAGACCTATCAAAACAGCAAGGCTAATAAACACAATGGGAAATGATTTGCAAAATGAAGGATAGGAGCTAAATTAGTCACTCTACCAACAAGACTGGGCCAATTTACAACTTCTATTTTCATAAAAACCAAGTGAGCACAAACTGCCTGCGAATCATCTGACCTACACGATGAATAACCAAGACACTGTTTCATTTATATTCTCTTGCCATAAATTCCAACTTCAGTGAATTTTCTCTTAATTCACTCTTTCAGAAAAGTCACCTGCCTCTTACTGTTTTCCTGTTATACATATTTGGACATACTAGCCTGAGAAATACTACAGCTGCAAAAATACTGTCAGCTCTACGTGTACCTCTCAATATAAAAACGTGACAACAGTCTTCCAGTGCATAAAAGTAACCGAAATCACTTTTTTTATTAAGAATTATTTTCTGATCCAATTTAAGTTAGAAAGATTTTAAAATATCTTATTCATTACATAAAGACCCTTCTTTTATTTAAAATACAATAGTGATAGTTGAAGTCAGGATATTAAGGTCAGCCACACCAGCTCACCTAGCCTAGTAACTTGTGTCCGACAGTGATGGCTCTCAGGGTCCACAGATTTCTTGTCTCTTCTGCAGTGAGAAAGAGATCCTAGTACATACATGCAGAGAGCACACTGGGATGCATTACCTCTTCTGGCTCCTCCACAACCTCTTGTTAAGGTCCTGGTGGCTACCCACCATCTCTCCCACTGGCACACTATGTGAGTTGGGAGACCAATAGGAGGTGTCAAAGGAGCTCTTTTCAGTATTCCCTGTAGTTTCCTGTCTCTACATTTTAACCTCTTACTCTTATCTCTCCCCACCCCATTCCTCTTTTTTTAATTTTAATCTTCTGAACTCATTTGGGTTTTTTTTTCATTTGGGTATTTTTCTTAGTCTTGGTATGGGGGAAAAAAGGGGGAAGGAGACATTATTTCAGTCAAAACTAACAGGCGAATTTAAAGAAGCAGTATCCACAGCAGACACCAAAGTCAAAACCAGATCAAATATATAAGCTATATAAGACCCCATGCACTGTCCCAGCCGCTAAGTAATTTTTCCCACGGGGGGGGCTACCTAAGTTAGATGTGGTCTGCCTAATCAGTAACGCTCAGTGGAGCTCTCTTCCAGGTACTAATTTGTCAGGAGTGTTGCAGCAATGCCTGGGAACCCCAGTCCCTGACCAGCAAATAGCTACGCTAGAACTTACACACAGAACAGAGAGGTAGTCCTGATCCGAAGAAGCTAAGATCTCAGTGATACAGTGAAGACAGAGATTCTCCTGTATACAGCTTCTTCAAGCATTTGCTAGAAAGGCTGGATACAGATCATACACAAGACTGATACTCTTATCCAAAACTTACTCTCTTTGTCAGCACTTGCTTATTGCAGCTATGTCATGTGACATCTCATTCTATAAGAGACTCATTTGCTGACAAAAAAAAAAAAAAAAAAAAGGAAAAAGGGAAAAAGGTATACTATATCCAGATTGTAGAGCTGCTCCTCCTTCCCTAGCCTGGACCCTTACCATACATCTGCACAATACGTACTCTGTCACTACAACATCGTAAGTCCTTCCATCAACTCGAAGAGGAAGGAATAAAGAAAAACATGTAATGCTATATTAGAAGATATTTATTCATGTTTAACATTTTCATTAAGGACCTGGATGATGAGACAGAGTGCAACCTTCGCAAGTCTGCAGATGATGCAAAACTAGCAGGAGTGGCTGAAACAGTGAGTGGTTGTGCTGCCATTCAGAGGGACCACAATAGCTGGAGAAATAGGCAAAACAAGAGTGTCACAGAGTCAAAACAAGGGGAAATGCCAACTCCTGCACTAAGGGAGGAATATCACATGTACCAGTACAGGCAGATACAGTACAGGAAAATAAAGGGGGGGGGTGTAAAAGAACAAAACAAAAGAGCAAACAAAAAAACCCAGTATTTTTAAACTGTAAGAGTGATGCTCAGAGAGGTTGTTGTCACCATTCTTTGAGATATTCAAAACCCAACTGGACATGGCCCTAGGGAACTTGTTCTGGCTGGTCCTGCTTTGAGCAGAGGTGTGTGGGACTAGGAGATCTCCAAAGGGCCCCCCCCAACCACAACTCTTCTGTGATTCCACTACTGATTAAAATTCAGTAAGAACCGACAAGGAATATTGATTTGATTTGTTGGAGGACTGTTTAATCTTTGCTAAAACCCTGACCTCTCCTATACTCCCATGGCTTGGCAGGCAGCAAACAGAAGGTAAAGATCTTCATCGCAAGTGAGGTGTCTCTTTAGCCATAGCATATGGGTGGTGACACACAGATCTCAGTAGCCTGCATGTACAGACTGAAGACCATAGAATAGGCTTTGCCAACAATACTACATAACAGTATTTGCTTGATTTCAGAACATGTTTGTGGAAAACATAATGGTGAATAGGAAATTAAAACATGCAAGTCAAAATAGAAAAAAAAACCCAACTTTTTTCCTGAACAAATATAGTTATGTGTTTAAACAGAGACCACTATTTCAGGTTTTAACACTTCACCAGATATTTCTGCATAGAAGGCAATCTTTCACTTCATACAGGAAAATAAATCCTTAGAAATAATGTAACCACCTCAAGAGGAGGAGCGGCTTCAGAACAAGCTGCCTACTTATCTTAATGTGATGTAGCAAGCCTAACAGAGAACTGTCTTTTGTCATAAAAACCCCATGAACTGAATGCAACAGTATTTGCTTACAAATCTCAACACGCTACAAAACATTCAGGAAAAATATGAAAACAGAAAAAAAAAACATTATAGAGGACAACTATCTGTAGCTTTAAAAGTCCAGTCACTTGTAAATTAATTCAGACAATATTTATAACAAGTACTGTTATGTTTGAACTTTTGAGGAAAATAATCACATAGTCAACTGAGCAAATTATGTTCTATTTTCACTCTGCAACACATTCATCCACTACCACGTTTACTCTGAAATTTACAACCGCTAATACCTCAATTCACCTTCTACCTATATTAACATAAATGTGTTCAATTTGAAAAACTACACCAATGTTAAAACTATTGTTTACCCTCTTCTGGACCATAACAATTGTGTCCTTATAGAACTGCATAGTACATTAGAGCATAAGTATTTATTCATGTAATTTCTGTTAGCTACATCTCAAGAATGAATTTGAAGTGTATAATGATTACAATTTGATTTTTAAGTATTCTTAATATGCTAAGAAACGCATATTACACAACAGAATCTCCCACAAGGTATTTAGCTGAAAAGCTTCTAGTTAACTTGACCTAAAAAACCACAGACAAAATGCTTAAATCCCAGCTCAACATTTCAAGCTTTATTATAGTTAGAGCATCCGAAAGGTGCTTTCTCTGTGCCAAATTAAGCAAATGAGGCCCCAAAGTACTACTTACCTGCAATCAGTGGCTTAATCCTATTTAGATAGCACTGGGTTTTTTCCTTAATCTAAACAGACCTAACAGTTCTTGCTTTAAGTGGCTTTCACAGTTTCCTCTAGAAAGAGGCAAAACACCATATTCTTTGCAAATGAAGAAATCTTGTTACGTTAGTACAATGCTAGTTATAAATGAAGGCTGTCAAGTACACTTCACATGAAGGGTGAACTGCAGCCCTACAGGGTTTGCTTGAACAGTTCAGTAAGAATTGATGTTGCTAAATATTCTCCCTTGAGAAGATCAACACAGCAGAAATGAATTTGAATTAAGTAGAAATCTCATAATTCAATGACAGAACAAAACCTAAAGCCCATTTAACAACAGAAAAGAAATTGTGTGAACATCACAGATACTAGAGGTAATATATGTACAGAGTTTTAACAACAGGTTGCAGTTATTCAGAGAAACATAACCTTGTTAGTCCTAAAGAAGGTTGTCTAGAGGTTATTAAAGGTGCACGGACATCCTGTTTTACTGGTTTGTATTTTTATAACACTTTTTTAATATCTGAAAAAGGTTGCTTTGGCTTTTTTGGATCTGAACTGAAACCCTGAGCACTCAAATCCTCTCCATAACTTTTAATTCACTGCCTTCCTAGCAAAGGCTGTCAAAGGAGAAGCTTATTTGCTGTTAAGACATCAGTTATTAGTGTGTTTACAGCCTGCAGATGGAGAGTGTATCCATCAGCTGGAATGTCTCAAGTCTTTACAGATCACATTTACAGGCCACAAAACCAGCCACCTTTAATTCCACTTTTAAGCCTACTGCTCACACACTTAAGCTCATAAAACATTCAATTTATATATTTTTGATGGCATCCTCCAGCCAACACGTTGGCCACCAGATTACATAAAATTTCATCTTCCAAATAGACGCTGCTTTGGATGCTCCATAAAAATTGCTGGGAGGTATGAAGCAGAAGATCAAGCTCGTACTCAGGGAGAAAAGACTAGGAGAAAATAACGGAAAATTTGGGAACAAATATCAAAATCACTTTGATTTTATCTAGATTAGCAGCCAACCTTATTTTACCTCATCAAATACCAGCAAAACATCATGTTATCCGGTGCAGAGAAGATGAATATAGCAAAATCATTTTAGCTCTTACTTTTCTGCTCCTCTAGCAGCCTCAGCTGTACACGTAGTGAAACCCATGGGGGCACAGAACCCTATTGTTTCTCCTGTGACATAGCAGCTGGGGCAGGAGAACCAATGCTTGATAACAGGATTACTCAAATACTGATGAAGCCAAAGTGTGTACTGCAAACCTTTTCATGAGTTGCAGACTTAGCTACTACTTCATTACATCCAATAAAAAAGGCGAGGGATAGATCTGAACACATTGGCTTGGATAATTGCTCTGCAAGTGCAGAGAAACACTGGAAGTGCACCTTCTACAGTACACTAGCAACCTGATTATTAGTTGCTAGTTACCCCACATCATCTAGACACAGTGACTCACACAATATATTCAAGACAACTTGCTAAAAATTCGATACCACTGCTAATTAGATAGATAATAATTAAAAACAGACATTCTGAAGAGGGGCCATAACATATTTCCATTAAAGTGACCTATATTTTGCCGTTCTGTTCCCCCAGAAGATATGGTAAGAATTTCAGTCATTTGTAGCTCATTTTTTTGCTAGTATTTCACTATTTCTGTGCCACTTATTCACCTTTATGTCCTTCCAAAGTTACAGACAGCTCCCTCTACACTAAAGTAGTAGCTGATCATTAATTTTACAAATTTTCTGTTTAATCTGCCATATGACTGACAAATTCAGCTCCCTCCTGTTATCAAATCGAATCCTGCGACAGCGCATGAAATATTACCCTGTATTCCAACAGTTTTTATATATACTTATTGATGTATACTATTAAATGGTAGATAATCAAAGTATCCTTACATAACAAACATAGTGCAAATAAAATGTAAGGAAAAATGTAAGGAAAAAAATAAAATATAATAAATCTATAAAATGGTATGAAGAAAGACAACATGTGCTCTTTTGGCAACAGCAATTACTCCAGTGCATGATAGGCAGTGTGAGAGAAAGCACGAATTCAATTGTTAGACAGTTTGACAAGCAGCTAATAAAAACTTGCATCACTGTCAAAGTTGAGGAAAAGAGCTGAGGTAACCTTAAGACCTTGAACTGGAAACAAACTCTAATACACTGAAATCATGGGAAAGATGCAAAAAATGGTACAGTCAAACCCACAATGCGCAAAAAGAACTTGTGCAATCCTATTTGGAATGACACAAGTAGGCAAGGCTGCCTCACTTCAGGCAAAAAAAAGAGGAAGATACAGCACTGTGACAAGCACAAAAATTTCTGCCTGCAGAGATGAAAACCACAGGCTGTATCTGAATCTAAGATAGGAAGAACTGGCAATATTTAGACATGATTCATATACACGAAACTCAAGAAAAATTGGTGCTCAAGGCAGTGTCCAAAGATAGGAGGCCTACAGAACATAGAGGATAACGGTAACACTAATCCACAGAGAAAGGAAAAAGCAGAAAGATTAGGATCCTTTTCCTCATGCAGATCATAGGCTGATAGCCAGGTGCGTACAGGGGAGCAGTCACAAAGATAATCAAATACTGTCTTTCTAATGGAGAGACACGGAGGCAGAAAGGCAAGTCTGTGACTGTCAAACAGTTACGGATTGTCTCATTCTACCGCATGTATTCAGTTATATTTCTAGTCAGATTAAAAACAGATGCACATGTATGCATACCACACAGTACAGCTCACACGCTGAAGTTAAGCATTCTGATCTACCATCTCCAACAGTCCCCTGTATTTTTTTTATCCTGTTGTTACCTACAGCTACTTTCATTCATGTCTTCCTCTAAGATCATCCAGTTCAAGCAACTGACTAGGACTTAAGTTACCATCTCAAAATCCCTATTAGAAGCTTTTTTATTATTATTATTTCATTTCCTTTTTATTACTGGTAATGATGTCTGAGACAGTCATCGTTCTGCTTCAACCACTATTATGAAAACTGACAGATAGCTTTTTGTTGCTCAAGTTATCCTCAATTTCTCCTGTTCATTTTATTTGTTCTAGCACAACTACTTATTTTTCCCTGGAGTTCTGTCTCTAGAGGCTCTTCAAGAATTTACTCGCAGTGATTTGGGGGTCTGACCACACTATTCTCAGCTTTATTTCCATTAATCACATTCTCTCCTATCAGCAGTCAAGGTTTATATTCTTCTCACTGGTTTTGTATGGTTGCAGTGTTTCATATTTCAGGCCATTCTTTTACCATGTTGTCTTGCATTTTTCTTGCATTTCTATTTTCTTTCTTTTTGCCTATCCTACACATTGAGAAAGAAGGAGAACCTGAGTGGAGAACAGAGAGGTCAGCTACAGCCTCTGCCAGCCTTGTCAGGCATAGTTAACTAGTCTCCATGTCTAAATATTTAAGTTGTAAATGCCAGCTTAATCATTTGAACATTTTAATGACTAGACTTTCTATGGCAGTATGAATCCCTTTAATTTGCATCAGTTTCAAACATGTTTATTTGAAAAGGTTCTATTATAGTGCATGGGCTAATCAACATTTAACTGTTCCAAAAACGTGTCCTGAATTTCAGTTTTAATCTTTTGCATTACTATGTAATACAAAAGTCTAAAACTATTCTTAGTCAAATATTGACATCTTGTGGCATTAATCAGTCACTACAAGAACAACTGCTTCAAAATATATACTCAGAAATACATGTAATTAGTAATCTGAGTAGTTAATCTAATGAATCTGTTTCAGTTCAGCTCTTTGTTTACAAGGCTGCGAAGTGCACACACTTACACAGAGTTTTTTTGAAATGCCCCCTCATATCCTGTAAAAGTTCTCCTCAGTTCTTCTGGCTCTTGAAGCCTTTTAGCCACTCAGCAGAAGAATCCCACACTGCTTACCAGCAACAAAAAGAAAAGTAACAGAGTCTTGAAAGACCTTCTTCAATTTGTGAGGAAAGGGCATCTTACAAGCTACAAAGCTTCTTCAGTGCAACATGACTTCTGAATGACAGGAGAAAATGGGAATTGTAGCTACTACTACTTGGTGCCACAGAACCAAACTGGAAAGCAATGCTGCCCTCATCAGGGGAAAACAGGTAATCTCAAATGAACTTGCAATCAGTTAAACATTTTCAGGTAACTTTCTTCTAAACAAAATGAATACAAATATCCACAGAAGACAGGGATTAATGATTTCCTAGGCATATGAAAGTTCCTAATTCACTAATACAGACAAGATTGCCAAATACAAGTGGATTAGGTTTCCAATTATTTTTTGTATTTTTTTGTTCAGCAACTCCAGTTCTTTACCTAGCACATAATTATTCTACATGTTGATTATTCACTGGTAACAGTAATCCTACAGTTGATGCAAAAGTTCTTGGTCTGTGACTGTAATACAAATAAGCATGAGCAATCACAAATAAATTTGTGAGCAATCTTGCTAACAGAAGAAAAAAAATGGATTTCATAATCAAAGAAATGCAAAAAAGTGCCAGATCACAACTCCCCTTCCTTTTCCCCCCTATTTTTACAATTGTTGACCCCAAAGACATTGTCAGCTTCTCATTTGCACTGTTAACATACGGCTAAAAAGAATGAAGTGCTAAGGCATGACCCTAGCCAACTATTTAAATGAAAGCAAATATCTACCTAATAGCTTGGGCCTAATGACCCAAACAAGGTTTATAGGCTTGAGCTGGGTTAATAAGCTTTTTAGGGCAGGAAGTACAACTGCATCATGCTCTGTATGCCTACATAAAAACACCACCTTTAAATGTCAGGATGTTGTGGTTTTGAAAAATATGATATTACTCATTCATATTAGGATATTCACTTATATTTGGATATGCATTAATAGAGAAATATGCTGTAACTATATGGTTTAATTGTATTACAATTTCTTCTCCTATCTAGTCATTGAACAACATCTTTACCTTGTACCACTGCGTACAGTAATTCTGTGGTTTTTAAAAAATCAAGTTTTTAATTGACAAAGATTTTACATTACTGTGCTAGATCATCTGGCAAACTGGCAAAACTCTAGAAAAGAAAACATGAGAAAGACTTCTCTTTCTTGAAATTAATTTGTTTACTAGCTGAAAGGCAAGTATAAAATTAATCAGCCAATACTGACAAATCTGAAAAAAATCTGATACTGCTAAGGAAGCAAATAATCCTGTCATTCATTCAGGTGTAGGTAACACATTTTGCATAGGTTACACATAGCAAGTGTCAGAAACAACTGAGCCAAGTAGCTCAATTGTTCTTGCAGTTTTAGTGACTATTGCTCAAAGACACCAGGACAGAAGCAAGCCTGCGGTACGCTGGTCACACATCGTAAGAATACCCTTACTACTGATATAATTGTTCTCCTGCCACCCAAACAGGCACTTGCAAGCCCAGCTACAAAGGATCTTTAGATGACACTTCTAGAAATACAGGTGAAATTTATCCTCACAAAAGACAAACTTCCTGCCATTCTCTAGGGACCTCTTCTTAAGTTATCAATCAGGAACAAATCTCTGCCAGTTTCAAGAGGAAAAGAAATAAGATGTTACACTTAGCAGCAGCCAAAGCAGAAGAGAAGTAGTAGCTGCCTGAGTAATGCCTGTTGCATTTTTATCTGTAAAATTACACAAAAAGAGCTTACAGTTGGAAATCTGACATCAGTTTGGACCAACCAGTTCCAGATCCCTGAAAAATCTGCAAAAATTTTCTCACAAAAGGCAGATATTTTCATATCTCTTAGAAAAACCTTTGGTCCTGCACCATGGCCATATAGTAGCTATTATATAAAGGGGCTTTTTCTTTTCAGATCTATTTATAGATCTGGTTAACAAGACTAAAGAGTAAGAAACGTAAGGATTTTTCTTTCAATTAAAGGTTTTCAGACACGAGTACAAAATGAATCTTCCTTTGTTCAGTCAACACACTGAATAAAATATTTCAAACTAATAACACCCATAAAACTCATTTTAAGGATTTCCTTAAGCTAGAAAGAGAAGCACTGCTGTTTCTAGCTTCTCTTACTGAAGTGCACATGCATATATGTAAATTACACTCATCTTAAGATGTTTATTCTCACTGGCTATAGAAAAGCAAACTTAAATCAGTCGCTTCCTTCTATTTACTTCAGTCAAAAGAGGTTTCTAAAGTACTCTTCCATACTTACCTAATCATTTTTAAACTTTCTCAGTTCTAAGGAATCTCAGTGGTTCTCATAAGAGAATCTTTCCTCTTTCTTGTCTTTTGCTCAGAGTGAAAGCATTTAAGCTTGTCACAAATTTTAAGGGGACCATTTGGATCTTTCAAATTTGCCTCATTAAAAAGAAATTTTTATACAACTTTTGGTCCAAATCTGCTCCAATTCATACCAGGAACAGTTCCATGAAATAACACAGTAACACGGAAAATGTTGCACAACAGTGGTGAATTAGGCACTCTACACTGAAGCACAGAAGTAATCATACCAAATTTTGCTACATTTCACTCTCCCTTTGTTTTTATTCTCAGACAAATCAGAGTGTGACTGTAAGAACTCTTTGAGAAACTATACAAACCTTTTCATATTTTCACAATCTTGGGGGGGGGAAGGGGGCAGAGTGGGAGAGTGAGAGGAAAAAAAAAAAGGGGGGGGGGGAAGAAAAAAGCTTTTTACTTCTGTACCTGAGCCTAGACTACATTTCATGAGCCTGAGCCAATGTTTTGTATTCCCGGGCATTATTTGTAAAGCTGGTGCTTATTATAGTTACAGTAATCACAGAAAAACATACACGTATGCGAATAAACTCACCATGCTGTTCATTTTTGAGGAAGATGAACTTGCTCTCTGCTTTCGTAGACTGTTAAGTTCTTCTATGTTTCCATCCTTCGGTTTTATGATCAGCCGACTGCTTCCAGCAGTACCTTCTGAAGAGGATCTCAGTCGTTTCTCAATAAATCTCCCTTCTCGGTATGGACTGAAGCTATTGGCAAGATCAACTATGGACAAAGAAGCAATCAGCAATTACCACAAAAAATTATCTTCTACAAATATTTTATTAAGGAGAACACCACTGTGCTTGAAATGCTTACACTGAACGGGAACAGCTAGCAGTGTTACAGCAATAATTATTTAGGTAATTTGGAAAAAGTGGATCTAGCTTATCCAGACAAAAGTGCAACCCAAGGCCACCACTTCAGTGTTCATCTCCCACTGAGTGTTATGCTCAGTCCACTTCTTCAAGGAATCCAGCTGGACCTTCACTCCTTCCTTTTCTTTCCCTCTTCATTCTAGGACACTTCCAAACTCCTGCCCAGTAAAATCCATCAGAGAAACTATCACTGATGCAAAATCCAACCTGTCTTACCCTGTGTCTCAAAGCAAGTCCAGGTTGTCGTCAGGCAAGCCCCACATTACCACTGCATAAGACAATGATACACATTGGTCTTTGCTTCTGTGCAGCCTTCCTAGGTCAGCCCTACATTAGGGCTCTCCTGCAGTCAGCAGGCCGAGTATCATTTCCCAACTACAGTCAAACAACACATCGGGAAAGAGGAAAAAAAATAGGTATTGCAGTGGTTGGGCAAACTTAGGGATGGGGAAAGAGAAAAGTATAATAGTATAATAAATGTAACACAAAATCTTATCTTCTTTTGCAATTGGAAAGAGAATAGACATTTTTCTAAGGCTTTTCAAAAAAGCTATCATCACGTAGAAGTTTCTAAAGGTATATTAAGAAATATATAACTTGGCATACCCACTCATACAGTAATGTCAAGTTCACTGTGTTATCTACAATTAAATGTAGATATGAGACCAGCTATGAAAGTGACAATATCTATTACCAAAAGAAAACACACAGAAATATTTTTGGTTTCACATTTGGTTTTAAATACTGTTAGCAAAACCAAATGTACTAAACACTCCTCCAAAATAGTCTGTATACAACTGACACAACTACTTAAAGTATATATTATTGAATATCACATAACAGCATCTACATTTTGTTCACTTCATATATAGTGGATTTTATGTCTATTTTAATGGCCCCCTTCTATAGTTCAGTTCCCAATATTAAATGTATTTTTCACTACAGAAGAAAGAAGTTGAGAAGAATTGCATTTTGGACAGGACTATAATACTATAAAAACTGGTAAAGAGTTTTGTATCTTTTGAAGTATTTGCTCTACTGATTCTGTGAACACAAGTCCCATCTACAGAAGTCTCTCTACTGCAGTTTCAGCTCCAGTGTGCTGCCTTCCAGATGCACAGATTAAATATATACCCTTCTGCTCATGCATGCATTTTAGAAAAGGAATACAAAACGCATTTCAAAGTCACTGAACTGCTCCCATATTGTTCTGCAGTATAACTACTCCACTCTAAGTCACGGTCAGAATGAACTCATTCAAAGATGAGCTAACTTTGCAAGGAAAACCAAAGAAAGCATTCAGGACAGATAACAAATGGAAATATTTTTTGTCCTTATGGACTAAGTTTCATTAAAAGGCACTACTTCACTTCAGAAAGCTAATTTGGTGGTTTAATTTAACTTCATGTTGCCATTTATGTACAAGATAACCAATAAAACCTGTGCAGGATCAAATAATTCAAAATGCAGGCTTCCATACACAAATACATACATATATAGGCTACATATCCAGATGTCTAAACAAAAAGATGGGTATTAATTCATACAAATTTACACTCATCTAATACTAACTCTAGAAAGCAGTTTTGTAATCTCTCACAAATTCTAGCATGCCCCAAAGCAGCCCCACGATTACACAAAAAGTACATCAGTCTTTAGGTTGTTCTGAGACAAACTATCAGAGCTAAATGTCACCTAAAAGGTGTCCTTCACTGAAAGGCCTGGTGCCTTTATTTATCTGCAGCTCTCCAGGTTGTGATTTCTAGACACAGCCTTTCCACCTAATCTTGTTAATATTCCCAAACACTTCAAACTACTTTTAATAAATCAAAAGCTCAATAAGAAAATTTGATGATAATTAACTCTGTCCATTTCAGAGATTATATAATGAAAATCTGCACAATGTTATTTCAGATGGAAACAGAATCTAGCTATCTGCGACAGTAAGATCCATTCTAAGTTAGCCAATAACACTGTTTGAATACAGTGAGCAAAAGTTAGGAACCTTTGAAACTCACACCGATATAAGAAAACCTGTGTTATCTTTCATAATCAGACTATGAAAGGAGGCTTATTTCTCTAGTGATGCTTCCTTCTCAAACAATGTAACAATGTAACCTTTTGATGCAAGTTCTTAATAGGCATGCCTCAAAAACACCCCAGGTTCAGTCTTCAACAAGAGGTGAGAATCGGTACATCTTTAAATCATGTTCCATCACAGAAAACATAGCTACCAACATTGATGGGTTAGTAAACCATGAGACATGAACTCAAAAAACAAAAACAAAACAAAAACACTTGTGTTTCATTTCTGCTCATTATTTTGAATTAAACATGTGCTTGGGAAAGCACAAGTCAGAATTTTTGAACTTTCTAGCACTGGCAACACTACAAAGTAAAAAAAAAAAAAAAATGACATACCTTTAGAATGGTTTGTTTCACATTCCTGTTGTGTTTTAAATGGCTGAGGTTCAGAATATGATGTAAACTCCGTTACAGGAGTTGTTTTTCTTATGTGCTTAGATAGCGTTCTTTCATCTTGGTCCCCACTTAACCCCCGTGCTTTCGGAGAGCACATCTCCGGTTCATCTCTGTGATTCAACACAAATGTCTCTAAACTTGCATTTGCTGAGTTAATTTCTCCTACGTGCCTGGAATCTTTAATAGGTAGTTCATTGGTTTGCAACGATACTTGTGTTTGATTAGCAGCAGAGGTTTTGAATAAGGTATTAGATTCAGTGCTACATAAGCTTGCATGACTCACAGGAGATACACCAGCAGATTGGCAAGTACTTTCCATGTGATCCATTTCCCTCACATGAGCAGCAGCAGGATTAGAAAAGATCCGAGAGGTAGAGACATTGTGGTCAAAATCCTCTGTGAGCAGCACTCCATTTCCACTGATAGGCAGAGCATCAACCTCCGAAACAGAATCCTCCGTCAGGGCTACAAACTCTGAGGGGGTCTGGGCTGCTGTGAGGTCAGCAGAAAGCAGTGGGGACTGCAGTGAACTTCCCGCACATTCGGTCGTCTCAGCAGAACACGGTGGAGAGGACTTCACCATTAGAGGTTCGCTTTCAGCGTACGATTTAATCTCCAACAAGCATCCAGACTGTTGCACACATGAAACTGACTGACTCTGTGGAACTGGTTTGGAAAATTTGTAGTGCGATGAAAAAGATTTAGTGAGAAGTTTTCGTGTGGATTGTTTGACGGAGTACCGACTCTGCTCCTCTGCAAAGCCAGAATCATCGCCCTCATTTTTCCCAGAACTTATACAATTTATAAAGACGTTCTTATTAGTTGAGGGTTCCTTTCCCTTTTCAAAATCCTCTGTTAAAGACCTTGTTATCTTCTTGCTACGTGAGCTGCCAAAGCCAACTGAATGCCTCCCTCGGCTTTTAACGTGTTCCTCTAGGCTTAGTTTTTGAAAGCTGCTGAGAGAAGTCTGGGCACCATTTGAGATGTTAACATTTTCGCTAGCAGAGTCAGCCTTCTGCTCACTCCCCTTCCTGTTATGGAAGCTAATGGAAGGAGTACGGAATATACTCCGGCGCTTTCCTGTGCTCCCTGTGCTGGAGTTAGTGCTGGAAGGGGAGGATGTGTGGACACCAACAGAGGAAGGTGAGGAAGGAAGGGAGTCGTGCCTACGGCTGATACTTCTCCTGAATATTGGCAACCGAGATACTAGAGTCGATCTCCTGGATCCGGAGTCCCCCATCAGGGCCTGAGGTATTTGTGGCTCTTGGCAGCCAATAAACTAATCTGGGATAAGAGAGAGAAAGATGAATAATTAAGCTTTGAAGTCCAAGTGAGCAGGCTTTTAGTCAATCTAGATACATGAGACATCACGAGCATTTTTAAGTACAGCTAAAATTTGTTGCAAATACATTATTGAAGGTCTTTAGAACAAAGCAACTTACAATTTGTAGCCCTGAAAACCCAACAGTCATGCAAAAGATGTAGCTCAAAACATACTCTATACATGAGATATGCAGTATCATAAAATATACAACGCAGATTATACTGGGTAATAGTATAAAATCTACATGTCAGCAGATATACAATCACATCACCCAAATGTCTTTCATTTCTGTAAGTTCCCGGGACAAGTCAACTCTAAGCAAGATGAAAAGCAACTATAGCTTTTTCATGATCTGAATAAAGCTAACTATTTTGGCTTCTTAAATGCTCAGATTTTTGCAAGAAACAACAGAATTTAGGTATCTCGACTCACTGAACTTTCCAATGAACTGGATTTTTAATTCCTTTATGTGATCTGACTAAAGGCTGCCTCATAGGAAGAGAAAATGCTAGTCTTGCAATCAAGATAAAATATGCACCACCACCAATTCTTAAGGAATTTTAAGTTCTAGATATTCATTGTTAAAATATATGATCATATGTCTAGATTCAAACATTAAAATTTCCTTTCAACACTTCTCTGAAACCACCCTGTAACGTACTTTTCTTCCTAGAAGAATTAACTATTTTTACAGTTTTTGAAATTAGTAAACATCCGGCATTTTTTAGAAATATTTAAGCAATAAAACCTGACTTTGATCAGCACAGTAGATATGCTAGAGGAAAACTCATGTTTAGGAAGCATATACTAGGTCTATCTTCTTTTTGTTCTTGTTGTAACAAATTACTGTCGTGAGAGTCAGTACCTCAAGGAAAGCAATAAAAGACATGTAGTATGTAATCACAAGAGCAAGAGAGCCTGTAGGTATCATGCCCAAGTGCAACTTCACGAGCTACAGGTCTTTGGCACATCTTTCATCTAAAAACCATCTTTGTATATCAAGTGAGAAAACTAATGCATTAATCAAATGAGCAATTTAATATGCTTTATATAGCTACAACAAGAAAATATTTATGAACAGTGTGTATGTGAGGAGAGAGGAAGAGAGTAAGAAGTGGAAGAAGGGAGTGTACGTGTGTGTTTGTGTGTGTTTAAAGTGGGAACAGAGTATTTAAGGAATAACAAAACTAAATGTACATAATACTACGGTAAAAGAAAGAGTAATAAGTAAGTCCAGAGACACTATTTTTGACTAAACATTGAACTGCAACTTCTGCTGTTAAAGTTTTTTAAAAAGCTAGTACAGCTCCAGTCTGAACACACATTGCCAAGCAGCCACACCAGAAGGATTCACAAGCATCAGGAATCAATAAGCAATTTTGTAGTTTAAAAAAAAAGGAGAAAAAGCTTGAGAGCGGCCACTGATTCTGAGAATTCATTAGTGATATTTGGTGACAAGTTAAAACCTGAGCTAGACAATGCTGAGGTCCTGTAACTGAAACAAAAAATTTAGTCTTATAAGCATAAAGTGGAGAATACAGGTCTGCTAACAGGTTATCGTAACAATTGTAAAATCCACTGAATGAGCTGATGCAAGGCTGGTTGTCCCATTTCACTGATAAGGTAGCTCATATTTACAATACTTTAAAAGCAAAAGCACAGCAATAATACAGAGAAACCAAGACCCTGTGAACTCACATACAGGCTTACATTATACCAGCTTGTTCATGTGCCCCTAATTCAAGCTACTGAAAATGTGCTTTAGAAAGTCACATGAAACCCACCGCACTCCATATAAAACCAGTTGTTTAATTACTTTAAGATATGTACTGTTTTCTGCTTTTGTATATGTGCACTTACAGACACGCAGATCTGTACAGACACGTGCGTATACACAACACGGAAGTATTCATTTAGAAATTAAGATTCTTGCTTGTATTTTAAGAAGGCCTCATAACTGCTAAAAGGAGATTTTATAACACAGTTTCATAACTGCAGTAGATGAGCATTATATTTTTAACATATGCTAAATTGCTGTAGGCTTTTTTATGTTCAGACCATTTTTTTCTCTAAATAAGGAGGCTCTGTCTGGAAGACAAGATGAGCTTACTCCTAACAATTGGCCCATGCATACACATAGCCCAAGCTTTCCAGGTAGTTAAAGCTATACTAAAATAGAATACCTCTATCAGTCAAGGGCATTTATTATTATTATTATTATTATTAAGTAAAAGGCATTTATTCATTCTCTCCGCCCTGCCTCTCCAAGAAAAAGCACAAATAAACTGTCAACATCTCTACTGCTGCCTAAGCAGCAAAAATAAGCAGCACACAAAATATAAACTAATTATAATATGTTAGTCTTTCCATATATACCTTGGCTATCAGAAGATATGTCTCAAAACATAAAAAACATCCCCATATACATACACATATGCAGGTATACCTGAAGAGTTATTTGTATATAAAGCACAGTATAAAAGCGACAAACTTTGGTATTAAGTTAAAAATGACAATTCTACTTGCAAAGTAAGAAAAATATTAACAAATTAAGATCTTTCATTAATTTTGTTTTTTTATTGCAGAGGGGGTTACAAACTGCCATATATGACCTACTACTAACAAAACAGGAGGCATTACTGACAAAACATGAGGTGTTTCTCTTCAGTCTTTACATACAAGAATTACATGTGCTTACCGCTCTACCCAAACAGCAAAATACAATTCAGCTACATAACTATTGTCTATATCTAACTTCTTCATCCCTACTAACATAAGTGTTAAAAGCTACAATAAGGAAAAAACAGGGCAGCACAGAAAGACACTTTTGCAATGGTACTATATCATTCTAAACTAATATTCCAAATTCCAACCAGACTGTTTACTAAACTTATCACAACAATTCTGATCCTTCACAACAATTCTGATCCTACACATTCACTCTGGGATCTAACACAAAACTCAATGTATTTAAAGAAACTACTGGTTCTTTTTTTTTTTTTTTTTTTTTTGTTTTGTTTTTTTTAAGAATATAAAAAGTCGTCAAGCAAACAAGAAGGAGGCAGAAGAAGAAAAGACCAAGTCTAGGAAGGCTTTCAATTATATTACGCACCTTGTTTAGGACAAAGTATATTCTGCAGTACTAGTACATGGTGTGGATAGTCAACAATATTCCGTATGGTGTTCTTTGTGGATAGGGGAATCTGATTACCTGATGCAACTTGAGTGAGCAGGAGTCAGATTAGCCAGGACAAATTATACATACATCCCCTTCATTTTAGATTTTAGGTGTGTTGTTTTTTGGTTTGGTTTCTTTTGGTGGCAGCTAGGGTTTTTTTGGGCGGAAAGATGTTGTTTTACATTTCAAATAATGTTTGTGTCTTGCAAAAAAAAAAAAAAAGCTACATGAGTATTGATTCTTATCATGCTATTACATACTCTTACAATAACTATATGCCCTCGGTCAAACACAAAACCATTACTTTGTAATATTTTCAATTCTAAAATCCAAATATTGCTGAAACAAAGTATTTACACTTTTTATGAAGTGTTTATAGTTTGAATGCTACTCACTAGCATAGTAGACACTCAGATGATAGTACACTCAAATTTTGCTTTTTATGCAACTGATGTTTAGTGGACACCCAGCTGCAAGACAAAGTAAGAGATGCCGAAGAAAAAGTTAGTACTTGGAAAATATTTAATTGCATCCTGAATAATTATCTCATATTCTGTTCTTCCTCAAACACCTAGCTACATCTCAGAATTTACATGCTCCTGTGTTGAAACCAATGCAAATAAATAGCAGGTAAAGTGTGAACAAAACGTTTTCCTCCTTACTAGCAATTTAAGAAGTAATTCTAGCGGAAATAATTTCTTCTCATTTTGCTCTGCATCAAAATGTTGCAGAACTGCAAGTACTACAAAATCTCAAACAAATCTATGATTAATCTGGAAAATATCTCAAACTTATGTATTTGACTACACAAAAACATAAAGAGGCTGTGTGTTTTATACATAAAGCTTATTCTTTAGACACACAGGAGACCTTCAGAACATCCAGCTACACAATATTAGCCGTTGATCTTGCCTACAGAAGTTCTATGAGTAGAACAAGGTATCAGTGAAGAAGATACAGAATTTTATAAAATGCTCCACGTTTAAAATACTACTGTATTTAGTTAAGAGAAACACATTGCTCAACTTCAGGACAGTGAATGTAAAGATGGGAGGAAAAAAAGAAAATATAAATGTTAAAATGGGTGAGATCATCAAAATCTTAGGTTAATGTCTCTAGAGAAATCTACTCTACTAATTCACCAACTGAAAAAATGAAAATTGGTATTTTTAATTTTAATTTTATCTTGTGTCAGAGTATTACTCACAAAACTGCTGAAGTGTGTATTTAAAATAGAGTATCTCCTGACAATGTTCTTGAACACCAGTAGATGGAGCAGTGGATCTAATTTTTCATGGTTCATAAATATGAAAACAGTGCCCTTTACGTTTATCTTGGCCTTTAAGACAAATTTAGGACTTGAAATTATTTGCAAATTTTAGCATAATCACAATTACATGTACAAATCAAAAGCTAATATACACCTATTCAGCAAATAGAGTAACATATGTGTGTGTGTAAGTCAACACAAATGCAACCTTTATAAATAACCACATTACCACTACCTCTCAACATTTTTTAAACAAAGATTTCCTAGAGATGTTTTTCTTCAAGATCCAACTCCTAGAAATATGACACAATACCTTCCAGGCAAAGAACAAAACAGAATGATATATTTAAGCCTATACTGAGCGATAACTTGACACATAACTGAAAAATTCCAAACTCCAATCAAAGAACAGAGCATAAATACTTTTCTACTCTCTACCAATCTGCTCCACAGCAGTGTGGAGGCTGAGCTCATAGCTCAAAGGAGGAGACTACACTTTTTCTTTTTTTAATGTTTAACTCAGTAATCATACAATAAATAAAATATACACGATTAACATATGTGACTCTCTCAACATTCTCAAATCCTCACTTGATCACTACCATAAGGTAGAAAGCAGGAATCAACGATGATATAGAATAGTTGACTCCAGAGTTGCGCAGAACTGAAGTTTACTCAAGCATTCTACAAATACCTGAAATAAATACCAAATAAATAAATACATTAAAATACATGTTTTAAACTGTTGGTACGTCACTGCTAAAGAGAAGTCCCAATGCTTCAATCCTATTGCTGCTACTATACAGCAGACTCATGCGTTCATAAGGGACTCTCCTCTCTTTATTCCAAGGGATATCATTGCAGTTTGTGGTTCCCATCAGTATAATTAAACTTCCCCAGATTCAGATACTACTGCCACACTGTCCTTAGCGTTTAAGTTTTACTAACTTCCAATATTTTTGGTCTCTAGCATATCTGTGACTTATTTTTTATCTCCCAAAGGTCCCTGTGTGGGATCCTGCACACAAGGAGAATATAGAGGCTTAAGATGACTATTTTAAAAATTGGTGTTTAAAAAAAGAAAAAAAAAAGTCATTTGAATATCAGAACATCAAACTTAAGGTTTGATGAAGGATATTGTTAATAACTGGATTTTAAAAATGCGTCCTTGAAAATATTAGCAAAACAAAATGTAGTGGTTATAACATCTGCTTTATGTGCTGAAGATCCTGGGTTCAAGTCCCAGTAGAACCAGCACCAGGAAATCTTTAAGAGGTTGGATGGGATGATCTCCAGAGGTCCCTTCCAACTTTACTGATTCTGTTAAGTTCTGTGAAATGTCTTTACAAGAGAATACATTCACCAGCTAAGAAAGATAAAGACTGTTGAAACTGAGGCAATTTGCTTTTTTAAACGAAAAGGCTAAAATTCCTTCCAATGTTTAACAGTTCCATCTTACTTTATGAAGAACACTTTCTTTTCTGTGTGTAGGTACCGCTTGTAGTGTGCTACTGAGCTCAAGAATTTCTTTTGTGGAACAGCAGCAGCAGTTGCCATACTCTGGGACACAATTGCTTAAACTTACGCAGTTGCTCGGAGTTTAACTTTTTTGAAGAGTTCATTATAAAACAAAAGAAGAATACCTAACATAAGGTGTTAGACCAACCTATACAGAATTACAATGTCTACACATTTGCACACACACAAGTGCACATACAACTTCACTCACATTTTCTCTCTGTACTGAAAGCTGGTTGTAAAAAGTAACTTTGATATATTCAGAAAGAACAAACATAGAATACAAACAGCGAGGTTTCTGAGGCAAGAGAGATTTCCTCCAATTGCAGCTGTGCTGGAGTCCAAATCTATCTTTACTTTCAAAAGTATTTTCAGGAAAGAGAAAGAGGAAGCATGCAGATTAATCTGCACTGAAGCCATACACACATTGAAACACCTTCTCTAATTTTGACTGGTCAAATGCCAGGTGGTCAAATATTTTATATGCCCATAAATAATACTCCCATTCAGATTAAATTAGAACTGTAACAAACATATAAAGAAGAAAACTGCAGATAAGTTATCTACTTCCTCTTCCAACTTTAAATTATCCAGCAAGCAAATATTAGCCTGAGGTAGGTAACAGATGATTCACTCTTTGTTCATTATCACCAGATATGTAAACTCATCTTACTTCTGCTAGGTAAATCATGGGTTTACTGAAAGAGAACTGGGGAAACAGATATCTAGAAACCTAGAGGCCATCATTCTTTCCTACCTGAATTTGAAACAGCCACTACTTCACTCACCTCTGTGTCACACCAAAAAGATAGAGAAGAGAAAGACAAAGACTTAGGCCTGAATGCACATGTAAATTACACCATGCAGGATACAAACACTGACAAATAGTGGCACATCTTTGGTGGACACAGAAATTGCAGTAACTCTGGATAGGATTCAACAAGCACTAAATGGCATCCTTCTTCCCTCATCTCTTCTTCTCCCACTCCTCCCCCCCCCCAATAATGCAGACAGTAGTGTTTGTGTGATGGTTACAGAAGGCAGAAAATCTTGTTCATTCAGTGAAAGCTTTAAGAAATACGTTTGTACATTGCACTAAATACTGTGATATAGTCCTAAAACCAGCAAGTGTTTACAGAGAGGGATTCAATTTTCAGCCATATAGATTTTGAGCCCCCTGTTTTTGACCTGTATGTACACAATATTCTGCTCTTTCCTACCTACAGTCTTTGCTTGCTTTATTGTATGCTGGAATAATTGAAACTATCTAAAAGGAAAAGTGACCTAGAAAGGATCTTATTTCTCCTTCATGCAGGAAAATCAGGTGTACTGTGCCCACTGGGGTATTCACTCATCTATACTTTGGGAAAGAAAAAAAAAACAATCAAAAAAAAAAAAAAAAAAAACAGAAAACCCTCCACAGATCTAGCATTTCATTCAACCCAGGACTCTTTTTTTAAAAAAAGAGGAGGATACTCTTTGTTAGAGTGTGACCTGAACTGCATTATGAAGAACCATATCCTCATCTGTTGTAAATCCATGTGGCTCCACTGATGTTAATTATACTGATTTAAACCATTTGGCCTTTCATCTCTACAAGCCTCAGTCACCCCATCTGTAACTTTTCTTCAACTGTTACAAAAACAATACTTAAACATATATGATCTAACTGCTTCTAGTGCACAGACTCCTGTTTTAACTGGATGGAAGGAGGATATTTTCATTTGTGTGTCTTTTTTTTAAATGTGATTCTGTACTTGCTTAGTATTTATATTAAATTGGTATATCCCTAACAAAATAACCACAGAGTTAGAAAGATTCATATACTTGCACTCCATTCCTACTCCTCCTTGGATGTCTGTGCAGAGCTGCTGTTGGAAACAGTGTACTGTGATAGATGGACCAGAAGTCCATCTTGCATCCTTAAGAAGGGCTAGGCAACAAGTTTTTCCTGGAGACCCAAATAAATGAAAGGATTTTAGAATAAAATACATCAGTGCAATCAGTAGTGTTCATGAACACAAATCATGACATTTTACCTAACAAATAAATTCACTTACAGATAAACAATAATGTAATTGTGGCACATGGCTGTAGCAGCTGTTGACTGGGTTACCATGTAATAATATATCATAACCCTATGCACCAGTACAAGTTGGGGGCTGACCTGCTGGAGAGCAGCTCTGCAGAGAAGGACCTGGGAGTGCTGGTGGATGACAAGCTGACCATGAGGCAGCAATGTGCCCTTGTGGCCAGGAAGGCCAATGGTCTCCCGGGGTGATTTGGAAGAGTGTTGCCAGCAGGTGGAGGAAGGTGATCCTGCCCTCTACGCAGCCCTGGGCTGTGTACTGTGTAAGCCCAAGTACTGTGTCCTGTTCTGGGCTCCCCAGTACAAGAGAGACATGGAGCTACTGGAGACAGCCCAATGCAGGGCTACAAAGATGATCAGAGGGCTGGAGCACCTGCCCTATGAGGAAAGGCTGCGAGAGCTGGGCCTCTTCAGCCTGGGGAAGAGAAGCCAGAGGGGGGATCTTATCCATGTGTGCAAGTACCTGAAGGGAGGGTGTCAAGGGGACGGGGACAAACTCTCTTCAGTTGTCCCGTGTGACAGGACAAGAGGCAGTGGGCAGAAATTGAAGCACAGGAAGTTCCGCCTGACCGTGAGGGGGAATTTCTTCTCTGAGAGAGTGACAGAGCACTGGACCAGGCTGCCCAGAGAGGTTGTGGAGTCTCCTTCTCTGGAGATCTTCAAGGCCTGACTGGATGCAATCCTGTCTAACATGCTCTAGGTGACCTTGCTGAGCGGGGAGGTTGGACTAGATTATCTCCAGAGGTCCCTTCCAATCTTACTGATTTCTATGATTCTGTGATTGACAGCAACAGTAGCTAGAGCTTGGGAGAGCTTTTCTTACTCTTTTTCAATTTTCCCAGAGTTCAGTGGAGGAGAAAAACAATTCCCAACTCACATCTTGAAAGAAGATGTCCAGCCGGGTGAGATAAAGTGATAGCCTCAGCTGACTCCTCTAGACAAATTCCTTGCAGCTTACGAAATTCTAATGAAGTGGAACTGCATGATTCTAATCCCCTGTAGGTTTTACAGCACATAAGATGAGCCTCACATGAGGCTGAATATTAAATACATTAATAATTTCCTCCCTTAATATTGTATAATTTTATTACTTTGACTGCAATCTAATTGCTTTAGTTTATTTATATGTTAATGTACTCCACTGGACACCACTTTTGTAAGAAGAACACATTTTCAGAAATAAATCATACCATCGAGGTCACCTATTTAAGACTTCCATGAGTCTTCAGCAAAGAATTAGGCAATTCCCCTTTTGCTTTATTAAAAAATATAATTATTTCTAGATGAGATTTATTAGACTCATTGCAATCTATCTTCTTACTAATAAAAACAATGAAAGAGAAGGAAACTCCAAATTAAAATTCTGAAGACAATTGTATACACTTACATACTCAAATTCTGACTGCAATTTGTTAATCAAACATTAAAGCATAGCAGCTCACATTTCTACAGCAGTGTCTTCTAGGGACAGAAGATACAGCACACTTAAGGAAATTCAAGTGCCATAGCAGTAATGCTCAGGACCACATATTCCCAGCTTACAAAAACAAGACCTGCACTTCGTTACAAATGTAAAGAAGGTCTAAGCAATGTACTGAAGTCCGCATATAAAGTAAAAAATGGGAAAAAGAAACCAGTTTTCAGACTGAGTTACCTAACCAAAACAACCAGCACGGCATTTCACAGGAGTCTTAGAAAAATAAACAGGTAACTTTCATCTGCTTTCTACTGGATTTAGGAACCCAGCTCTTGAGAAATCCACAGCTTGTAGCCACAAAATAATACAGGCTTCCAACAATGTCTGGATTCAAATCAAAGTTCAACTAGGTGAAGTCTGCAAAAAGATAATATATCACAGTTACCATTTACCACACGTACCAAACAAATACACAGAAGTGTAAATAAGGCTCTTTGAAGCCATCATCTCTCTTCCCACTACTTGCAGTGATCTTTTCTGTGACCCTAAGGGGATCTATGAGAACCCATCCAACTCATCTAAACCGAGGATCATACTTATCTGTCTCACACAGGCATCATGATTTTGTCCCATAAAAACAACTTGAGACACCTGGATGAAAGGTTGCAGAAAGAAGTACTAGTGAGTTAGAGAATTATGAAACATTATATCATAAATATTTTAATAAATAAATGTGAATATTAATGTGAATATTAATGTGAATATTAATGTGAATATTAATGTGAATATTAATGTTTTCAAAACAGCCAAATAAAGATCTCAGGACCCTTTAACAATATCTAGGAGGGTTTTAATCAATGAAAACTAAGTAAAAAAAAATGTCAAATTTTCTACAATCTTTTCACCAAAATCTTTGTTCAAATTATGTGCACCAACAGAGCACTTCACAAACTCATAACCATTCTAACAGTCAGTAGGGTACAAAAAGACCAACAAGCGACCAATCCCCAGTTTCTTTCAAAATCAAGTTTAACATTTAGGTCAATGATATTTGGGAATAAAATATTAAATCCAACTGCTAAACACTCACTCCAAAACATACCCACTAACACAGAAGATGTTTCATCAGGAAAAGGTAAAGGAGATGAGGAGTGGTGAAGAGACATTTCGGGAAGAACAACATTCAAGAGAAAATACTGGCTAAAGGACAGTGTTTTCAGAAGAGAATAGCTGTACGGAGGCTGCTATGAACTAGTGACTAGAGATTAGCATCATTCAAATTGCTTAAGTATCAAGAAAGTGAATACAGAGACTCAAAATGGGTAAAAAAAACAGTTTACTACAGATGTTCAAATAACAATCTTTAAAACTCTTTTTTGTTCTCAAGTTCACTGCCTCAGCAACTCTGTTCATGCTTCTCCTATTCTGCTCATTGAGTAGCCCACCTCTATCCGAAAGCGAAAAATTTGAGGCAAATTTCGTTCCTACACTTCCACTCACCACTCCAGCCCAGTTACTCTTTTGAGTCCTATCATCTCTCTCATCATACTCTGTATTCCTTCTTAGAGTACAGCTGGCACCATTCCCAGCGGGGTTCTATCAACCTGAACCTCCCTCCACCACCATTTTCAACACTTTCCAAACAGTTATCCCCAAAACTTGTTCAGATCAGGTGGCAGAGTCATGTAATATTCAGAGTTCACCTCACAAGGTGAGTATTTTACTGAACCTCCCTGAATTCCTTTGTTGCCCCTTGTCATTTTTAACTAAAACAGTTGTGCACAGTTTTAAAGACTCTCTAATCAGACTCCACCATGATGGAGTGTAAGTTAGTGCCACCTACTCCCCTCTATAATCAAGTAAATTCTCAAAGCTAGCTTGATCTTCTGAACAATCAGATACTATTCTTAAAACTTTTATTTTTGTAAAAATGCCTTAAGTCAGTCCTGGAGAGCTAATCAAAAAATTAATTCCTTACCAGTCTACTGACCATTTGTGCACTGCCTCTTGCTTGGGAAGGCAGAGAGCAGAAATGATTACACCGTATCTGCAAGTTTGGCAGGAAGACAAACAGCTATTTCTTTACAACATGTCCTTTTCCAGCTTTAAAATACAAATTTGCAGTCCCACATTTCCTCTCCCATAATTTCAGCACATGAGAAGTTAGGACAGAGCCAGGAAACAGGTGAGCAAGAAAGCTAATAACAGCAGAGAAATAATGACAGAAATAATCTCTCATGCCAAATCAGAGTAGGCAGTTACTTTGGGACCTATCTCAAGGCAGAGAAACACAGAGAATGGGTAAGCTCATATCCCAACAGGAGAGAGACCCACTGAAATATGGAACTGCTCAGGAAATCAAGGAAGAAATTCAAGTCTCCTCTTAACCTAGAGGTTGAGATAGGTAACTGGCTGAAATGCACAACTAAAGAAAAAAACAGAATGCAGAAACAAATAAAAGAGACAAAGATGGAAGAAAGAGAGAAAAGCTATAGGTGGACAAAACTAGGTCAGAAATAAGAAGAGTCCTAAAAGCAGTCCAGTCTTTTCTTTCTTTTTTTTTTTATTCCATTGAAAGATCTTGAGTAGAACAGTTTACTTATACTTACTGCTTAATAACAGTATCTAAAAGTCAGTCTTTATTCAAGAGTCATACCATATTCAGTGGAATTACAAAAAGGACCTTCTAAACAAGTGTGCTACAGCTCCGTTTTTCTTGTGCTAACTCACAGATGCTAGCTCAATTCAACAAAGCACTTAAGTACATGCTTGACTTTAAGAATGAGAATAATCTATCCCTATTCAGTAAAACACTTAAAAGCACACACTTAACTTTCAAAACATGAGTGGTTCCATTGACTTCAATGAGACATAAGCACAATGCTGAGTGCTCTGCTAGATCAGTGAGCAAGGAAGTTTTTGTCTCCTTCACTGGATGACATAGACATCCTGTGTCTTGCTATTTCACAATAAGAGAAGGAATAGTACAGTAAAACTTAAAGGGTGAAAAAATCAACTTTAACTGTAAACCAAACTGTCCTATTCTGAATGCTTTTTAGGGTTACTGTAAAAGCTGTAATGAGTTATTAGTGTATTTTATACAGTAAGAACATATGAATATTTTTGTAAATTTACGCACAAGCCTGATTGCTGTGCAGTCATAATTAAGAAGATCTAAGAAATGTAAAACCAAGATACTATATGGTTCTCAGTTCCAAAAATCACAGACATCAAAGCACATTTCACGCATGTGTGTGTGAACACAAAACTCTGATTAAGAGACAGCAAAATGGAGGCCTCCATGCATTTGTAATTTTTTAAGGGTTTTTTTTGGTTTGGTTGGTTTTGTTTTCAATCTATATGAGAATGTGTCCTAACATCAAGCCAGAGTATCCCTCAGTTACCTTAACTGCTCTTAGTAAGAAACCATTTTGCACACTAAATCTTTAAGGCTTAATAATTTCACATTAAAAAAGAACTGCTATTCATATTAATAAAATCTTTAGAAGCACATATTGCTCTATTTCTGCATGGATAGTCATGAGACAAACATTTATATATCACTATCCTCCAACTCTATACAGATCTGCGATTTTGCTGATCTGGCTGAGCTCTTTTCAGGTAAGTGAGATAAGTAGTTTTGTACACAGTCCTTTGTACATAAGCATATTTTGGCTGATTTCTTAACACAAGGGAGCCTGAAGATTTTTTTTTTTGGGGGGGGGGGAGGGGGGGAGGAGTAGCAAACAATAGAGAAGAACTAGAAAATTAAGCTATATGACCTAACTTACTATTGTAGGCCTCAAAACCAAGTCACTATGAGTCAACAGCTAAAAGTTATGAAACGCTTTAAATATAGGCTCACAACAGCATCTATATATTCTTTATCCCTTCACATTCAAGTTCTATAAAATTAAACAACAATAACATCTTCATACTTTCAAAGTGACCTACAAATACTGGAAAATGTGCTTGAACACAAACGTATACTTTCTCAGCTGTTGCACAAGCACAGGTACCTCAGTTCCATCCTTTTCACAAAGCCCTGGAGCAATCAAAAATCAAAGCTCACACTCCTATTCCTATGGCAAGGGGCTTGTATTACAAGGCTGGCCCGTCTCATTATAAAGGCTTGCTTTTATGTGTTTACATCTCCAATGGCTTTAGCTTGTTTCCACTTTGGTACTTTAAACTGAATGATATTGAAAAAAGTGTCAATCAAAACTTTGTTACACCTGAAAAAGAAGGCATCAAATGATACCACTCAGTTACCAGAGTTGTGAGGTAGTATGGAAAGGGAAAAATCTAACAGTTGCAAAAAGCCTCCTAGAATAACTCGTTATGCCAAAGCAAGGTGCCCTATAAAGTAGTGTCAAACTTGGATTAGAGGTGACCAGTAAAGATGTCCCAAAATTGATCCTGCGGCACATAGCTCTGAAAAAGTTGGTCCCAAAGGACCAGTGTAAAAATGAATACAAGCTATAGGGATGCTTCAGGCTCTGCACACTAGAAAGGGAAACGTCTTCCATCTGGAATGGCTGGTTAACAAGGCTGCTGAACTGGATCCTCCTACACGGTAGCACAACATGTGAATATATTCCCAAAACAGAGTACACTTACATTTGAATACAAAAACATTTACTGATCTCCACATATGCTAATTTTCATGGACTCCTTGATCTTTTTGCTCGTTACATAATGAAGTTTTCAAATTGGCATAAACTAGTAATTTGAAAGTGAAAACAGGGACACCTAAGCTACTGTTATTACCAGTTTCTGTGAATAAGAAATCCTGTTAATACATGAAATAAGTGTACTTGTTCAACAGTGAATCCCTCTGCATATTTGCAGCTTTCCCTGTATCTTCCATAAATTTATCTTCCCAGAAACGGGCCACCTATTCTTCTTCAGAAAAAAAAAAGACCAAAAGTAAATATCTGACCAAAATATTCTGTTATTTATTAAATAAAGAGTGTTCTGTTAGAAGATGCAGACTGCAGCCAAAATTCAGAATAAAAGAATAACATCACTTGAATTCCAACATTTGTGATCATAATAAGCAATCTCTTTTGGAAACTATGATGCAGCTTTCTAAATCCTGGTACAGTACACTTGTTTATCATTCCTGTGGGGATATGCAAAGAAAGTACAACGGAGGTACGGAGAGCATGAATCAAGAAATGGGGAGAAAACAAGTTTTTTTCCATAAGTTACTCTTCACTTTATTTGTGAAAGAAAGTCTTCTCTAAAGGCAAGGTATATTAATTTGTGTTTACTAAATCTCTGTATTTTAATATACATACCTGACTATTCAGCAACCTTAAGGATCAGCCTGTTCTAAGGGGCAAAAAAGAATGACTCTCTCCACCCTCAAATGGCCAATGACCCCTTAGATGTCTCGCCAGGACAGCAAGCAAATTAATACTTATCCTAGTAGCTCATTAGCCCTAGCTAACAATTGCATGAGTTAGACAATAAGTAATTGCTTTGCACTTGTATAACATGTATATCCTGACTGCGGACACTTTACACACAGTAAAAATTGTGCAAACAAAATGACACAGGAACAAGGAGTTACAGTCCAGAGGTGAAGCACTTAGAAGTACTAAAGGAGAGCTCCCTTATTTAGTGGGGTGAATACATTTTGTATAAAGTCTCTATTATTTGAAAAGCGTGATCAAGAATTTGAAATTTTATCATTATTTTGTTATGGTACAAAGTTTTCTATTGTGGTTCTGAGTTGCTTTTATAATGAAAAACTACAGGCGACATAGCTGATGGAAATCAGTCTTCCTTCTCTGCCTTGATTTCAGTGATCCTATAGTAATTTTATAATTTTTAAACTGGATGCTATGTCTTTTCTTCTGTTAAAGTTTATTTTCCTCATCATTTATAACTCAAATGAGGATTTCTAAGAAGTCCTCTGTATTCAACAAAAAGCCTTAACAATACAGAGGAAGTCTCCTGGTCTTCACTTTGTCCTCCTAATTGTACTCACTAACTACCTGGAGTCCAGGGAATTTCACCAAATTTCCTGCATCTTTTTTCCCTTCATTGACTTTTAACATTCCCTGTCAGATCTGCCTTGCAGGCTACAATCCCTGAGACACTCCAAGGTTGTGCCTCGAGATATATTTTTTTAATCACACAGGGCAGAGATTGCACTGTACATTATGTTTTAAGCACACTATTATTCCAATAATTATGTCTGGGGTTCCAACATTTTTTGGCAGTGGGACAAAGGCCATTCCATAATATATTATCTGTTTTCCTCCACTCTGTTCTTTAGTTCTCTCACAAATTGTTTCGGTAGATAATACTTGGAGCTCCTGGAAAGCTCAGCTCACAGCAGTTGAATCCTCATTAATTAGATTCCCTTCATTATGTACATAGTACAAACACAAAACACACAACCCCTCACCATACTACAATATTAAATAATTAAACACACACACACACACATATATATATGTATATATATATATATATATATATATATCTTAAGACCCCTGAAGATAGATCTCAATTTCCCTCTTAAATTTACTTAACGGCTTTTCTCATTTCAGGATTCTGGTTGACTACTTTCCTGTTCTACTCAGTCCTAGATTCAGAACTCTTAATTTTTTTCCACAGAAGTCTTGTAAAACAGCCAAGTACAACATCTTTACAGCAATACCTGCAAATATGACCAAGGGTAAGATTTTATCAGTAATGTCTTCAAACAAATTTTTTTTATATTACAGTCAAAGCAATGAACTTGCATCCCTTGGAAGAGATCTCAAAATTGTTATGTACTCTCTACTAGCGAGTATTCATCACTTTCAGTATTGCCTTTTGATTTATCAAAACAAAAACATTGGTTTGTTCTCTCCCCTCTCTTCTTTCTCCCACAGAAAAAAAATCAGAGATTCAAAACTAGGTGCTTTTTTCCACCTTAGTTTCCTGGCATTTTTCTCTCCGCAGCGGTGTCTGCAGTTGCCAACTGTAGCCTAAGGGAAACAAAGCTTCAGCAGCACTTTCAAAATGTTATGAACAAATTTCGCATATTATCACCATGAAGAAATTTACATCCTGAAGAGGAAAGAAAGGCTGATAACTATTTTGTTCTTCACACCCACCACCAGATCTATTCACCATGTAACATTGTTAGAGTCACAGTAGTTACACTAGGAAAGAAGCTGCCCCAAGATGTTTTATTTTCTGAATTCATATCCCTAAATGGAGAAAGACAGATCAGAAGAGGAAAAAATAAAACAGAAAGGGGGGAAGAAAGGAAAGCAAACCTCTTCCATTTAGCAAAAAGTCTGTATTGTCATCTGCATGTGATTTTGCCAAACATGACAAAGAAAATATATACATGTCTACAATACAGAATAAACTTGTGCCACCTTCTCTCAAGTAAGAAAGAGTATTCCTTCATATAAATATTTAAAGAAATGCAACTTGTTAAACAAAAGCAAAGGAAAGGAACTAACCACCACATCTTTATTTTCTCTTTGCTAGATGTGTACTGAAATAATTCCAAGGTTTTAGCAGCTGTGCTCAAGTCACTTCCACACCCATTATTGCTACATACACACATCACACATGCACTGCTCTTTTCCTCAACAATACATGTTTTACATGAAACCAGTTTCAAGCTAATGTAACATCAAATGAATGTTCTAAAATAAACAGGGAAGTTGCTCTGCACAGTTGCTCTGCAAAGTACCTCCCAGCCAGCAAAAAAATCACAGGCACAATAAATGCAATAAAAGCAGTAGTTAAAGCACAGTCGCAAAATCAAACCCTTCCTACAGTGTATGTGAATAACATTCTCACTATCAGTCCCATAGAGTTCAGCAACCCCGTTCTCATATGCAAAGTCAAACACATATCCAACTGTCTGCACAGACTGACGTAACCTTTGCCAATTTTTCTTACCAGCTCCACTTCCAAAACACCAGCTTTGTTCTTATTATCCTGTTACCTGTTCCACTTTACTCACACAACACACTCTTGTCCTCAGGTAAGGTGACAAGTACTATAATTAAGTACTTGCCTTTGATTAACTTCTAGCCAATGTAAGTATTACTAAAAATCAAAGCAGAGATTTGGGAACGCAACCCTGTAATATCCGTGACTTTCCATTCTCCCACGACTGTCTTTCTCAAGAGGGGAAAGCTGCCTGGCTCAAATACAGAGGTATAGGACCTGAATTAAGGCAGAAAACAGGAGAAGAGACCGGAGGCAAAGTGCAGAAAGGTTGGAGCTAATGAGACAGAAGTAAGACTGCAACTCAAGACTCCCGGTTCACTGGCCAAACAAGAAACTGGCAGAATCTGAAATGAAATTTCCAAGCTTTTGGCACGTTTGACGTGTTTCACACTCTCCCAATGATGCAAGTGTGTGTGTGTGTGTGTGTGTGTGTGTGTGCGCGCGCGCGCAAAAATGGATGACTGGTTATGTGTGGACACGCGTCAGAAGCCTTACTGGAGGCTTACTAGAAGATACAAAAACCGTACCTCTATCACCACGCATTCCCTACTGTGATAAATGCATCTTGTTATGCAAGAGTCTCAAGTAAAAATATGCAATCATAAATATTCCATTGGTAATCTCACCAGATGAACCTTGCACTATTCGTAATGGTTAGCAATGTGAATAGTGTATGTATTTCTCAAGACTTTTAGACAGATTTTTGTCAATACTGCACAGTAGCTCTGCAGAAAAATGTTTATGCAATACATTCTGGTTTTAAGAAATTATGATTTTACCGTATATTTACAGCTCTGAAATTTCTTTTTTTACTTGAATTATTGTTGTTAAAGTAGAAACATGCTACAAATTCAGCATCTGTGGTTATACCTCAAATTCAGTTTTGGGAGTTGGGTAGGAAGCATTGTTTTTTCTGTCCACACACTGCACCCGGTATCAGTATCTTCAGCAGCTCAGAGGAAGCAAAAGGTTGGGCTGAAATCTATAGTATTTTTACTTATATATTTCCTTATCCATCTCTTTATCCATCACGTCTAATTTCAGAGATAAGTATTCTGAGATACATAGCTAGTCTATGAGAAAAATACCATCATTAAAGACATTTTTTTCAAGCAAGAGTTTTTTCTTCTGTGCAGGCCACAACTCAAAAATATTTTGATATCATTACGGGGAAACTTCCTGTTTCCTATCCAATAGCTGAAAAAGTAAAATTCAAAGTCCTGATTGGAATTATAGATGTGATGATAGCTGAATAGCTGACTGTGTGGTCCTTCAAGGCCAACTGAGGGTAAAAATAAATGCTTTGAGTTTTAAAAGGTATTCCACAATGCTAGCAAGAAAAGTAAGGCTCTGAAGTATGTGAAAGCAAATTACTTTAGTTGAAAAGATAAATATTCTTAAATAAACATGGCTTAGATGGTGTCATGCAAAGCTTATTGTGAAATACAAAGTTTATGAATTTCACCTTGTAATACAACAGAAGAAATCTAGTCTTAGAAGAAAAAAAAAGAAAAAAAGAAAGAAAGAAAAACAGATGTTTTTCAAAGCCAGAGCTGTTTTTGACTGTCCTGAAAAAAGACAAATACAGTGACCTAAATTCACAGATGCCTTTAGCAGACAGAAGAGTTAATAACAGAGAAACTGTCTCCCCTCAGAATAACTTCAACTTCATCAAAATCGATCTTCATTAAACTGCACTTCATTCTATTGCTGATTACAATCAAATCTCAGCCAGGCCAGCCTCTGCTGTTTGTATTTAACGGGAATTCTGTTTAGATCAGAAGGAAGCACATTATTAAGGACAAGAGGGCAGGCGGGGAAGTACTTTTTGAGAAGTAAAAAATGATGATTCCAAGAATGCAGCTGTAGACAAATGTAGAAGAACAGAGAATCCCTTAATCTTCAGTGAACCCCATAGCTGGACAAATCCAAAGCTAAAAAGACGTCTGCATCCCTAGAGATAGTTATTGAACAGGACCAGCGCAAAAAAAGCCAAAAATCTATACTGCAAACTTTGGAATGAAATCTCACTGAGAGAAGACCTGGGATTGTCTTGATATCCAGACAGAAGTGGCAGTGAGTTTGGGAAACTGTTCCTTCAGCTCCATTAGCAATAGCAACAGAAATAGCTGGACAGGTAAGATGTGCTGAATGCCAGATTTAATTACTATCTTTCTAGTAAAAATAGCACTCATGCTTTATCACTAGAAACACAATGCATTTTCTAGGCAGAATGGAATATTAGTGCAAATAATGAACTATTCTAAACAGTTAATTCCGTCATCTAGATACCATCAAGAAATATTACTAAACAATGGCAGAATTTTCTTCCCCTTATGTGTTATGCTTAGAAAAAACTTTAAAGACCACAGTGACCTGATAAGACAGGACGATCTACGATGCAATAAAATAGTCTAGCAGAATGTTGTCCACATATATATAAAAAAAAAAAATCATATCCGTACCCATCTTTGGGGGGTCTTGATTACTTTGTGAATAATATCGTAACCAAGAAACGAGTGTTCGGCCTGGACTGGTCCTCAGTTAGATCAAGGGGAGTCAAATCAAACATCTGCAGCCTACTAAATTGCTATTAATGAAGAGATCTGGCGATTATTGCTCGGCCTAATGAGGAAAGGAATGGAAGAAAGAAAGAAGTTACAGACTTCCAGTGCGCTGTAAATAAGTAAGTGTGAAAAGAGGAACAATAGTACTTTCTAGAGGCTGTATCAAACTTCACGTTTGATGAAACTGCTGAAAAACTTTTAGAGTTAAATGAAAAATATAAAGTAAGAGAGAAGTCTTTTGCCTTATCTTACAACTTCAGCTTATTTTTACAGGAACTTCAGAATCAAAATCCTGTAAGGCTATCTTCATCTCTAACAGAGGGCTATATAAGAAAGTTACTACATAATCAGTTTTCTGCTGAAGGAAAGTGTGTACACATTATACATATTTTTCTACATAGCACTGTAAGGCTGAATTGGGAAAAGGAAATCAATGTTTCTCAAGAAGATATATAGGCTGACACACTATTCAAAAGAAACTGTTCAAGATTCCTTTCAGAAGAAATAACTAGTCAGCAATAATTTTAATTGATACTTTTAAAAATATACTCTATCCATACAGTCAAGCCCTTTCCTCTAACAGGAAGGTTGATTTCAGTGGACTTTTAATTCAGATTACAAACTATTCCAGGGATACGCTGATCTACCAAAATCTGCAGTGGAAAGCTGGCTTTTCCACCTCCTCCTTTTTATGTTGTGCCCTATTTTGATGTAATTTTATTCCAACCTTCCATCTCCTCCGTATTCAATGGTTTTAGGAAGAAGCACCTTTCATCAGGAAAGAAAACTCGAAGTAACACCTAGCACTTGGAATTCCCTTTATTAATGAAATATATAGTACCTGAAAGGGGTAAAGAGACTAAAGAGAGAAACTCTTTCAGCATTGCCTCTAGCGTGGTAATTGATGTGGTATGACCTATTCTGTGCCACCGGGCAGCTTCCCGACCAACACTGCAGCTACATCTGCCTTTGCAGAATGATTATTCTTCAAGGAACCTGTGGAGGTCTTCCAGCTTGTCTAGGGTATCTTCCGTGATTTTATGGAAGTCATCTAGCTATGCTAGATGCTCATGTAACATGAGCATTGAAACAGATGATCCTTTCAGAGCTGTTGGAAAGATTTAAGGTAACACCTATGTAAGAGCTCTCAAATCGTCAAACAGCAAACTCTTCTGCAACCAAATAGGCACAAAAAAGTGGGGACAAATAGCATCAAAAAGAAAATTCTACCTTATGAGTGAAACATCAAATAATTATGAATTATCTTAGTGTTATCCCAAACCATCAAGTGGAAAAGATCTGTTGCTAATTGTTAGCCCATGCATCTGCTGTTTTCCAAGAACATATGGTGCAAAATTGTAACAGAAACTGCTGACTAAAGAAACACAGCACTTCATCTGGATAATAAAGCAAAACTTGAGAAGCACTTCCATTGTTCATTGTCTTGCACTAACATCAACACAAAAGCTGCTCTCTCACCAAGTATTAGGCTCTGGGGGGCACATGTTTGTGTGGCCCTTTTTGAACTGTCCACTGAATATTTATAACTTTTAATAATATTTGTAACCTTTTAACTATGTAACTAGGGTCCTAAGTCATTTCTAAAACTAAATAACAAAGAGTTAAGTACAGGAATAGTTCAGGACACCTTTAAATCTCTAGGTTAGCTGAAAATAGCTGTTTAACCTCCAGAGGGAATAAATTATGGTCATTAAAAGAGAGGAGGTAGAAGAGGAATGTCTCTGGGAGACAGTACTAAAATTATGATCTCAACTGAAAATCTGTACTGATCTGATCTCTGACAACCAAAAAACGCTTTCAAGATCTGCCCATCTGAGTGTGTTCCGTAATTTGAAATGTATGAATGTGTAAATTTTTTTTTAAATCTGCTTTAACCTCTAACTACTTTCTCTAAATCCAGTCCTCCATCACTATCCATTCTTTAGCACGTAGGACACTCCTGTGTTTATCTGGGCAGATGAATCATTTGACACATCAGTGAGTGGACATATTGGACAGTATGGATTAGTCCTACTAAGTTTCACCACTTTCAAGGGATAAGTAGGATATTCAGCATCTTAGTGCTCCTTTTACTAAGATTTCTGTTCTTATCATATTCTTTGCAGTGGTTTACAAAACATGTTTTCCTCTCATTCTGCTTTGGCACATTAGCAGCATGAATTTGCCAAACACAGCAATTCATTGTTCCACAATTTTTTAAATGAGGAAGTCATTAGCAGGTCAAAGCTCAGACAAGGACAGGCTTGTTTAAAGTTATGTTCAACCCTTTAGAAAAAACCTCTCAGGCATGCAAATGGCACTTCCACACACCTGCCTCATCTGATTTGAGGGAACTGTATACAAAAAAAAAAAAAATATTTGCAACGTTCAGGCTAATAGGTTACGTTAAGTAGTATGGTCTCACCTTATGACTCCAGCTGTAAGAATCTACTTTCACACCGAGTATCTGAAGGAAGGTAAAAAAAACAAATAGGTAGACACACCCCTGAGATGGAGAAGGCAGCCAACTACTTAGACTTTAAACTTTGCCCAGGAAGATGACTATCAGAAAACAGGGAACAAAATACATAGAAAATTTAAATAGAAAATACCAAGAAAAGTGAAGTTTTGTACAAGGAGCCAAACTATTCAAGTATTCCTCAAGACATGAAGAGGATACGGCTGGACAAACAGTTCGATTTGTACCAAAAATGTATCTAAAAATTATTTGAATATAAGATCACAACGGATAGTGCATTAAGACCAACGCAAAACCTGCTACAAAAGTAAAACACTGCTGGGAACGTCCATGCCAAATGATATTAGTAAAATTCAGCTTAACATCAATCTTGTTGTAGCTCATTTTAAGTTATTACATTATCTGGATATATATGATTCATTCACTTTATTGCTTTACTCTGGACTCATTCAAGTTAACTGACAGCAGCAAATCCTCAGGTGCTCATCCTACCACTGATCAGCCATTTCATAAGTGTAATCTAGAATTACTAAAGATGTTGTAGTAGAATAAACTGTTCTTTGAAAGAACTCTCTTCTCCCAGACACTCAGGCTTTGGCCTTCCTCTCTTCAGGTCATTTTTAAATATTCTGTGAAGTTATCAGACTGGGGATAACTGTGCACAGCACACACTTGCACAGCCTATCATAACTCTGGCCCAATGCTTCAGCAGCAATCGCTCTTACTGTGCCCAGAGAGCCGTTTCAAAACGCCTGCCCAGCTTCAGCTCATAACATCTACCAGGCCACTGACAGCAGTGTGTGAAGTGACTGCTACAGTCCTCAGGCTCTGACAGAAAAAAATTGAATTAGAGATGAACTGGCTGAATATTACAAACCTAAATCTTCCTCAGCAACTTCTGAAGCTAACTGAGATTCAGTGGAGGGGAGAGAAAATAAAAAAAAAAAAAAAAAGGGGGGGGGGGGGAGGGAGAGTGAAATAGGGCAGTAGACTGGGTTTCCAGAACAGCAATAAATGCAACAGGTGTCGCAGAGAAGTAAAAGCAATCCACTGAGATACTTGCATTTCAGGGTAGCGTGAAGGATTTACAGGTAATACTACTATAACCTCATGTCAGTAGCTCACAGTACTAGTGCAGAGACTATGAAAATATCAAAAGATAAATCTCATAACACAGGGCATACAAGTGCTGGAATAACTAAGGCAGATAAAGTAAAAAACTTAGATCAGATGTTGTCCAAAATCTATCTGTTCATGGAACTAGGAACATTTAATAGCAGTCACAGGACATGCTGATTGAGAGGGGAAAACATGTAACCTCAGCCAGGAATACTTGCTTGAGTCATTTCACCCTTCATGGGTAAGTTATACAGGAACACAATACCAGGAATAGAGATAGGATACACTGCCCACGGCACAAACTAGAAGAGAAGCTGGCACCAACTCCCTGATGCTCTGTTTCAAGCTACATGAAATACTTTTGTCTGTTTCCAGGAGTTAGAACTACCTTAGAGAAGTAATGTCTTACTACAAGCATAGTAGCGGGCTGCTATTCTGAGGACCTCTGTTTAAATTGCATGGGCAAAGCAATTAATTATAGCTTAATTTGTTGTATTTTCTATTCATTTGGTCAGGGAAGAGTCAAATCAGCCCTACTTCTGAGAATACATGCATTCCCAATACGAGAAAGGAGGAAATACTTCATGTGCTGACAACTTTCTGAGGAGAACAGGTCAGATTCAACAATGGCATCACATTGAAGAGAACTGCAACACTTCCAAGAGAGGGTAGCCACAGCCGTGCCACAAGAAGGTAACAGTGGGTATCAACTGAAATGACAAACATCACTCATCAGGATTCAGAAACAAGGGTCCTATGGATCCAAGGCTGAAAACATATTCCACAAGCCACAGTCACAACAGCTTGGATTTGTAGGCACACTTTACAAATTCAGGCACACCGAACTCTGCCTGAAACAGTCACTTTCTCTGTTACGTAACAGATGGCAAAAATATATCAACATCCTGGGGCCCCCTCAGAAACAGCACTTGCTAGTGTGACAGTAGCTATGATTGCAAGTATACCCAGGATGGAGTCAGAGACCACAAGAACTAAGAGAATTAATTTCTTTAGGACAAGTTGTTTGGCCAAAGGTGAAACTATGCAGAAATTCAGTTCTTCCACAGATGGGACCCAAAACACATGCTACTCCAGAAGGCTGCATTAACTAGAGGCCAATCCTCATTAACTGCTTGCTTCAGATCATAGAAACAAGAAAACAATAGCCAAAATGTCTCTACTCTACAAAATTAAAATAAATATTCTACATATTACTTTAACCAGTATTAGTGATTGGATATATTCCATAGCAAGGGATAGGTCAGCAGCTTGCCAAAGGCAGCACATACAAGCAAATGCAAAACAGACATTAAACGAATCAAAGGTGCCAAGATTTTGTCTAGACCAGAGATCAGCATCAAAATTAGCAGCAAGCACCCAGCCTCTGGAAAGCCTATACTGCAACAAATACCAGAGAACGGACTTGTGGAACTGAGCTGTTAGTCTAAAAATATTTTTGTCACTATACACACATTGAAGAAATTCCAATTGCCAACCACAGAACGCTGAAAATAAGGTTCATCTCGTCTTTAAAACAAAGATCTGAGCACTGCAGTAAGCAAAGTGGAGAAAATGCAGGCCAAAAACACAAAAAGACCTATTTCAAACTGAAAGAAAAAAGAAATGAGAATAAGGAAGGGTGCTGAGGAGGATTAAGGAGAAGAAATAAGAGAATGAACATATAAATTATTCTTATCACCTGGAGATGACTCCTTTTTGTTGTTTTTTCCTCTACAGTTTTATTTCGGGCTTTTTCTCCATTATACATCAGCAAGAAATCGAACAAATCAAAACAGAATACAATGAAAAATAAACTGAAATTTGAATCCATTAAGTTGAAAAGTAATATGTAACAGCCAAGATGGTTTCATAAATTAAGAACTTTCCCAGCCATGTAGATCATCATCAATACTTCAAAATGAACTATTTAAAATATTTGAAGGATTCTAGTTAACACTAGAAGTGCCAAAGAAAATGAAAAAGCCCTGTTCTTGCCTTTTTCTTCCTATGATCTAGCAAAGAAGCTCATGAAATTTTGTCACACCACATTACCACAATGGCTTATCTGCCAATTTTACAATAAAAGTAGTGTAGGTCTGAAACACCTCTCATGCTGTTTGTAAGATTCATATCATTGATATTAAACAACATTCATCACAACACCACAACTATCAATATACAACAAACAGAATAAAAATAACAAAGTTGAACAGCAGCAGGCAGTAGGTGGTTGTTTGGCGTAACATAGCTTCAACCATCATGGTTTCACTTGAACTGTGGTTTTGATGCTATCCATATCAAATGCTAAAAATGACCGACTAAGATCAAGTTAAACTGTGCACACACGCACTGGCGCACGCACACGCACACACTCCCTAGTACTGAAAAATCAATACTGGTATTGAGTTTATTAACAGTGAACTACATGTGCTGCTCCTCAGCTAGACTCAAGGAGTGAACACCACTTTCCTACAAGCTTACGCAACAGCGTAAAAATGGTTGTAAGTCAAATGCTGCTTATTGATACTTCAGTGGTTTCTCAAGGACTTGACCTGAAGGTGCAGCTGTCTAATTGAATGCCAGTCTACGGCTTCAGGCATGAAATTTTTATCAAGCATTTTTCAGTCATTTTCCCCAAATGTTGAACAGCTTCAGAAGAGATGCAAGTACTTTTCTTAATTTATAACTTAAAATAAAAGTGACTGCATTATTAAAATTACAGTCATGCTTACGAATCTCCTTGCAAAAGCAACTTTTTTCTTCCATCTGTAAGAGAGGCAAAAAGACAGAACCATGTTTTGGTTAGAACTTAAGGGCTTATTTTTAGGGGGAAAGAGAGATTTTGCTTATTCTTTACAAATGTAGTAATGTTAAATAAATTCCTATATATAATAAATTACAAATAAAACTGATTTTTTGAATATTAGTAAAGACTATTTTTCCCTAAAACTACTTCCCTTGAAAAATAAAAATAAAATCAATTTTATACATGACTATTTACCCAAGAAGTCTCACAATATTATAGATCAGTGCTTGAAGCTCAGTACATGGCACAGCAGCACTGAAGTGATCAACATCATTGGCCAAGCAGGCATCAGAAAAGCTGCTATTTTTAGAAAGACTGGCTCCTGAAGAAAATGCACGGACCCTACTTCTTGATTAATATCTAAAATGCCTTGTTTACTAGGCAAAATAATTCTAAAAATATACTTTAACATCTCATAGTATAAATATGTTTTAACGATCTGAGGCAAACTCAGAAAACAGTAGATTAAATCAGCAATCTTTTTTCCTATCCAAAAAGTCTTGCTGTGGATAAGACTGATATTTAAAGCTCAATTATATCAATTCTTAGAGGAACAATGACAAGAGAGGTT